>NC_037290.2:12868375-13183081 GCF_000002775.5 Populus trichocarpa | reverse complement strand
AGTTCTAGGTATATCTCATACCTCAACTTATAAGCATATTTGTTTCATTTTATAAAAAAAAATAATATGTATCAGTCTTAATAGAGCATTGATCGTGAACATTTAAGAATAATCTTTTGGTGCAATAAAAAATCTCATAATTATAATAACATTATAATTTCCTTTGCAAATCACTTTTGTTCCAAGGAATTTATATTTACTTTAGATTCATTAATCAACCATTAGAGTCATCAATCAAATATAAATGAATATTAAAGATAAAAAAATATTTATTGATAATAAATATGAACAAATTTAATGTCACATATAACCACCTGATTGACTATAAGACATATACACTAATAAATGGTAACTACCACCTTTTGAGATGGTTGTCAAGATAGGAGAGTTATACTCATATGATATGAAAAGTACCAACATGAACAATTAGAATAAAAAAAAGGTGTTAATATAAATATCTTATTTCCAATCAAATGGTTACACGTGACATTGATTTTATCCATACAAAATATATATTTTATTATTATTTGTAATTGTATTCCTTATCTTTGATGTTTATTTAAGTTTGATTAATGAGTCTAGAGTAAATATAAATTCTTAGGAAAAATAATATTTTGCAAAAGAAATTATAAGGTAGTTATAATTACGAGGATATCTATTGCATCAAAGCATTGTTCTTAAATATTCATGTTCAATGCTCTATTAAGAGTGAACATCAATCAATAACTTGGTGATCTCAAGTCTAAGGATCATTATGTACACAAATGTCACTTGAGCCTTTTTCATTAGGGAAGTCTCTTTATATGGATATTATGCAAGTTAGTTCAATGTACTTGTTAAACTTAAATGAACATCATAGATAAAGAATGCATTTATAAATACTAAAAAAATATATATTTTGTATGAATAAAACCAATGTCACATGTAACCACTTGATTGGGAATAGGGCATTTAAATTAATATCCTTTTCTTTTGGTCCAATTGTTCATGTTGGTAGTCTTTCATAGCATAAGAATATCACTCCCTCATATTAACAACCATCTTAAAAGGTGGTAATTATTGCTTGTTAGTATATATATTTTGTAGTCAATCGGTTGATTACATGTGATACTAATTTTGTTTATGTAAAAACATATTTATTGTTAATAAAGGCTTTCTTTATTTTTAATATTTATTTATATTTGATTACTAAATATAATATTTTATTAATGAATATAGAATAAAGATAAAGTCCTTGGAAAAAAAATATTTTGCGAAGAAAATTATGAAGTTTTTATAATTATAAGATTCTCAATACATTAATGGCCTATTTAGAATGAACATTGTTCCTAAATGTTCTTGGTCAATGGCTTATCAAGAATAGACATCAATTATTTTTTTTCATTAAGACTGATACATATTATATTCTTCATTTTATAAAAGAAAACAGTTGTTCTCATAAGTCAAGTTATGAGGGATACTTATAGCGAATATATAGGTGTTTGTCATATAACATGTAGACTGAATTGACTTACACGTGGATTTCATATGGAGAGATCACATGTGTCTATAAAAATAATCACGTGATAGTTGTGTATATGATCCTTAAACTTGAGATTACTAAGTTATCTTATTTAGTAAATGTTATGTTTTGATCTTGGCTACACGTTGTTCTAATCAAGGGTAATAAACAGACACATATTAGGTATAACATGAATTATATGAAGGTATTTGAGTGATCAATAGAGGATTCATCACCCTACATGAATGAGGTGAAATGTTCCACATGTTCTTAAATAGTATTGATTCTAAAATCCTTGCACAAAGTGGAATGAGATTTAAAAAGAGTTTCAAATCTTATTCAAATGATCAATGACTACAATGTTGTGAACAAATATGATATGACAGAGAAGACATACTTCATGCTTTAATGTCTAAATCAAAATATTTATGATAAAGAGATAATAAATACACTAAGAAACTATTCACTGAAAGGTTAAGTCAAACTACTTATGACTTTCCTAATATTTACAGGATTATGATACATTATTAGATGATACACTTGATATTTAAATATAGATAAATCAATTATTGAATTGATAATATATTACATTATTTATTTATTTAATTCTATTTTATTTATGATTGTGATTTATATTTGGGTCAATGTATTAGGGAACCTAATGGGTCACATATCTAAGAACTATTGGTCAAAATTAAATTAGGATAATTAATTAAGTGTGACTTGATTGTAAATAAGTTTTAAGAATTAAGGATTATAATGTAATTAATATAGAGGATTACATTGTTAGATGATACACTTGATCTTTAAATATAGATAAATCAATTATTGAATTGATAATATATTACATTATTTATTTATTTAATTCTATTTTATTTATGATTGTGATTTATATTTGGGTCAATGTATTAGGGAACCTAATGGGTCACATATCTAAGAACTATTGGTCAAAATTAAATTGGGATAATTAATTAAGTATGACTTGATTGTAAATAAGTTTTAAGAATTAAGGATTATAATGTAATTAATATAGAGGATTACAATTCTTGAATTAGAAAAATCAAGTAAGGATTTGATTGCATAAATTTCTAAAATTGTTATGAAATAATATACGTGATATTATTCAAGGAAAAAAATAATATTTTACTATTTATAGGGTTATTAGGTTTTTTCTACAAATAAAATGTTATGTCTCATATTTCATATGTGAGTTGTGTAAGCTGTGTAGTTATGTTATCAAACATACAAGATGACATGCCCACGCGCTGCCGCGGGCTTATAAAACAAATACACTTAATAGCGCTATAATTGTGAACCAGCGCTAGATAAGTAATAGAAATTAAAGGTATGATGGAGCAAATATTTCATGACAAAAAAAAAAGTTGTGTTGGTGATCAAAAACTTAGAGACTGAACAAAATGATTTGTAGCAATTTACCGTGTTTTGTGAAGAAAAATACAGTGCTTTCGCCACATGATTTAACTTTTCAATTAATAAAAAGAAAAAATTACAAAGCTAAATTCTCTACCAACTTAATATTAAAAAAAAACCAACAAAGATAATTTTGGAAGGAAAAAAACCCATGAGAAAAAATATTGTAGCAATTGACAATGTTTTGTGAGGAAAACTATAGCACTTTTCCCAATAAAATAAAATAAAAAACCATTTAGAGAAATATTGTAGCAATCCACAGTGTTTTGTGAGAAAAACTACAACACTTTCCTCATATGATTTAGTTTTACTGTAATTATAATTCTTAACCAACTCAATATTAAAAAAAATCAACAAAGATAATTTTGAAAAAAATCATAAAAAAAAATCACATGGGAAAACACTACAACAATTCACAGTGTTTTAAAGAAAAAAATTACAAAGCTAAATTCTTAATCAGCTCAATATTAAAAAAAAAATCGACAGAGACAATTTTAGAAAAAAAAATAACAAAACAAACAAAAAAAATCATGTTGGAAACACTGTAGCAATTCACAGTGTTTTGTGATGAAAGCTACAGTGCTTCCCTACATGATTTAGCCTTATTTATAATGACTTGTAATTATAATTTACAAACAACTCAATATTAAAAAAATAAAATTAAAAAAGATAATTTGAAAAAAGTTATAACAAAAAACCATGCGGAGAGACACTGTAGCAATCCACAATGTTTTATGAGCAAAGCTACAATGTTTTCCCCACATAATTAAGCTTTATTACAAAGTTAAATTCTAACCAACTCAATATTAAAAAAAAAATTGACGAAGATAATTTTGGAAAAAAATATCACAAAAAAAGAAAACACAAAAGAAATTGGAAGAAAACCATGTGAGGAAAAACTATATCAATCCATAGTGTTTTGTGAGGAAAAACTTCTATTTACTTGTAATTGCAATTCTTAACCAGCTTAACATTTAAAAAATAAAATTGACAAAGATAATTTTAGGAAAAAACATTATAAAAACAGAAAAAAACCATGTGGGAAAAAACATTGTAGCAATCAACAGTAATTTTCAAAAAAAGTTACAGTGCTTTCCTAACATATTGTAACTGTAATTTTTAACCAGCTCAATATTAAAAAATAAAATAAAAAAAGATAATTTTGGAGAAAAAAAACCATACGGAGAAACACTGTAGCAATCAACAATGTTTTAAAGAAAAAAAATTACAAAACCAAATTCTCAATCAGCTCAATATTAAAAAAAATCGACAAATATAATTTTGAAAAATAAAGAAATAAAATAGAAAAACTATGTGGAAAAACATCGCAGCAATTCACAGTATTTTAAAGAAAAAAAATTACAAAGCAAAAATTTTAACCAGGTAAATATTTAAAAGGTAAAATCAACAAAAATAATTTTGGAAAAAAAATAAATGAAAAAAAAAAGAAAAAATAGGAAAGTTGAAAAAAAAGGAAAAAAAACAAAAAGAAAAAAGAAAAAAGGGAAAAGTTAGCAAAAAAAAAAGGGAGAAGAATCATTGTGGATTACTGTTGTAATCCACAGTGAAATGTGTGTGGGGGAACAGTGATTCCCCCACACCATTTAGAGTATGTTTTAATAGTAGGTACAAAGAAACACCTAAAAACACAAAAAAAAAAAATCTAACACCCAAATGCATAGCGATCATTCTCTCTTAAAAGGATTTTAGGAGATTTTTTAGTGGTAGTTTATGTGAATTATTGTTAGAGACCAAGCACTTGAATGACTTGTAGTTTGTGACAACTTATCCTTGAATAAGTTAATTAAACCTTAGAAAAAAAAATAGTTTCTTTAGGTAATCTTTACTTAAACTCTAAATGACACTAAATTGTCTAGAACAATACTTTGGACTCCTAAAAAAACTTTAAATTACCATCTTTTTTTGTATTTATGTGTTTCCGGAAACCCAATATTACTAACCCAAACATCTAATCTCAAAAGGTGAGAGTAAAGCATGTGTTTTTGTTGTATTTCCTAAAAGACATGAATGTAATGGAAACAATATTTTTACACTATCTTTTTTAGAGTTTCATAATCTTGTATAACAATAAAGGGTTGTTTTTGTTATGTGAAAAGATTACCTGAAGATCAATTATTCATTTTAAGGTTTGATCAACTCTTTAAGGTGATGTTGTCTTTAATCACAAGTCATCCATTTATTTGGACTCTAAAAGTAATCCACACGAATTATAAATCGTTGGTGGTTGTGCAGTACAAGTATAGTGGTAGCTATCAACAATATGCCCACGGCTAGATGCAACTAAAAAAGATAGGGGTAATATTATGATTATACCTTTACAACCTTGTTTAGCGTTTTTTAAGGCAGAATTATGATTTTGCCCTTGATGCTAATACATTATTATAATAGAGTTTGTTTTGAGAAAGAATCATAATTCTACTCCTTTACAAACAAAATATTATTTTATATTAAATTAAAACCCTAAATTAAATTAAATTTTCTAATTGGATTATGATTGAATTAAAATATTTAATTCTTTTTTTATTTATTTTTTAATATTCTAATTGGATTAGGATTTAATTAAAATTTTTAATTAAATTATTTTATAAAAAAAAATTTCTAAAATAAAGAAAGTTCTTAAACTAGAAAATTTTATTTAATTGATCCTAAAATAGTTTAGAATATTAATAAGTAATTTAATTATTAAATCTTTAAAAATTTATGTTCAAAAAAGTTTTATTTAATTAATCCTAAAATATTTTAGGATGTTAATAAGAATTTTAATATGATTAACTTTTTGATTAAATCTTGTGGAATTGTTTTTCAAGAGAAAATATATTACATAAAATTTCTAAAGTTTAGGAAATCATCAAAATTGAGTTTGATTTAATATTTCTAACTATTAAAAATTTTATTTTGAAATTACATACAAAGCCAATAATTTGAAGTGAGGCATGCATTGTACTTAATTATATATATTAATGAGTTTTTATGCATGACGAATGATTATGGACATCAAAAGGCTAATGTTATTGTGTTTTTTATAAGATTGCATGTCTTGCCTTTTTTAAAAAAAAAAATTCTTATGGTTTATAAAATCATTTTCTCATCTAATTCCCTTTAAATATAACTTGAGGTTTTTATACAATTATGTAAATATTATATAATTTAAAAATAAAAAAATTTAGATGGGACAAATTATTTTGTAATCCAAGACAAAGAAATAATAACGGAAAAGGATACCATTGTTGTGCTCGCAAGGACTTATGAAGATTTAAATAAGCTAGTGACAAGACTTAGGGCTAAGAAGTTCAAAAAGGTTTTCAATGCACTTCTTCAAGACATATGGACTAAGATGGACTTCAAGAAGATATTAAATAATAAATAACAAGCCTTGATTCATTTAATTCATGTTCAAAAAGGATTGTAGGTGGGCATTCATACATTATAAAAAGATTGGAACAAGAAGATTCAAATCTATCAGTATTGACATTTCGCTACTGTTTTGGTCATAACTAGCACTACATAAGAAATTTTAATGTGGTTCAAGTTACATTGTAAAGTATACATCTATAGTTTTCTAGTGATATATAGAAAGCCTTCTAATTCATTAATATCATGGAGAAACATGTGTTTGAACTTGAGGTTCAATTTTACCAGCAGATTACAAAAACAACTTTAGTCTTATTAAGATTAGTTTAGCTATTATTTTATTTATCTTTTAGTTATTATTAGAACTTTTAGAGATATTAGGTCCTTTATTTCTATCTTTTGTGTGGTTAAGTGATTCTCATACTAAGTTTTTTATTGAACTTATAAATTGTTTGAAGGATTGATCAATTTCGTTATGACTTTATACTACTTATTCAACTCTCTTTATAGGCGTAGGGTGGGGGTGATCATTGCATATTACTTTAGTTTTCCAAATCAGGTTCTTATTGGGTCAAGTTGCAAACTATTCAAATCTGATTTTAGCGTTTATTGAAGGTGTCCACATCATTTGATATCATAGCTTGAGCTATTATCAGATTATATCTCTTTAATCGTTAGTTTATGTTGTTTCTTGATTTTCTTTATTCTTAGTTTATGCTAGGGTTTTGTTTCTTTTTTTTTAAGTGTATTTTTCTCTTATTATTTCAAAGTTTTCATCAAACCCTATATCAAAAAAAAAAATCTTGCTTTGTTTCTTGGTTTTACCGAACACATAAAAAATTGTGTTTTTGGTCTTCATCTTTTATCTTTCTTGATTTTATTATTGCGATGTCGCGGTCGCACAAATTAATTACCCTAACTTCAAACACAACACACAAGATAGTATAGAGCAAGCAAGGGGTCAATCCCACGAGGAAGGTTCAAGTCAGATTTTTATGCTAAATGATATGCAATTTAGGGGGGGTTTGGTTGATATCTAGGCTAAAGCAAAAGAAAACAGAAAACTATCAAGCAAAATTAAAGAAAATCAGAAAATTATCAAGAGAACAAACTTTGGTCGCAAGCACACATCCACCTACAGAAATCAGAATTGATCATGGAAATGAAACATCAATTTATAATCTGAATATTTATCTCTTCTTAATATTGGTTAGTTAACGGATCCGTCGTATAACTAACCCTAACCATCAAACAACCACAGTGTCCGCACTAGTAATTTAATTCAATGACAGCCTTAAGAACTAGATAAGTTGATTAATCAAGAAAACATAATTGTCTGCAGTCTATGTTTGATTTGCTTGAATGTTCTCCCTAAGATTAATAACATAGATCTGCCACAATTATTAAACTCAGTTGCTTCATAAGTTCATATACCACAACTTCGGTTTTGATATCAAACTTAGCAATAGATTGTCTACAATAATAACTTAGAGTCCGCTCTAACAATTAAAATAAACAATCATAGGAAAAATAAGCATAGCAGAACAAACATATTCATCATATAAACTGAAAAGAAAAGGTAAAATAAATCTCACAGTTCTTGAAATCTGAAGGTTTCTGTGTCCTTGCAACCAAGAAAAAGTGTTTAGCCTTGCATGTTTGTTGAAAAACTAATCAAAAAGAAGGAAGAATGTATGATTTTGGGTTTTTTAGAGGAAGGGGGTGTTTTTATCTTCTTGGCTGGCTGCCCCCCCTTCTCTTCTCTCATTCTTTTTATATCCTAGGAAACCCTAGTCTCTATTTTACAAAATAGTCCTCCCTCAAGTAGACAATTTACAATTAAGTACTTCAATAACTATTTTCCTAAAAAAGGAGAAATAGCCTTGCATGAAATCTTCAAACTTTGACTTAGAGGAGCTAAATTGCTGAAATAAAAACTTGGATATCGGTTTAGATGCTTCGGAATGTAATTTGGACTCGTTTCTTCATGAAACCTGTTTGCTGGCAGAATTCAGTTGTCATCTTTGAAAAATCATATCTCCTTCATATGACATCGTTTGTTCGCTGAAATTTGGAGCGTTTATAGAAATTTGAGTCCGGAATCTAAAAACATTTATTTTGCATCAATTGGACTTCTGTAGCTCCAGATATACAAGTCGGAATGGCCGAAGGTCAACACTGGCAGATTGCGAGATTTGACTTTGAAGGCTGCGATTTCCATGCTCTTCCTTATTTTATTTTCTTGCCTTAGATGTCCAGAAAGGTATGGATGTTAGCTTTTTAATGCCACTGGAATCACTTCATTTCAACCTCTAGAGCTCACGCTCTGCACAAAACATAGACTGAAGGTCAAATCTGCCAATTATCTCCAATTTACTTCTTTTTTGCATCTTTCATCCAAAAGTGCATTCAAAACATAAAACAAAGAATATCAAGGCATTATATATATAAAACATAGGCAAAACACTAGTTAAATATGGGTGAAACTATCGAATAATATGGTTGCATAAAAAAAAATTGTAAAAAAAAATCTTGCTTTGTTTCTTGGTTTTACCGAACACATAAAAAATTGTGTTTTTGGTCTTCATCTTTTATCTTTCTTGATTTCATCTTAGAGAAAAAAAAAAGGAAAAGAAATCTTGTTCTTGTCGAAATATGTGAAAAGAGGAAAAATTGTAAAAATTAATTGATGGAATTGACAAGTTAGGGCATAATCTAATACAAGCCCTTGAATTCTGGCTAAGAGTTTCTTGAATATTTTTTTGATTTTTCCAAATAGACACGTACCAAATCTTGGTATTGCCAAATTGAATTCTTGTTATTCTTGAATTGTCTTGCCTTGTTTCATTTAAATTTAGGTAGCATAGATCTTTTTTGCTTTATTTTAATTGTTTTCTTGAAATTCTTAAAGTTGAATCTTGACTTCTTGAATTAGTTAGTTTTCTTTGAATATTTAACATAAACTCCGTTGCTTTTGTTTCATGCCTTCCTTTTGTTTTTATATTTTGCATGAATTTACATTATTATTCATAAATTTAACCTCAAGTTTTGTTTTGATTTGTTTCGTATATTTCTTGATTCTTAATTATTATAAATCATTATGTTATTTTGATTGATTATTTGATAAGTTGTTAATTACCTTTAAAGACCTAAGTAAGGGAATAGTAAGGTAAATGGTATAATGAGATTATTAGAATGAAAAACCCAATTGAATTGTGTGAAACATGAGTGAAGTGATATTAAATCAAGTATAAACACATGAGAGAGTGTGAGAAAATTCTTCTTTGCTACTAACCTTTATTGAAGATATTTACAATGTCATCAAAAAGTGTGACACAATCGAAGACAAAGGATCTTATAGAAAGGCAACATAGGTTGAAGGTAATGATGAAGGTTTTAATGGGAAAAATGGATAAATTAAGTACTAAGATGAATAATCTGATATTCCTTGTAAAGAAAATGAGGTTAAAAGGTCTACTAGATGAACACTTTTTTCCTCTAGATGAAAATGTAGCTGAAAACTCTGATGATGATGAGGATAATGATGTAGTTAATCATGGAAGGAAGTCTTATACACACCAAAATCCATTATATGAGACACGACCAAAGACAGGGTTTGGTGGTAGATTTCAGTCAAATTATGATTTTAGCCAAGGAATTAATTTTAATGATCACAATGGTTTATATCATAATTTGGGTAGCATAAAACTTAAAATTCCAGCATTTCAGGGAAAGAATGATGCAAAGGCTTATTTGGATTAGGAAAAGAAGGTGGAATTTGGATTTGATTGTCATTGATATTTGGAGGGAAAGACTAGGTGTAATTTAATTCACTAATTATATTATTATTTGGTGAGATCAACTTGTTACAGATAGGAGGTGTAATGAAGAAAGACACATTGACACATGAGAGGATATTGAAGTAGTCATGAAGAAGAGGTTTATCCTTAATCATTACTATAATAAAGTATATAATAGATTGTAATCTTTATCTTAGGGTTCTAAGAGTGTTGATGAGTATTTTAAGGAGATGAAAATAGTTATGATTAGAGTTAATGTTTTAAAAGATAGGGAAGCCATAATGACTAGGTTTTTAGTATTTTAAGGAGATGAAAATAGTCATGATTAGAGTTAATGCTTTAAAAGATAGGGAAGCTATAATGACTAGGTTTTGAGTATTTTAAGGAGATGAAAATAGTCATGATTAGAGTTAATGCTTTAGAAGATATGGAAGCTATAATGACTAGGTTTTTAAATGGTTTAAATATAAATAATGCTAATATGGTTGAATTGCAATATTATTTAGAAATTAAATATATGGTGCATATGACTATAAAGATGGAAAAACAATTGAAAAGAAAAGTTAATGCAAGACCATGCAATTATTTAGAATTCTCTCAGGGTTGGAAATCGAATTTCAGAAGAGAGGGTATTGCATAAACTAATCCAATAGAAGTACCTAAAGTTGTTGAACCCCAATAGCAATACATAAAGCAAGTTGCGACAATGGATGAAAAAAAAAGAAATAATGTTCAGCAAATGCATAAATGATGTATTGAGTGTTTTAGATGTCAAGAACTTGGACATTATGTATTAGAGTGTCTAAATAAAAAGATTATGATTTTGAGAGATGATAGAGAAGTAGAATCATCTAGTGATGAATCTGAATGTGAAAACATGCCAGCAGTTGAAGATGCTAATGATGTTGAATATACTGTTAATGATGAATAATTGGTTATATAAAGATCTTTGAATGTTCAGGTTAGTAAAAAGGATTATTGATACTAGATGCCACATTAAAAATAAGGTATGTAGTATGATTATTGATAATGATAGTTGTACTAATGTTGCTAGCACAACTTTGGTTAGAAAATTAAACTTGACTAGTACTAAGCATGCTTCATCGTATATGCTTTAATGGTTTAATGAATATGAAAAAGTTAGGGGACTGAACATGTTTTAAACTCATTTTTAGTATAGATATATAAGGATGATGTTTTGTGTGATGTTGTTCCTATGCATGTTGCACACTTATTATTGGGAAGACCTTGGTAATTTGATAGGAAGGTCAAGTATGATGATTTTAAAAATAGATATACACTAGAAAATGATGGGAAAACATATACGCCTGCACCATTGCCACCTAGACAAGTGTATGGAGATCAGTTGAAGCTGAAGAAAACAAATCTACTAAATTAGTATGTTGTTAATGATACATTCAATATTTAATTCATCTCTTTTTATTTGATGCAAGTGATGATTTGAGTATGAATCCTTTTTTTAAAAGAGAGGGAATGATGCAATCCAAGCAACACCAAGAGATCCGTTAAAGGTTCCAGTTAGTCTAATGACAAGACTTAGGGCTCAAAGATTTAAAGAGGTTTTCAATGGATTTCTTCAAGATACATGAGATAAGGTGAACTTTAAAAAGAGAAACAAAATTAGAAGTTAACCACTCAAATATGTCAGTTCTACAAAGATTCAAAGTATTTTAGGAATTGATTTTTTACCTACTTTATTTGAGTCGGTTAATTATATAATACCAATAAGCTAGAGTTCGGTAGAGCATAAGGGCATTAACACGGGAAGACTGATGTGAGAGATTTTTTCCTAAGTCATAATTTTATTTTAACGAGCATAAATGTGGATCCAACTATTGGATCAAGTTGGAATGTTAGTAGGAGATTACCGAGGTTTAAAATTTCATTGCCTCTAGTCATTAGGAAAGCCTTCAAATAAGACCTATAAGTTACTATTTGAGATTTGCTATATTTTTTTAGTTGATTTATGATTTTTTTTATTTGATTTAAAACTCTTTTATTATTCTTCCAGCTTTATTTATGACTTTTCCTAGCATATAAACATCATAAAAGAGATCTAGTATTAAGTTTTGCTAAGAGAAAATATTGAGTAATAAATTTTTGAATTATAATCTTGTGACCCTATTTTAAAAAAGTTTATGTTGCTTTTGTTTCTTGTTATTTTTGTGTATATTAGAAATAATATCATTTTTAACCAAGATGAAATAAGATGAGTGATGAAAAATGTCTTTGGAATATAAATTTTTTTTGCAATCTTATTTGGATGATAAGAATAGTAATATTAACATCATTTCATAAAAAGATTTTTTTTTTATTTTTTACTGTTTTTTGTTTTGAATTTATATTTTTATATATAATTAATATATTTTTTATTTTTTCTCAATAATTAAAAAAAAAAAGGTTTTGCTTCATGTCAATATAAAATAATATCAACCGATTTCGTATTTTAAAAGTCTATAGGGATAAAATCCACTAAAATAGAAAAAAAAACAATTACTGAAATAGGTTGCATAAAAAGGTTAGACAATAAAACATAATAAAATCAAAGGTTGAACACTTAAATTTTAGTTATTTTAAAACTTAATTAACTTCAAATTCGTATAAGGGATTAAAAAATTATCATTGGTTTTCTTAATCTAACGTCCATAGAAATGTTTTAAGCAAAATATTTAGTTAAACAAGTTGTGATATTTTATATAATCTACAAATAATCTTTTATAAATAGAAGCCTCTGTACAGAGATTAAAAAAAAAAAGTAGTAGCATTTATAATTAGGAGTGTTATATATAAATGTAATATCTTTCTTAAACTTTGAGGAATTATTTAAATTTATCTTTATATTTTAGCTTAAGTCTCCAATTTGTTCTTACAATTCCAATTGCTATCAATCTATCCTTATCTCTAATTTATTATTTTAGTAGATGTTTTCATGCAAACTGAAAAAATACTCACTTAAAAAATCAAAGCCCTTTTAATGATTTAAATAAGTAAATTTGAGAAAAATGAATTGTTTTTCCATGGTTATTTTTTTAAAAAAAATAAGTTAGATTTTATTTTCTCACTTAAGAGTATTTTTTCAATTTAAATAAGAATTTATGAGATAAAGATAGATCGAAGAATGTCTTAATATCTAGAAATAAATTGGTAGCAATTAAACTTGGATAGAAAATTTAGAGAATGTAACTCTGAAAAATATAGCTCAATTGGTTAGGATATAAGTTTATTTTCTAGAGATCACCGGTTCGAGTCTCACAAACCTCAGGGCCACTAGAAGCTTATATGATCGTTAACTTCAGGGCACGTGGGATTAGTCGAGGTGCACGCAAGCTGACCTGGACACTCACGTTAATTAAAAAAATATAGAGAATGTATACATAAAAAATAAGGACAAATTAAATTAATTTCCTATTAATTTTTTTCATTTGATAATCATGTATGTTTTTCTCCGTAATTCCCCATTCATACATATAATTAAATTGAAAACATCTATATACTCATTCTCAATAAAAAAACTTGTAAATTTTATAATGAAGTAATAAATGTTTTCAACATTTCTCAATCTATACACTAAAATGGTGTTGATTTAAAAAACAAATCATAGAAAAGTTAATAAACACCAACATTTTCAATCTAATGCGCACATTTATTCATTAAAAATATATTAATTTAAAGAAAATTTAGAAAAAATGTTGATGAACATTTAAGGAAAAAAAGAGAGAGGCTTGATTGGGTATTTTTTTTTAAAAAAAAAATTACAGGTTTGACATTAAATTGACCTATAAAGTATTATTATATTAAAAAATATAGACACAAGTGGAAGTATATTGTTGGTACGATCTGGTTCACACAAACACAAACACAAAACTCGCTGTCGAGGGAGCGCAGGCGGTACAAAAGAAGAGAGAGGGAGAGACCACTGAAAGCTCACTCTCTCTTTCCCTCATCTCATGTAGTAGCCCTTGAATAATAATCATCTACTACATAGATTCTGTTTTTGCACCTCCAAAATCTATCTTATCTGTGAATCAAGCAATCTTCTGTGTGTAAATGGCGGATGTGGTTGGATTACCATCCTTTCGCTCGCTTCGCGTCCCTTCTTATCTGCTAGCCTCCAACAACTCTACTTCTCTCCAACCCCTCCTCTCTCATAATCAGATTAATTTTTCAGATAAGAGGATCTCTCTTTCTCGCTTCTCTTCCTCTCCCAGGGACCAATTCCTCTCTTTCAAGGTACAATCTTCTTCTTCTTCTCCTTCTTGTGTTTTCGTTTGAATTACGAGTCCCCTTTTTATATCTTCTCTTTTCTACAAATTGTGGACAACCCAGTTGTCTAAACTCTTTGATTTTGTCATGTAATACTGAATTTATTACTCTTCCTATTTGCTCTTTTACCTCACACTTGCATGAATGGTTAAAAGAGACTAGATAGCCCTGAACAACGTTTCGGGAGGATGATATGATATGTGCACAAACTAGGATCTTACATTGCAGTTAGAGTGTTAGTCGAGTATCTAGAATTCCTTGCATAAATCACATATTGCCTCTGACGTAGATTAATTAATGTCACTTGTTAATTACCCACAGAGAACCAACTACTGACCTTCTCCGTGTTTCACAGCACATCAATTTTGTTCCAGATATTCATTGTTTGAACGATTTGTTTCAGGTACATGCAACTGTTGCTGAAACTGACCAACCAAAATGGTGGGAGAGGAATGCAGGACCAAATATGATGGACATTCATTCGACAGATGAATTTTTGAGTGCCTTAAGTCAAGCTGAGGATAGGCTAGTAATTGTCGAATTTTATGGGACCTGGTGCGCTTCTTGTCGAGCCTTATTTCCCAAGGTAATTCTTCTTTTTACTTGACATTTGGTTCCTGCATTCCTAAACTTGTTCATTGCTCACAGTAACCTGGTTACCATCTCTTATAGTTTTGAGGATTCTGTGTTGTACCGTTAAGCAAACTTTAAAGTGATGACTGACATATCCACATTATGTTACTTTCTAAAAAATTCAGTTTGATTCCTTAAAATTGTGCTCGCTTTTGTCCTTGATATGTTTTTCTCAACATATTTAATCCTCCAGTGGTTGGAGGTTTTCCTTCCTCTCCCTCAAAAAGATGACCGTTTGGTCCCCTTCCTCCAAAAAGTGTTAGTTTGGAGAAAATTAGTTTACTTTGTTGCCTGCACCCCCCCTGCCTTCAATCCTGGATCCATCTCTTTGAGGGATGGAAAATATACCTTAACCAAGCTTCAATCGCAAACTAGTTGGGGATGGGCATACGATAGAGCTTGTAAATTTTATTGAATATGATGCAAAAAAGCAGTAAATCTGATGGCTCAAACTCATTTGCCACCTTGATAAAGTAGACTGGAATAGATGGTCCTGATGTGAAACTATCATAGAAGCAGTTAAGGTATTGCCAAACATTTCAAAAATGATAGAGGCACCCAATTCATGCTTTCTTTTATTATTATTATATCACATAGTAACCTTTAACTGGAAACAATTCTGTGAGGTACTATGTCATTTGTTAGTAATGTGGATTTCTCATTGAACTTTAGTGCACACATATGATGGGATCTGAAAGGTAAATCTTGATATTAAACAATTTATTTTAGTGAGCAACAATGCAAATTAAGAAGCTGTAAAAGCTCATCTTGAAGAGTTTGATCTTTGGTATATTAATTTTTAAAAAGAATCACAGTAGTTCTGGATATCATTTCTCTTCTTTATCATATATTTATTGCTAACCGTGGCCTCTGTATGTAAATTATTACTTTATGTGGAAAGAACATTGTCTTTTATGAATTTGGATGCACGAGACAATGTAAGAATAGAGGAAATTGGTTCTGAACTGTTTCTAGAAATTGTTTTTGGTGTAGCTTAACAAATTTTTCTTGTGATGGATATACAGCTCTGCAGAACAGCTGAAGACCATCCTGAAATTTTATTCCTGAAAGTCAATTTTGATGAAAACAAGCCTATGTGCAAAAGTTTGAATGTTAAGGTGCTTCCTTATTTCCACTTCTATCGAGGAGCCCATGGACAACTTGAATCTTTTTCATGTTCACTAGCTAAGGTAAGTACCTCTTCTTCTTCTTTTTTTTTTTTAATGCTTGTCTTTATTTGTCAACACTCATACTCAACTCTAGAAGCAGCAGTTCCCCAATTAACTTGTCCATAGTATATGATAAGATATGAAGCCAGCGATAAGGTTTTATTTCTGATGTGGGAGGTGAAGAAAAGAAAAATGATACCATCATAGAGAAACCATGAAGCTAGTGATAAGGTTTTATCCTGTCTAGGCACACAATCAGAGTGTGCATTTGAAGAAGTGGATCGGATATTAAAATCTGATTCATTTATCGGTAGTAAACAACTTTACATGGTGAAAGTTCTAACTGGTGTGGTAGAAGAGCTTAGGAAGACCCCATATGGTGGACAAATGAATAAGGAATCTTCTAATTGCTTGAGATTTAGTTCATTTCTTACAGTAGGGATGGGATAACAGCCTATAATTATTAACTTGAGCGAAAATGCGGTTTGTGTTAATGAATAATTTTCTTTGTGCTGCTGATATTGACTGTTAGTTACATGTGGTTCTTCTCAAAATCATCCGCAGTTTCAAAAAATAAAAGATTCTATTGAGATGCACAACACAGCCCGTTGCAGCATTGGTCCTCCCAAGGGAGTTGGAGAGCTGACTCTTGAATCTGTGTCAGCGTCACAGGACAAGCCAGTAGGATCTACATGAACATACAACTCTTAATTTAAGAATTTGTCTGTATATGTGCAAAGGTGCTTCAAATAACATACTTCATGGTGAGCTACCTACTGTTATGTGTATATTCAGATTGTTCTTAGTAAGAAAATAGTTCGCCGAAGTTGCCATCGCGCTTGCATTCATTGGCATTCTTGTCCTGGCTATGATATTTGTATCTTAATAACTCAATCGGAAATGAAGTTTCAAAATCTGAATATGATCGTGGCAAACGTTCGTTTTCTATTAGCGGTTGCATTACCAATTCCAGTCTACATGATCAAGAGGCTGAGAAATTTATTTTTCGTTAGTTGCTGTATTGATCATGTCTTCATATTAGTGAACGTTACTAACTTGTCGTTGTCAGCAGGTCCATGTCCGAATCTCAATCCGCATTCCAGAAATACAATCGACGATGCTCTAATCTTATAGCATGAAAAAATAAAGAATAGAAAAGACCTTGAATTTCTTATTTCCTAGACAGGGTGTGATAATCCATTAACTGTGATCTCGGTTTAAATACTATGCAAGGTTGGCCCGCTAAACATTGGAAGGGAAGCTGACTCCACTGTTAATGTATATTGGAAATACCTTATGAGAAATAGAGTTGAGTGACCGTGATGATGTTATACAATAAACATGGTTTTCTCTCTCTTTTTTGAAGGCAAACCCAGTCAACTATGTTGTCTTGATAGTGATTGTGAAGACAAAATAAAAATAATGATAGAAATTATGGAGGTTGACCAATCAAAATCGGTAATCGACCACCGACTGAGTTTAAAATTCCCAAAGCTAATAGTAGCCATGAGCCACCAACTTAAACCCTTATATGCGACTCTAAATTTCAATGGGTTAGCAGTGTTGAGGTTCTTGGCGGATAATAATGGGGCAATACTTGACATAATGCCTCTAACTTTGATAAAAAGACTGGTCAAAACATAGTTGATACGTTTCTTTCTAAAGTATTAATGTTAGATATACTAATGGAATGCTACATGTCAATCTCATAGTCGGGCACAAGACCTTCAAGACAACTTCCTTGCAAAGACAAGTTATAATTAACATTTTACTTGGAGGAGATTGGATACACGCTAAGATACATGTGTCATCATCCCTAGATCAAACATTGATGCTTTGACTACTAAATGGGTTAACTAAGACTATTAAGGAATATGACAAGCTATTTGTAGTAAATTTAGAGATGGTAGAAGTATGACTATATAACAATGATGTTGACCTAATCCAATTCATAAGCATAGATGATATCGGTCGCCCAATCAACTTATTAGTTAGCAGGGAAATAATAGAAATAGAATGACTAATAAAAGAGTTTGCTTGATCAAGCAACTTACAACAAGAAAATATTGATTAGGAATTTGAAAGATGGAAATAAATGAGTCATTAAGATTTATTTACATTTTATAAGACTTTTAATCAAGCTTGCACACATCTTAGGTCTAAGAAAGAATTTGTTCAACAAAACTAGATCAAGATTATTAAATGATCGTGCCTTCAAGAGAATAGATGATGAACATGCTAAAAGTTATGATATGTTGATTGAAGTTAACATAGGGACTAAATACAAGATCATACCAATTTGTGTAAGTGCAAATTTATTAGATGATTATTAAACATATTTTGTGTCGCTACTATATATATATATATATATATATTCCTAAGATTATTATGAAATGCTGGGTTGAGATGTAAGTTCTGTCAAACATCCATTACCAATTAAGCCTAGGTTCAAGCCATACAAGTAATCTCTACGAATGGCTCTAGATGTGATTAAGCATGTGAAGAAGGACATTAAATGAATTTTAGAAGCTGAATTTATTAGACTAATATAATATATGTTAAGTATGTTAAGTGGATATGTAACATTATGCTAGTATTAAAAAAGAATATTAAACTAAGAGTTTGCATAGATTTTAGAAACCTTAATCTTGCAACTCTAAAGCATGAGTGTTCAATGCGAAGGGTTCTTATGTTGATTGATTTAGTAGTTGGCAATAAAATCCTTATATTTATGGATGACTATTCAAGCTATAATAAGATATTCATTGAAAAAGACAATATATCAAAGATTGCTTTTAGATGTAATTACTCATTAGAAATGTATGAGAGTACATAAATGCTAGTGATAAATATAAAGGGGCCATGGATTTAATCTCCCATGATTTGATCAACCATAATATAAAGGTATAAATCAATAACATTATGGTTAAATCAAAATCTAAAGCTAGACATAATAGTGGCCTATGTTCTACTTTTAAATACATGAGAGCACATAATCTAAAGATGGTAAAAGTGTCTCTGGTGTATATGTATGGAACATTTTAGGATTTCTGGAGAATTAACATGGAATAGAGGTGGATAAAACCAAAACAAAGGCCATCTTGGAAAAACAAGCTCTTTAAAATAAGAAAGAGTTAAATCATTTTATTGGAAAATCAATTTTTTTAGGCTTATGTCGAACAATGTAGGAAAGATCATACCATTTACAAAGCTCTTGAAAGGAAATAACATAGATGAGTTTTAATGGATTAAAAGGCAATAAACTATTTTAAAAAATATAATAACTTATCTAACTAAACCTCCAGTATTGACCCACTAAAATCAGAAAATCTGTAAGGCTATACGTTGTTGCTATGCAAGGATCAATTGATATAATATTAGCATAAAAAAGAAAGTTAGACATGAGTAGGTTATGTATTATCTCAATCGTGTTCTCATAGATGTTGAAAATTGTTATAATATAATAGATAAATTTTGTTTGTCTTTTTCTTTGCATGTGTAGAGCTTTGTTAGTTTTGTTACCAACAAATGTGTATGTAATTTGCAAAACACACTAAATAATGTACATGTTATCTAGACCTTTTTTATGAGGTCGCATTGGTGAGTGGAATATAGCATTTTGTTAAATTTACATTACATACTATGAAAAATAGTTAAAGGCTAAGGTTTGGCTAATTTCTTAATTGATTACCTATGCCTCGGTATCAACCATGAACTAGAATAAAACATCAATATTATTATAGTTGAACTTGTTCCATGACAATTATGCATAGGTTTAGAAATACTTTTAAAATTCATAACATAACAAGTCAAAGTAACATGAGATTATTTACTTATTATAAAATAGATAGTTAATGAATATAAGTGTTAATATCTTACACGAACTCCATACCATGTAATGGCCACAAACCTTATCGAGAGATTTTTTTTCTTTTAGTGAGAGGAAACAATATGAAAATCAATGACTTTGATTAACATGGATTATAAAATAAAATAGTCTTTTATCGTCGTAGCATCATCCTTTTGAACATTGATGATCAATAATGAACCATGACTTTCATTGGTAAGGAATAACCAAAGATTGCATTAATTATGAAAAGCAAAAGGTGTTAAGCATGCCTATAATTTGGTATAATCTAGCATGTGCCATCAAACAAGCTTAATACAATAGTTAAATTATGGCATTTTAAAGCTTAGAAAAAGGACTCATCCCAGTAGTTACAAATTACTCCATCAAATACGCTGAACTTATTCATTATCGATTAATCAACCTTTAAATTATGATCAATTTCATAAAAAAAACCATCTATAATTTTGTAATATATATTGATCAAGGATCAATGTTTAATTACTAGGAAGGATACCAAAACAATTCATTCAAGAGTGTAGATTAAAAATGATCCATTTTACTCATTATACTTAAGCCAATGAGCAAGCTAAGTTGACGAATAAAAATTTGATTATTAACTTATACAAATTGGTAAAAAACAATCCTAAGATTTGACATAATATATTGTTAGAGGTAATGTGAGCGTATAACACTTTATAAAAAACTATCTTGGGAACTTCACCATTTACTTTAACTTATGGTCATGATTTTATATTACCCATGAAACTTATAGTTTATTTACTCAGGAGAGCTGTGTAATGTGATATAGACTTCATAGGTTATTAGTTTGCTATGTTAGTAGAGTTAGATAATTTGGATAAGAGAAGAGTATTGTATTAGATCACTTATTAATACATAAAAAGAAGGTTGAAATATCTTACAAATAGAATGTCGTCAAAGAACATTTTAGTGGGTAATCTAGTGGAAAGGCCATATTACCAATTAGCTATAAAGATACAAATTTTTTCAAATGATCCCAAAATTGAGATGGTCCATACACTATTGCTAATTTTTTTAAAGAAGGTGTTTACCATCTATTTTTTTTTTTTTATCAATCTATAGTCAATATCTGAACAATTATTAGCTTTACATAAGAAATAAAATAAAAGATGAGACTCTTAAAGAAATTATAGGATTAACCTAGAAATCGCAAGTGTAATAGAACTTTAGATTTATTGTTTATATTTTAGGCCTAACAGTTTGGCTATTTCTGTTATATGATATAAGTTTTCAGATGTAATTTCTTAGTAATACTAGAAACTTGAGTTATTTTTACTATTTACAAATGATGTAGAAGCTAGATGATTTATGAACAAACATTTTCAAAGTTGTAAAGAGTTATGCAGAAAGAAAAAACACTTGTTTAATAATTAGCAAGCATATAATGAATAAAGTTTGATTTCATATATGTTAAATAAACTCAGGAACTTGATGTTAAGAAAATTCAGTTACATTCATGGAGTTGTCAAAAGTACAAAGAGAACAAAAAAACCTCATTATAATAGCCTTAGATTAGAGTTAGGAGGGTTTTTTTCTAAAATTAGTTTTAAGTCTTTACATCTCACATTTATCTCCATCTAGCATGTAGAGTTTCTGGTTTTGATACTACATGATAAGTTCATATCCTTATAGAACTCTCCGAGGAGAAAAATATAAATAAATTTATAGAAAATTGAATATATGGGGTTAGTCACAATTTATAGTAGTATTTGGCTTTATTGATGTTGTTATCAAGTTTGAATCTTATTTGCGTAAGTAATTCTAAACCTATATAGATATTGATATATGATAAAGAGGTATTCATTCCTAATACAAGCTAGATTCCATTTTTAATGATGTCATAATCTAATATTTTACCCCTATTTTTTCATGAAAAGTAGAAAAAATTAAAAAAACATGTTTTTGATGTATTTTATCTTTTAATGTCCCTATTTTTTGATATTTTAATATTTTTATTTTATTGTCATATTTTCAAAATAGAAAGTTAAAATAAAAAAAATGAGAAAAAAATAAGGAAGATTAGAGAATGAAACATAAGTGAAGGAGGAAAGGAGGAGCAAAATAAAAGTTAGATCCCTTTCCAAATTTTAAAAAGATTTGAAGAGTTATTTTTAAAATAAAAAAGATTTAAAATTTAAATCTATAATAAAAAAAAATTAAGACTTAAGTTTAACAACACAATTTTAACTCCGTAAATTATCATCCCATAAAGCAAGTTGAATGGAAAACTAGAAATATTAGAAGTACAACACAATGGTTATTGAATTAGTTTACATTTCAATTAAGATCAATTTTTTTAAAAAAATAATAATAATTTCAAGAGTACAGCTCTCATATATATTAATCTAAATATATTAAAAAAATTAATAATTTTTCTAATATTCATTCTAAGATTTAAACTCAAAAAATTAAAAAATAAATCAAATATCATTAACCATCCAACCAATATAAAAACCCTCAGCGGGCATCCATTTATAATGGCATTCTTTCTATTTTGCTACCGAATTACCACCGGCGGGGGGGCGGCGAAGTAATGAATCATAATTCTTTAGTACAAGCAATGCTCGGCAACGCCCCCTGTTTTTCACGCTTCAAAACTTGCTTATTGAAATGATGAAAACGAGGGCTAATCGTCGTGGGGGCAAGCACAAGTCAATAATTCTCAAAAAACACACACTTACCTAACTGGTTTGGTGGTCTGCTATCTCAATGTTGAACTTTTCTTGTTTTTCTCTGTCAAGGGTATACTCTATTCCTTACACACATCATCAAAACTATGTCCATGTCTCCGGTGCAGTAAAACAAAGCACATTCGCATCAGAATTTAGGATTCATGAGAAGTTTGATTCATGTATATTATTAGCCTAAGTTCGGATCCTGTGATGGCCAAGGAGGAACAGTTCGTTCCCTTAACCAGCCCCCTCAGGTTTTCCTCCACAAGCACCAGAAGAGAATTGATCGGAGGTTTGGTGAGTCTAAATGTTTTATACTTGTATTTTTCGGCTTCAAAGTTTCGTTCTTCCATAAATAGAAAAAGAACAATTAGGGGCTTGAAAACAAGAAAGGAAAGAAATGTGCTTTGCCAGCCGCCAGCCAGATCTGTGTGCTGCAAAATTTTGGCATTCAACTGTAGAAAACACCAATCATTAGATTTGGTAATGGAAAGATCTAAAGCTTTCCTTCCCAAGAAAAAGAAAGAAACTTTATTCATTGATTGGTTCAATCCAATTATTTGCAACTTTCATTGACCAATAAATCAGCACTGCAGCTTAACAACACAGATGATTTTATGACACAAATACAATAGGAGAGTAATTATCGACAGCAATGTTCAACAGGAATTCTGATTGTTACAACCATTGAAACTGGAGCTGGAACCACAATGAAACACTTTAAGCTCACACTTGGGTGAAATCTCCTTCAAAAGCAATCTCGCCGTCTGCTCCTGTCTTGCCTTAGCCCCTTGTTTCTCCACCAACACAGCAGCAACAATCCTGTCATACCCACCACCCCTCCCTCCCATCACATATGCCACCAAAGCCGCCTGCACCGGCCCTATGCTGGGATTATAGGCGGCAGACTCCATATACGACCCTCTATAAACCTTTCCTTCACAATCCATTAACGCCACCCCTGATGGGCAATTAGTAAAGGGAGCATGAGACTTATTGGCAGCCTCTAAAGCCTCATTTTCCAGATCATCAAAAGAAGCACAGATACCATTTGGTAACAAAGCATCACCTACAAACGACAAGTTATTATGACGGGTTTCTAAAAGCAAGGGAATATCCTTATCCAAAAGATCATCAGGTCCGAACCTATGTGGTAGAAGACACGACAAGGGCTCAAATTGTTGTTTATTTGCTAAATCATTCTTGTAACTCTGGTTGTTAGTACTATCACCCGTGATGAGGATTTGTACATCAGGGGCGTGGCGGATTTCCTGAAGGAATTGACGGCAGTGGCCACAAGGGGCGGCGGAGACAGCAATGTATTTGAGGGAGGGTTCTGCATTAAGAGTGAGATTGGTGATGAGGAATTGTTCGGCGTGGACAGAATGATGGAGAGGGAGGCCAGGGAATTCTAGGTTGCCACCCAAGAAGATGCGGCCGGAGGATCCAAGACCGACGGCACCCACGTGGTAGTCGGATATCGGCGGGCGAGCCAAGGCCTGGGCTGATTTGACCAGGGCTGGGAGGAGCTGGAGGACTGTGAGGCCTGATTGTTTTGCCATCGATTCGGCTTCGGATGCTTCAATTACGAATATGGGTCCATCCATTTTTTTTTTCTTTGCTTTTTTTTTTTGGTGGTGGTTGTGGTGTTTTGGATCAGAGATTAGAGAAATGAACGGTGAGAACGAGGGGAGTTACTACCTGGAAAAGGAGGAGAAAGGGTGGGGATGGGGGTGGTGGAAGGCGCTCGGCAATTGAGGGGAACTTATAGGGAGAACACTTGTTCATCATTGCTTTCGGAAACAAGTACCAATAATCTACTTTAATTTAAAATATTAATTTCTGATTTATATTTAAAAATAAAGTAACCTGAAAACTTTAACTTAAAATAATTTAATAAAAACAAAATATCAAAGTAAAAACTTATAATAAATTATAGAGAAATATAAATCAAATATCATCTTCATCATTAACATACAAATAATGATCTTTTTTGGTGGCATATAGAAAAAATCATCAACTAAATGTTTTAATAAATAGTCAATTTAACTAAGCTTATCTTTGCCATCAAAATAAATCATTGAATCTTTTAAAGTCAAAATAGACAAAGATATCTTAATAGATAAACAACTATCATTTATCATGACGAATAAAATTTTAATTGTCAAAATCTAACCACTCACAGGTGTTTGGATTTTAATGTACCTTTAATCTAAAGGCAGCCAACCACTTATGAAAATACCTTTCTAAAATCAAAACCAAACTTTACTTCTCTCATTTTATAAAGTCTAAATTTGGTATTGGTCAATAAACATCAAATACGCAGTTAAACATAAATAATAATAATTGCTAGAATATAATTTTGTCTAGTTTATCTATTTACGCAGGACAACCTTCCCCCCCCCCCCCCTATCATCATCATCATTGAGAGTCATCATCCATGTTTCGGTATATAAGGATTTAACTTCATGTATTTTGAGGACGAAGTGGTAAGAGGTTTTTTTTTTTAAAAAAAAAAACTCCTTGAGTGATGAAGAGAAAAAAATATTAATTATCCAAAACAAACTAAGTAAACCCAAAACATCTAGACTGAAATTTGAGCATGAAACCCAGAATAACCCGAGAGATGAAATTTGTTTCACTTTGTCTTCTTTTTAAAAAGGTACAAGGTATACTGACCATTGCAGTCAGAATAGAACAAAATTGACAACCTTTAATAAATCAACCAATCAAGACCTATGGTCAATCAATATCTATGTCTCATATTTACTAATCCAATATTAGCTATGAATTTCTATTCAAAACCTATTTGTATCATAAAAAAACATTTCAATGGTGTACTAGTGTAGATGGTCTTGGTCAATAGTAGTATATCACTCAACATTATGCCACTAGCCTAGATTAGTAAGATTGGTTATAACAAAACCGAAATTATCTTTCTAGAAGTGTGGTATCATATTTTGAAGGAGTCATAAGAAACATTATAAGAGTGTTGCATGTGGATTTAACTATTAGATCCAATACCTTAAATATAAATTTCTTTGTAGTATAAGCAAAGACAAATTACAATGTTTCGTCTGGGTGAGATTGGATGCATGCTAATATATGCATGACATTATCCTTTCATAAAGCTTTAATGTTTTGATTCCCAAATGGACAATTGAAATAGTTAAAGTAGATGATAAACCATTTGATGATTAATTCAGGGATGATAAATGTATAGTTATATAGTGATGACATTGGTCAAGTCTAGTTTATTGGCAAGGATAGCATAGATCACCTTATTGACTTCTTAGTAACTAGAAAGACAATATCTATAGTGAACTAAAATAGGGAGAGCGCAACTAAAAGTTCAACCATTTGACTTCAACCAAAATAAGGAGAGGGTAGCCAAAAGTTTCTTATTGGGCTATTATGTAACTCTAGATAATTGAATTGCATAAAAAAAAAATCTTTTGATGCCTTTATTATTCATTAAAATGGTGTTGCATTCTTTCCTACAATTTGATATTTTTAGTAGCAACATTAGGCTATCATGGAATGGTTTTCTTCTAGGTGTTCAAATTAACATGGTCATTTTGAAGGGGAAGTATTTCATTTTCAATATCTAGAGTAAAGTAAATGATTATTCTTTTTTTTGCATTAGTTTCTTTCTTAAAAAATAGGTCAATGCCCTTTAGGTGTTATTTGTAACACTAATTATGGACTAGTTAACATGGAGCAAACAATTTATGTAATTTTGATAACGAGTTAGAAGAGTAGGTTTTGTTGGAGAACTTGAGGCTAAATATTTAGTAATCTTTATGAAGAAATAGAGTATTTAAGGTTCTTAATTGATCTACTACAAAGAAGTCTTTAGTTTTGAAAAAAGAATTGGGGGGTTTTTATGAAGAGATTATAGATCAAGTGCAATTTATAAAGCCATAAGAATCATGCCTAAAATCCAAACAAATTGTTTTAAATTGAAGTCATTGGATAAAACAATTGACATGTTAAACATGTTTGAGACATGATCAATATTTTTTGATGAACAATTTCACTTGGCACATCTTAGTTGGTCGAGTTGATCTATTTTAGTGTAAATATAATAGGAAAAATACTCTTTTATTTGAGAAATAAAGGATATTGTTTATACTAAAAATAAATATTCATGTGTCAAACAAATAAGAACAATTATTATTTATTGTTATATATAGAAGGGTAAGCTGATATTGATCGTTAATAGTATGATCGACCAAGAAGTTCATAATCAACCAAAGACAAGAAACACAAGACAATGATAGACCAAGAGAAAATGATTGACCAAGATGAAGTGATTTACCATAAAGAAAAGGTTCACATGATCAACCAACATATCCAGGCCTATACAAATAGAAATCCTCATTGTGTACAATTAGTTAGTATTATATATCATGTTAGGATTCATATATTTATCAAAAAAAGGGTTGTGCTTTAGTTAAAGTATAGTTTGTATTAGAATTCATCATGTAAACTTCTTATCTGATATGGTTAGCCCCACAATTTGATTTTATTTGTCGCACGTGTGCGGCATCGCGGCGAAAATATTCACTCTCATATATTGTGGTAACTAATGTGGCAAATATTAGGAGACAAGGAATTCTTGTCTCTTAACAGTGAAAAATAGAATGAGAGTCGCCACCTAGTATTTTGGTCACTAGGAACCCTAACTGGTCTCAGAGATCGGGTATGGGGACTGGTTGCGTAAAGAAAAGGTATTAGCACCCCAAATACGTCCTACCTAAGGTAAGCTGCATTGTTTTATTATCTGATAAAATCTAAGGTCTTGTCATGTTTTCTAGTTGTTGGTCTGTCTATGGTTTAAGAAAAGTCCTTCTCGGTAAGGAGATCCTTATCTTATTAGGTTAAACCTAACCGTTCTAACGTCAATAAAAGAACTACCTTTTTAATATTGAGAATACGCCTTACGTATAAACATGTAATCCTTAATATTAAAAGAAAAAAAATAAGTTTTTTTTGTTATTTTTGAAATATTAACCTAGTTCTCATGACTTTAATAAACTGGTTATTAAAGCCAAAATGCATGCTAAAACCCTTATTCTATCGCACGTGTGCGGCGTCGCGGTAAAAATATCCACTCTCATATATTGTTGTATCTAATGTGGCAAATATTAGGAGACAAGGAATTCTTGTCTCTTAACAGTGAAAAATAGAATGGGAGTCGCCACCTAGTATTTTGGTCACTAGGAACCCTAACTGGTCTCAGAAATCAGGTACGGGAACTGGTTGCGTTAAAGGAAGGTATTAGCACCCCAAATACATCCTACCTAAGGTAAGCTACATTGTTTTATTCTCTGATAAAATCTAAGGTCTTGTCGTGTTTTCTAGTTGTTGGTCTGTCTATGGTTTAAGAAAAGTCCTCCTCGGTAAAGAGATCCTTATCTTATCAGGTTAAACCAAACCGTTCTAACGTCAATAAAAGAACTACCTTTTTTAATATTGAGAATATGCCTTACGTATAAGTGCGTAATCCTTAATATTAAAAGAAAACAAAATAAGTTTTTTTTGTTATTTTTGAAATATTGGTCTAGTTCTCATGACTTTAATAAACTGGTTATTAAAGCCAAAATGCATGTTAAAACCCCTTTTTTTTAAAATACAATATGATTTTTTGATTTTATCTTTGAGAAACTCAGCCGTATGCAAGAAAGCAAGACACGTTTTTTTTTTTTGCAAAGTTTTAACGAAAACCGGGTGTTTTAATACCAGATTTGTATCTTTACAATATAAAAATACAAACCAATACTAAGCAAAATTCAGTAGGAAAATCACATATTTTTTACGACCAAATGAAGGCAGAAACCCCAGGTTGGATGTTCCTTCGCACCCAAAAATAATTTTTGAAGAAAATTTTCTTTTTTTTTTCCGGGCTGGGCCCAGCTCTACCCATGTGGCTAGGCTGGACCTAGCAGGCCTAGCCAGGTCACTAGCCCAAGCCAGTGACCCGACTGGCTTTTAACCGCAAGCATGCATGAACAATTCATGCACGTCTGCTACAACCACAATGTAATTAAATTTCACATGCACAGTGTTTGTGCAATTATAAATGGAAGGAGAAGGAGTGAAAAGCTTATCTGGTTCCCAGCCGTTGTTGGGAGAAGTCCTTCCTGAGCTTGTCGCTGGGATTATGGGAAGAAGCTATGATGCCACTCCCTGCGTCTGGCTTCCCTTCCGTTCTGTCTTCTCCTCGTGTCCGTCTCTTATCTCCTCTCTCTGCGTCTGGTTCTCTCCTTCTCTCTATTTCTTTTCTTTAGTTCTTCTCCCCTGTTCCGCTATGCAGCCCCTGTATTTCCTCTATTACTCCTATTCTCTTCCTTACACTCTCCCTCTCTATGTTTTCTACTCTCTTACGCTCTTCCTCTCTCTCTCTTTTCTCCCTCCTTTCTGTCTGTCTCTCCTCTAGCTTTTTATAGCCTGAGAATGCATGTGTTTCCTTGGTTATTACAGGAAGATTGTAATGGCCGACATGCATTATGGTGGCGAGGGATATCAGTCGTGGGACATGCTCCCCTGATTGAAGCAGCTCCACTACTAACGTCTCCACTGCCTTTTACTGTCGAGACCGTTGCTAATGAAGAAGGTAATGAACAGTTGTCAAGGAAACGACACCGTTTTAACATTCAAAATGAACATTCTGATTTGGTCATTGGATGTTTTTGCAATTTTGTAATCAAGCCCCCCTGATAAATTGTAATTGGATTCCTTGATTTTAGCGTCATTTGCAAGACAATCCTTGGTTCTGGATTCATGCGATTTGACCATCAATTGATCAATAAACTTCCAATTCCTTCAATTTAGCCCCTGTTTTGGTCAATTTCAGCCTCTCTATTTACGCGCCTTTTCCGGTTTGGTCCTTGGTTTCGAATTGTGTCAATCAAGTCTCTAATTGACCATCAAACTTCAATAAATATGCAATTAAGCCCCTGATTTGACTAAATCAACTCTTAAAAATTGTAATTTGACCCTAGAACTTTAATTTCTTCCAATAAAAGCCCAAATTGACTTAAAAATCAAATTTTATTGCAATCAAACCCTCTATAAATTCAATTAAACCTTAGATAAAATTTAATTGAGTCCATAAACATCTGATTTTGAATATATTTTTTCAAAATTGAATTTTCCTTGTCAATAGTGCTCTCATCAGTCAACGATATACTGTTAAATTTTAACCTTTTGCATTTTTGAACTTCCTCAACCAATTTTTGGTAATTTTTCGGCATTCCAACATTATTTTCTCACTCCCATTATTTTTTGGATTTCTTCCGAATATTTTTTGATATATTGTTTTTGTATTTTCTTATTTTTTGTGTGGGAACCTAAAAATGGGTAACAACATCAATCAATTTATATTTCTTGCATTTATTTATATCTTTTTTTTTGTTGGTTTCTTTATTGCTTTCTAATATCCTTTACTTTTTCTACAATTTTCCTATCTTATTTCTGCACCTATTTTCTTTCACACATAATTATAGACAAAACATATAACTTCTTTTTAAGGTTAAGGTTTAGTATCTTCACACTCTACTTTGAAAGGTTACTACTTGTTTCTACTCAAAATTAAATTTCTAGTTATAACTTTTCATTATTGGAAGGAAGAAATGAACGACATGTTGCATAATTAATATAGAAGTATCTGAATCTCGATCCATAATAGGGTAAATATGTTTTAATATTTTAATTAATTCTTAAATATATGCCAACAAAATCACAATAAAGCAATATTAATTTTTTATTTAAATTGTATTTTATAGTATTTAATATCATGAATGATTTTATTTTTTGTTTCATATATATATATGTTTGATTTTGATAAATGAAAAACTCAAACATGCAATCAATTATTTATATCATTCAAAAATTTAATAAAAAAACCAACAATTAATATTGAGGAAATAATAAACAACAACAACAATAATAATAATAATAATAAAAATAAAAGATAGTCATCAAGGCATCCCCATCATCCATGATAACCATTTTGTCATTGAAAAATAAAGGCATAAGAATAAAAGTATAAAAATAAAGGTGTTGTTGATTTCCACATATATGTAATTTTGAAATTTTTTTATAATCTAAAATCATCCTAGAATCGTCCTAAAAACATATAAAAACCAACTATAAAGCTCAAAACACCTAATCCACCAAGCAACCTAAAAACCAACCCTTTCTCTCCTACCTTTATCTTCTCCTTATATATTCAAGGACCTAAATGTTACACAAATAAAGTTAAGGGATTACTTTATACATATCTCAAACTATAAGGGCTGAAGGAAATTTTTTTCCAAAACCACTTGAAATCTTTGTCAAAATGACTTCATATGTCTAATATTTTTTTTTTATGTCAAAACAACATTATTTTATGTTAAAAAGACTCAAAATAACTTTGTTTTTAAGTCATTACTAATTAATCCTTATGCAATGTTTGAGTTTAAATAAATTAAGAAACAAAATTACTACTTTAAAAAAAAAAAAAAGTAGTAGTTTTATAAATTACTACATTTTATATTAAACAATGATAAGGAAAAATATAATCAACTTCTACATTTTATAAATTGTCTAGTTTAAAATGCAATTAGAAAATTACTACTTTTTTAAAAAATATATTTTTTATAGTGCAAATGAATTATGATCACAGAATATTATTAGAATTGAAAAAATTAAATTGAAAAAAAAAATTAGTAAATGTTCTAGATTCCGTAACTCAACCATTAGAAATTTTTTAATCCATGAAACATGTAACTTTGTATCTGTTTTTCAAAATCTTCAATATAGATGATATTTGATGAATATATTATATTTTAAAAATAGTAACAACTAAAATTATTATAATTAAGAATTGGTTTATTATGCCTGAGTACATAAATTTTTAATTTCGTTTGTGTTGGCCATCCTAGAATACAGTTCTAAAATAGGTCGATATCTTAATTGTAGGTTAACTTTAATTCTTAATTTGTTTATATATATATATATATATATATATATATATAAAACATAAAAACATATTTTGCAATAAATAAATTTAAAACATAAAAGAAAAAACAAGTGTGCTCAACATGCTAAACCCAAAAATATTAATAAAACTAAAAAAATTATATTTTCTAATAAATAAATTTAAAACATAAAAGAAAAAAAAAGTGTGCTCAACAAGCAACTTTTAGTAATAAGGATTGCTAGTTTTGGCCTTCAAAACTTAATATTTGTTTTTCATCATTTTTTTAACCTACCTCAAAAATATTAATAAAACTAAAAATTACATATTTTCAACTTTAAAACTCATTTTAATCAACCAAAATAATTAGAAAACTAGAATCATTTTCTGTAAATAATTTATATTTTCGAGCTTCAATCTCTTTTCTCATTAGAGAGACCAAGATCGTGAGGACACTAGACTGAAGAAAAGAGGTAAAAATATTTAGAGAGACCAAGGTCTTCAATCTTTTTTTTTATTATTTTTTTCTGTGGGTTTATCTTAATCATATGCCTATGGTTACGAGGTTAGTGATTAACGTGGGTTGACCAAGAATTTTTTATTTATTTATTTTTTTAGTTTCATCATTCAATGTTCAATTATTTTATAGTTGAGTTTCATGATTTAATTTAGTTCGCTTTCGTTCATGATTTGTTTTACTTTTTATTTTCACCGATAATCGTTTGATTATATAAAAAATATATTCTAAAAAATATAATTATTAAACACAACTGAGCACATGACCTATGTTGTGAAATTAAATATCCTAATCTTTTTTTCAATTTTATTTTTCAACATTTAATTTTTTCAAAAATGGTTTTCGTGTTTTGTTTTTCTCACTTTCCTTACTATGGAGTTATCCAAATAATGTGCCCAAGGTTATGGGGTTAAAGTGTCTACGCAGGTTGACCCAAGTATTTATTTTACTTTTTTTAATTAAGGTTTTTTTTTAATTTCATTCAACATTGAATTATAACTATTTTTTACCTTTTATTGGCACATATGGTTTTTTCATTAATTGAAAATAATATATGAAGAACCATGATTGTTAAACCCAACTAATTACATGACTCATGGAACGTCTAAAAAATTGAATTAATTTTGCCTTTCCAATTGTTTTGTGCATGAAGAAAAGGGATTTTTATTTTTTACCATCCTATTTCAAAATCATTTTCATTTTTGTTTGTGATGCAACCTCACCATTGCATAAAGATTATTATTTCTTTTGCTTTCCTTTTTAATTTATCAATTCTAATAAATGGAAAATTTACAACACTTTGGTATACTTAAATTGTATCAATCTCACATCATTAACTAACTTATACATAGGTATATCTAATACAAAAACTAAGTTAATAAACATATGGTATCATGATTGACCTGTCGAAAAGAATGTACCTGTAAAAATTTAAAAGAGACAACATACAAAATAAGCATATTTGTATTCATTTATTTCAATAGCTTTTTCTTAATTGTATGAACAAGCATAAAAATATAAAACTCTACATATACATAATCGTTACCACAATATCACTAACGATTATAGGAACAACCCTAAACGTTGGCATTCCTTTCCTTTTTCTTTTCTTTTCCTTTTCTTATCCTTAGATGCACCTTTTTCTTTCCTATAAATATGATGTAATCCCAAAGTCTTTATCTTTTCTACCATAGTATCCTCCGGTGGAACCTTTAATTAAATCTTATCCCACCGTGTTAGTTTTACTATTACCTATATCAACATTAACTCATTTAGATTACAATATAATATATCTTTAATATTCTTCATTCTAAGAATCTTACTTAAAATTAGAAATTTATTAAAAAAACAATTATAACATTTTTTTTACTATTTGAAACATACACTATCACATTCATTTATTTCCTCTAATAATTGTACTTCATATTTAGAGGGGTCAACATCATCTATTCAATTTATTACCCAATCTTTATATTTTAACTTACTTATAAATTTAGATTTATTAATTTTAATTGATGCTCATGGTTTATACTTGGTTTATATTTTTGGATTCATTAATTCTATGCATACACTTAACTAATGCTTGAGTCAACTTTTAGATTCACTAAACCCATTGTTCGTTTATCTTATATCTTAATCACTTTTCTTGGTTCATTTGATTCATTTCCGTACTCAAAACTTGTATTTTACACCATTCATATTCATCAATTTATTTCGGTACTCATAATACATGTTTTATGTCAAGTATACATGTGCTAATCTTGTTCATTTCTTAAGATTCACATCAATTATGTTCATTTACTTATTTTTATCTTCACACCTCATGCTTTTATTCCAATTATACATTCATTATTCCATTTCACCAGCTTTAAGTGCTCATTTAATGTAAAGTTGCTCATTTAATCAATATCAATATTCATATAATTGATCCAAATTTCATATCCATAATTTATATTTTAAATCAATAATATTCAATTGTCCATTTCAATACTCGATACCTCACTTTGTAGCAATCAACATTAATTAATTTAACCTCATATTTATATCTTATACTATTCATCAACCCTACACTCATCAGTTTATTTTGGTAATTTATAGTTTGTATCCTATGTCATTTATATTTACCATTCAATTTAAAATACTTATAACTCAAACTGCAAAACACAGTAACCATGTCATTACTATCCATTTAAAATTTTACACATATATTCCACCATCATGGTCAATTTAATTTCCATACATTAAGCCCATCGTTATGATCGATTTGAGTTTCACATATTAATTTTGTTGTTGCGGTCGATTCAAATCTCATGTATTAATTATGTTGTCGCGTCCAATTCTAATTTTATGTATTTATTTTCCCATTGCAATCAATTTGAATCTTACACATTAATGCTCTTGCCATGAAAACAAATTTCTTTTTATATTTTCCAGCCTGGAGGTGATATTTACATAATATATTTTCTACCCCGTAGGTAATATTCATATGATATATTCTTTGCTTATAGCCAATATTCACAACATAATATATTTCCTACCCTGTAAGTAATATTCATATAATATATTCTTTGCCCCGTAGGCAATGTCCGTAGATAATATTCACATAACAATATATTTCCTGACCAATAGGAAATATATTATTATGTTTAATATTCACATAATATATTCCTTACACTATACAATATTCACATAATAATATATTTTCTTGTTATGAACAATTTTACACTATACAAATAAATTTTCTTTGCATTCATTACAAGAACAATTAATTTATTTAAAGAGGTAAGGGAGCGACCTTTACCTCAAGCTCCTCATATACAAGTTCTTAAAAAATTAGGTCCCACCTCGAACGCTTCTCCTACAACTCTCTAATTAATAATAATTATTGTTCATACCACTAATTAAAAAAATTAATCTTAAAAATTTCCATACATCCTAAAATTCTAAATTAACACTCACACATCACAACCATCAATTATACAACAATTCGTAGGTTAATATTCTTGCCATTTAATTAAATTCTCATTTAGAACTTTTATTCTATGAATTTTAAACCTTGCCATTGAAATCAAACTTGACATGAAATTTCTCCACCTTGCATATTTAATTAAATCCAATCTCATTTATTCACCAACAATACATAAAACATTTAAAATGATACGATTTACCTAATTTATCACAACATCCACAATTTATGCTTCAATATTTTTCTTTCTATACAAACAACACAAAATATATTTGGGATTTCATAATCCTATATTTTCAAAATATATCCACAGACATCCAATCATGCTATAACCCAAATTTCATCCACACTTATATTAATTTATTTTCAACATCATCATTTAATACAAAACAATTTTATATAATCATATCAAATTTTCAAATTCTCCATTTTGACAATATTTAATTTTGGCCACACATATCAAAATCCAACCATTTAAAATCTTCCAATCAATTCCACGCATCTTTAACATTGTTTGAAAATATTAATCTCACATGTTTTCTCTAATTTCTTTACTTATCTTCTTACTTAATTAAACAGAAGACCCATTACTAAAATAATCTAGATTACATAAATTCTAATTGAGCTTAAACACAATTTGATCCTATATACAAGTCTCAATCATAACTTTTCCACATTATTTACTATTCATTTAATTATATTTCCATCACCATTCCCATAAATTCTAATATAATAATGTTATCTAGACATTAAACTTACACAATCTTCACTACAATCTACATTTAACATTCAATTTCTTATATTTCCCTAAGATACAACCCATTTATATTTTTTATGCCAAAATTCCATTTCCGTTATAATTTCCAGAACTTCCCCATTTATAAAGGGATATATTTGCACTAACTAGATCTTCATCTTTTTAAATTCAACAATGAAAGTCCAAATTTGAATCTTTAGTAACTTATACTTCGGCCTACCAATTAATTTAATTCACATGCCAATTCTTTCCAAAGGACCTAATAATTTATTTTTTCCCCATTATACATCTAACTTTACATAATCCATTTATTACACTTTTCAACCCACAAAACTTGAAATAACATAAATCAATTAAGTGTTTAAACTCATTCCAAAGATCCTCAAATAACAAACAAATAATTTAGTCAATTTAACCAACATTTACAATTTATCATAACCACCTATTCTCAAGCAAATTTATATTCAACAACAAGCACAACACATACAAACTCAACTAGTATCTTCTTACACCACTTTCAACCTACACATATGGCCGACCACTTGGTAGCCAAATCTTCATGTTCTTTCTTTCAATTAATTTCATATCTTCTATCGCGTTCCATACCACACAAATTAAACCATTATCTTATTTGGTCCTCTATGTATTTACACATTCAAGTTTCCAAACACATTCCTACTCTTTTAAAATATTAACACAACTTGCTAAATAATTATAAAATCAAGAATTGTTATTTCCATCACTATTCTAAAACTTGCATATTACTAAATATATTCATTTCCACAAGGACACCTAAATTTTTAAATCTTCAACTTTCCACTTAACCACACATACTAAACGAAATTAACATATTTAAACAAAAAAAATCCTTATTACACAATATACCCATACTTGCACATTTACAAAACAATAATTCCTCAAAACTTTAACCCAATTTAGACATTTCCTAAAAGTTCTTCCTATAGCCGACCTTGGTATATAATCCACACATTGATTCATTTTAAATTTCTCTCTTGTGTTATCATGCTTCTTTCACCTCTCATGCCAATTTTAACAATTATCCCATCAAACAAAAAATTTAGCCATTCATTGTAAAACCCCATAATTACCCTAAATTCATTTACTTAGCTTAGTAATCATGCCATTTCACCACGCTCTAACAAAGAATTATTCCAAACTAACTGACACGACCAAAAGATTGATGTCTTCTCCCAAGTGCAGGAGTGTCGAAGTAATAAATAACCCGGCAAGATCGGGGTCGAACCACAGGGAGGTTAATTGTATAAATTATAGATAACAATAATACAACATCAACAATAACAACAATAATAATAATAGTGAAGAAGAGGAAGAAGTTGATGAGAACTTTGAGATGGAAGATTAACGTAAGGATTAAACAATGATAACAACAAATGTCAAGGTTAGAGGATCCACTAATGGTATTTCAAACAAGTATAGTATAAACTTTTTTTATTCAATTGGAAACCACACACAAAGGAGGTTCCAATTAGATTATAAATTGTTAACATGATTACATTAGTTATCTTATTCGAATAATGCTAATACTTGTAAATGTTGTCAGGCATTCATGATTATAACTTATGTTAACAACAAATCAAGTTCCTTTCATAGCTCAGGTGTCGGTTATGCCATATAGTATGGGCTATGAAAGTGCCAAGTATTTGTTGTACCAAGTGTTATACAACATAAATCTAGATTAACCATTTAACAAGCAAAGTATTAAAAGTGAACAAGATAACAAATATAAAGCATGTTAGTATCCAACATTAAAGTCCATGTTAAGTTTATATTATACTTATTCTTACACCATTAGTGTACCCTTTTCACCTTGACATAATTAACTTAGTTAAACATAATGAAAGAAAGAAACATAAATAAACAAGAAAAGGAAATGAAAAGCATAAGCAAGAAATTAATATAAGCAAAACTTAAACATTACAAAATATAAAGAAAGAGCAAGAGCATGATCTTGATCTGAACACCAAGATGCCTAAATACATGGCAAATGCCTTCTTTTATAGGCCAAAATTCGGAACTATTGATTTGTTGACTAATTGATGAGTGAGTGGCCACATCTTGACTTGGTGACAATTCTTATCTTCTTGTCTGCCACAAACGTCATTGATAACGTCATAATTTGAACCTACTTCAACATGAAAGTTCTAGGAAATTGTCTCATCTTTCCAGGGTAAAAATTTGAGATCATTTGGACTTCTAGAACTCGAGATATGGGCTGAACACTGAACAGTGTCTGGGCTGGAGGACAGATTCGGACTTCTTCGTTGTTGCTACAATTTGGACTTGAAAAAGGCCTTGTTAAATCTTGGACTCCTCATGAAAGTTGTAGGCCTATGTCTTAGCTTTCCATCCATATAAGGCAGACCTAAATCCGAGATCTACAACTCTAGATATTACCCGATTACCAAACAGTGTTCCAGTTTGGACTGCACCAACATCTCTTTTCTAAGTTTGGCCATCTTTCTGTCCTTTCAATTTCAGTACTTCAACTCATCAATCAATTCTTTCATTTATGTGATAGGCCTGCATTTAAGATGAACATTTATCATAAATTAAAGGTATCTTATATTATTAGATATGTTATTATAAAACATGCTTTAGTTAAGGAGTTATTGATACTTCAAGTGCAAAATGATGATATAAAACCTTGATAAAAATGCACTTTTAAGTACTAATCACACCCCCCAACCAGCTTATTACTAGTCCCTAGTAATCAAAGCGTTGAAATAGAAAAAAAAAACAATTTGCAAATTCCACAAAGCAAGGCATTCATCATTCAACTTCCATTAATCTATCCAGATAAACAAACTCTCATTAAATTTTATATATCTGCTCAATACCTCTTAAATAAAATATTATTAAACCTTCCTTTTTATGTGCTCAATGTATAAAAACATAGATGATGGGGCTTTTATTGGAAGAAAACAATATTCTGTTCTAATGTTTAAGGTTAACTTCCTTGGGTTGGGATTATTATATTCTTTTTTTCTTTTTTTTTTCTTTTTTTTTTCAATATATATATACATATACTTAAAACACAATGCATCTTTAACCCATGTAACGAGCTTTCGGCTAATGACTCCCAGACCAGTTGGTCTTAGGGCATTAGGTGTTGAGACACCCCTACGAGCTTAGTAACTCGGGTTGCAGATACTGATACGTAGATAGTGCAATGTTTGATTCCCTTAAGCTTTTCTCCTTAACCCATGTAACAAGCTTTGGGCCAATAGCTCCCAAGTCAGTTGACTTTAGGGTATTAGGTGTTAAAACACCCCTTCGGGCTTAATTGTTTAGGTTAGGGAGGCTACGAAACCAAACTTATCTACGTTTTTATTATCATCAATATTATCGATTTTTTTTTTTTGAAAATTATATACTATCCCTTTCCCTTAGTTGTTACCTTTAACAAAAGAACATAAATAATGTAATAATCCAATGTGCAACCCACAATCATATGTTAAAGTGTGTGTGTGAAAATGAAGGTTTAAGAATACTTGTTAAATGAGTATATGAGCAGAATCAAGTGATAATAATGCGAGAGTTTGTAAACCTGAATATTTCAAGAAGTATTCTAATAGGCCTTGTTATGAATATTGCAAATAACCATTAGAAAATGTTTACTAAGATGCGTCTCAAGAGTCAATAAAATTCCCCCTTACTCTGCCATCCTAGTAATAACAGTTTTGCCAAATGGTTTCTAAAAACAAAAACAGTTAGTTGGTTAGTTTTTTTTTTTTTTTTTTAAATACTACTACCCTCTCCCCCCAACCAAAACGAGACATTGTCCTCAATGTCCTAAGGTAGAAAGATAGAGTACAGAAGACATCACCTGAAACAACGAACACTGACAAACCTGAAACACACTTAAACAAATATAAGAAATAACAACACAAAATAATATGCTATTAAAAAACCAAAAGACACAAGGATTCACAAACGAAGGCTCAAATCCAATCTAAGCTTTTTACGGCTTTCCTTAGTTGACCAATTTATGCGACTCATGGAAGGATCAATTACAGGGGTGAAAGATTGTAGTTGGTCGATCAATTGTTCAGCAGTAGTAGCAGAGATTATGATTTGTCGTGCCGAAGATGTTAGAAATTCCTGTTCCACAGCTTGATCAAGAAAAGACAACAAATTATCATAAAAACCATTAACATTGAGCAAACCTATAGGTTTATGGTGAATGTGAAGTTGGGCCCAAGAGGAAATATGAAAGATCTCTTCCAATGTGCCCAAACCACCTGGTAAGGCAATGAAGGCATCGGCATGGTTAAACATTGTATTTATTCGATCAAATATTGTGGAGACCTGTAGTTCCTCTCCAATTGTTCTTCAAATGATGTCCCCTTTTGTTAAAGCTTCGGGGACGACCCCCAAAACTTGACTACCTCCTAAAAATGCAGCTATTGTCACACCCCCCATTAACCCAAGGCTGCCTCCCTCATACACTAAATGAATCTTTCTCTCAGCTAGTACCTGACCAAGATGATTTGCTGCTTCTAAAAATGCTATTTCCTTCCCAAGGCTGGATCCACCAAAAACACAAATATTTTTTATGTGATAACTTGAGGGACCTGCCATTTCTACACACTTCTATATCTGTCTAGTGTAAGGGTTGAGTAGAAATGAGGGGAAGGAAGAGAAGATTTTATAGATGAGAAATTGAAGATGCAATCATACCCCTATATGTAGACCAGCTGGAGTCTCACACACTCTTTCTCTCTCTCTCTCTCTCTCTCTCTCTTTATTTAATTATTTATTTTGAAAAAGCATGTGTATGTACAGGTAGTTGTGATTGTGGCTCACATCTTCCCTTGGTTTTACGTCCAAGAACGGCTTAAACGCCCTCTATGGGTCAGGGATAGGCTTCCCATCCAGTTTTCTTAAAAACTGGCAAACAGGGTCTTTTTTAGTCAGATTCCCAAGACTAAGTCGATCATGTTCTTTATGAAAATGGGGCCATAAATCATGAATAGCACGATGCACATCTCCACTAGGATGCGTCTCAAGGGTTAATAAAAGATTATCTAAAGACCCCTTACTCAGGCCATCCTTAATGAATTGTATTTTATCTTCACGGTTTATAGATACCATTCCTAAAGAACAACATGTTGCATTACAAGTCCATCTGGCACATCGGTGACAGATTTTCAGTCGTTTTGCACGACGTTTCTTTGCAAAAGTGCTTTTACCTGTTCCAGGCATGTGTGAAATGAAAGAATTGGAGGACTCACCTGATAATCGGACCTTTGCTTCAATCAGCCAGCGAATATCCTCAGGAATTCCATGATTCATTAACAACCTCAATCTTGCACACCTAGCACGGTAAATTTTTGTAATCGCATTCTGAGGCAGAGCGGGAAAGTACTTTTTTAATTTTTCAAGAGTGGTGTCCATTTTCAAATGAGAATTGGAGAAGAGATTCAAAGAAGAGAGAAAGAGTCAAGAATTGCACAATATATACAAATATCAGTTATTATGGGAAACTGAAAGAACCGACTGAAGTCACGGAGTACCGTTATCCGCCATTTGACCGGGGTGAGAGAGACTAGCAAAACAAAATTCACACCAAAACAAAACACAAAAACAATGTGAGAAAAACAAAATAATCAACCTTTATCTATAGGATCATTCAAACCAATGGATTCATTTTCACTACGAAAATTATCAAAGTAAGGTTTCAAACGATGTCCATTTCCCTTAGAAACATTGTCATTCTTTGGATTCTCAATATCAAAGGTCCCATAAGGATACACATGTTTCTCAATAAATGGACCGCTCCATCTTGATCTTAGCTTTCTAGGACATAAATGGAGTCGAGAATTATAAAGCAAAACTTTTTGACCAGTATCAACTTTTTGACCATTTTCACAAGTTTTGCAGAATGCATGTGTGTCCTTGAATATGGTGAGCCAATAAAATCCATTTTGAAAGATTTTCGCAATGGTCTTTTTTGACGAGAAATGACTCCCACATGTTTCAGAATGACAAAATTTAATGACATTACTTACCTCATTGTCAGGAATGCATCTTCGAAATATTTGATCAGGACAATATTCGAATAAGTAAGGGTCATCCCAATAAAATTTCTTCACTTCGTTCAAAAACTTACCTTTGTCTTCGGTACTCCAATGAGTTGGCAAATCTCCTGTAGCAAGAAAATTGATATTTTTAGCAAACCAAGGCATTGAACTAAGAGAAAGTAAGGATTCATCAGGAAAGTAATCATCGATTGGTGTGATGTCGGATGTCGAATCTGTTGTCACTTTTGACAAAAGATCCGCATCAACATTTTCGGTGTCTTTTTCATCCGTGATTTCTTCCTGATAATAAATCATTTGCAAATCTTCAGATTCATCCAATTCAATTTTACTCAAAGTAGATTCAAGTTGATCATAAACTAATTCTTCAATAGAATCTACTTCTTGTAAATCATTATCATCTCCAGGTTGCTTGCAAATGTTGAAAATATTCATCTCCAATGTCATGTTCCCAAATGATAGCTTCATCAGTCCATTCCTACAATTAATCAATGCATTAGAAGTTGCAAGAAACGGACGTCCTAAAATAACAGGAAATGAATTACATGCTTCAACAGGTTGTGTATCCAAGACAATAAAATCCACAGGGTAAATGAATTTATCGACTTGTACTAACACATCTTCAATTATTCCTCTAGGCACTTTTACAGATCTATCAGCAAGTAAAAGAGTCACAGAAGTTGGTTTTAACTCACCTAGATTGAGACTTTGAAAAACTGAATATGGAAGTAAATTCACACTAGCTCCAAGATCAAGTAAGGCTCTTTCAATTTTATGTTCTCCAATAAAGCAAGAAATTGTAGGACAACCAGGGTCTTTATATTTCAAAGCATTATTGTTTTGAAGAATGGCACTTACTTGTTCGGCTAAGAAGGCTTTCTTTTTCACATTCAGTTTTCTCTTCACAGTGCACAGATCTTTCAAAAATTTAGCATAAGAAGGAACCTGTTTAATAGCATCTAGCAAAGGTATATTGATCCTTACCTGTTTGAAGGTTTCAAAGATTTCAGAGTTGTGATTGACTTTCCTTTGTTTGGTCATGGCATGAGGAAATGGAAGTGCTGGCGGAGAATCAGTCTTTTCTTTGCAATGATCAGATTCAACCCCTTCCTTACCTTCAGAGATTGACTCATCATCATTCTCACAAGGTTCAAGAATGGGTTTTTCAATAATCTTACCACTGCGAAGAGTGATGACTGATTTTACGTGATCCATGTGTTGGCTTCACGAACTACTTGCATTCGCATTGTATTGCCCCTTGGGATTTTGTTGTGGTTGAGATGGAAACTTACCTTTCTCTTGGAAACTGAGAGCAGATGTCAATTTTGCAAGAGTATCTTTAAAATCTGTCATGCTTTGAGCAAGTTGAGTGTTGATTGTCTCCTGCTTTTCCATGAATGCATGCAATATTTCCTCAAGATTTCTTCTAGGAGGTGGAGCATAAGGAGGTGCATATCCATGAGAATTTTGGAAATTATGGTGTGCTTGAAACGGTAGCTGTGAAGTTTGTGCATTATTGTTATCACTCTTCCAATTGAAATTTGGGTGATTTCTCCAACCAGGGTTGTATGTTTGCGAATATGGGTTATGGTTGGGCCTTTGGAAACTGTTTAATGCATGGGCTTGTTCATGGAGACATTCTTTAAAAGAGGGCAAAGTTGGACAGTCATTGGTTGAATGTTCATTGGTTTCACAGATTTGACACACAATGTCTTGAACAGATTTTAGTTGACCACTCTTTTTTAATTCTAGTGCCTCAACTTTTCTAGCTAAAGATGCAAACTTGGCTTGGAGGTCATGATCTTCCCTAAGGTTGTACATACCTCCACTAGATGTATGAGGTTGGGTTTTACTTGGTGCCTCATAAGTTCCTGTAGTGTCCCAATTTTGCGCATTTTCAGCTAGCAAGTCTAGGTATTCCATTGCTTCATTAGGGTCTTTATCTTCAAAAGTTCCATTGCACATCAATTCAACCATTTGCCTATCTCTAGGAGTTAACCCTTCATAAAAATGTGAAACTAATCTCCATGTTTCAAAACCATGATGGGGGCAAGTATTAAGCAAGTCTCGATACCTATCCCAACATTGATAAAATGTTTCTCCTGGTTTTTGAGAGAAAGTAATGATTTGTCTTTTGAAAGAGTTCGTTCTGTGAGATGGAAAAAACTTCTTTAAAAATTGTTGTTGCATATCATCCCAAGCACGAATGGATCCTGGTCTCAAATTTTGTAGCCATGTTTTAGCTTTATCTTTTAGTGAAAAAGGAAAAAGCTTTAACCTAATGGTGTTCATGCTACAATTTGAGTCATTATAGGTGTTACAGACCTCCTCAAATTCCCTTAAATGCAAGTATGGATTTTCTAAATCTAAGCCATGAAAAGATGGTAAAAGTTGAATAATGCCCGGCTTAAAATTAAAATGAGATGCATCAGGTGGAAAAACTATGCATGAGGGTGCACTTGTTCTTGTGGGATTCATGTGGTCTCTAAGTGTTCTAACCCGAATATTCTCATTATTCTCATTATGAAGTGATTGGTTATCTTCTTCGGCCATATTTTCTGAAAATGATGAGGATACCCTACAAAGTCTACCACTTAATATACGTGACCAAACTCTCATGCACGTGTAAAAAGAGAATAAAAAGAAGAAGAAAACAAAACAAAACAAAAAAAAATAAACAAAGTTAGATACAAGAAAAGTGAAAAGAGAGAATAAAATAAATCCTATAATTTGTACAAGAATTTACCTCCCCGGCAACGGCGCCAAAAACTTGACACGACCAAAAGATTGATGTCTTCTCCCAAGTGCAGGAGTGTCGAAGTAATAAATAACCCGGCAAGACCGGGGTCGAACCACAGGGAGGTTAATTGTATAAATTATAGATAACAATAATACAATAACAACAATAATAATAATAGTGAAGAAGAGGAAGAAGTTGATGAGAACTTTGAGATGGAAGATTAACGTAAGGATTAAACAATGATAACAACAAATGTCAAGGTTAGAGGATCCACTAATGGTATTTCAAACAAGTATAGTATAAACTTTTTTTATTCAATTGGAAACCACACACAAAGGAGGTTCCAATTAGCTTATAAATTGTTAACATGATTACATTAGTTATCTTATTCGAATCATGCTAATACTTGTAAATATTGTCAGGCATTCATGATTATAACTTATGTTAACAACAAATCAAGTTCCTTTCATAGCTCAGGTGTCGGTTATGCCATACAGTATGGGCTATGAAAGTGCCAAGTATTTGTTGTACCAAGTGTTATACAACATAAATCTAGATTAACCATTTAACAAACAAAGTATTAAAAGTGAACAAGATAACAAATATAAAGCATGTTAGTATCCAACATTAAAGTCCATGTTAAGTTTATATTATATTTATTCTTACACCATTAGTGTACCCTTTTCACCTTGACATAATTAACTTAGTTAAACATAATGAAAGAAAGAAACATAAATAAACAAGGAAAGGAAATGAAAAGCATAAGCAAGAAATTAATATAAGCAAAACTTAAACATTACAAAATATAAAGAAAGAGCAAGAGCATGATCTTGATCTGAACACCAAGATGCCTAAATACATGGCAAATGCCTTCTTTTATAGGCCAAAATTCGGAACTATTGATTTGTTGACTAATTGATGAGTGAGTGGCCACATCTTGACTTGGTGACAATTCTTATCTTCTTGTCTGCCACAAACGTCATTGATAACGTCATAATTTGAACCGACTTCAATCATGAAAGTTCTAGGAAATTGTCTCATCTTTCCAGGGTAAAAATTTGAGATCATTTGGACTTCTAGAACTCGAGATATGGGCTGAACACTGAACAGTGTCTGGGCTGCAGGACAGATTCGGACTTCTTCGTTGTTGCTACAATTTGGACTTGAAAAGGCCTTGTTAAATCTTGGACTCCTCATGAAAGTTGTAGGCCTATGTCTTAGCTTTCCATCCATATAAGGCAGACCTAAATCCGAGATCTACAACTCCAGATATGACCCGATTACCAAACAGTGTTCCAGTTTGGACTGCACCAACATCTCTTTTCTAAGTTTGGCCATCTTTCTGTCCTTTCAATTTCAGTACTTCAACTCATCAATCAATTCTTTCATTTATGTGATAGGCCTGCATTTAAGATGAACATTTACCATAAATTAAAGGTATCTTATATTATTAGATATGTTATTATAAAACATGCTTTAGTTAAGGAGTTATTGATACTTCAAGTGCAAAATGATGATATAAAACCTTGATAAAAATGCACTTTTAAGTACTAATCACTAACATTTTCACAAACCTTAACAAATCTAAATTTAGGGTTTTTCATTCCCTTTTAAAAAACCACTCAATTAATTGCATTAAAGGTATACAAATCATCTTACCCAACTATAGATGAACTCAATTTAATAAGTTAGAAGCAACTCCCACAATTTTCATTCTTTCCTTCAAAAATCATCACATTTTCCTTTTTGGTTTCCAAGCTTTCAAACTCTTCTTTCTCTCTAATTTCTCCTTGAAATCCTCACCTTGTTTATCCCTTAACTAACTCCCCCCACATAATCAAAAAAAGAAGAAGACGAGAAAAATGAAGAAAGACATAAAACTTTCCCTCCCTGTATTGCTGGAAACACAAATGTCATTTACAAGCAAAAATAGGGAGAGGCTGTTTATTTTTAATTACAAAAATGCCACTCATTGATTGCTTTTGTGTTGTTTATATCAAATGTTTATCCCTCGTGATTTTTCGTGTACTAGAAATTTTTATTAATTCATCTAGGTTTCCTACTAAAATTTTTCATCACTATTAAACATGGTTTAAAATTTCTTTAATTTTATTATTATTATTATTATTATTATTATTATTATTATTATTATTATCGATTTAAAGTTTCACCATTAAACGTGGTTTACCCTGACCGTTAATATTTTTCGTGCACCAATTTATTTAGGATTTTCACACCAATTTACCAAGACTTTTCATTTGTAATCACAATAATTCCTCATAATCTTCACCAATTTTGATTAAAATTTATGCATTTATATACAAGACTTATACCGGTCGTCAATATTATTCGCGCGTAAAATCATACATTAGTTTATTCAAAGTTCCATTCTATCATCATCATCATCATCATCATTATCATCATCTAACTATTTTCAACACAATTTATATTAATCTTTCTTTACATAATTATTTTATCCAATTGGAGAATTTACTTGATTTATCACTTGGTGAACATTTCACGTATCAATTTATTACTTTATCTTACCTGAGTTTTAAATTATTTTATTAGAGATGTTCATCCCAAATCAAAATAATCTTCCCTCTTAACTTACTGTTTTTAAATTGAAGATTATCCTATTAACACTTGTTTACTGATTATTAGATTGGAAGTTTATAATTCATGCTGTGAAATCAAATATTATAATTTTAGTTATCTCTTAATCAAATATTAATTTAATTAATTAGAAACATATATAAACATATTGATCTCATGATTGAGAATTTTTTATATTAAAAAATATAAAATAAAACCTATATATTTATTTTTTTAATAAAAAAATAAAACCTATATATTTATTTTTTTAATAAAAAAATAATTGGATCATAGTGGAACAGGACAAGTTACCATTCTAAACGGGTTTGGCATTGCTTCTGCATGATTCATTATTGGGAATAAAGAACGTCTCCACATGCAACTATACTAAAGAACATATGCTTTTTAAGATGCTGACATTGGATTCGGAATGGTTGGAATTTTATACATAGTTGCTGCAAGCTTGAAACCATTTGTTTTTTTTTTTTTCTGTTTATTATTATATTATTATTACTGCCCTTGGATGTTACTACCTGCAACATCTAATATTTCATTCTTTCCCTTGTCATTAAATTGACTAGTTATCATATTTTTTTTCATGGTTATAAATTTCAGCTTGGTCTTTTTAGTTGGGTTTTAAATCATAAAAACTCGGGTTTATAATTGGCTCAATCAAACTCGGGTAACCTGCCGAGTCAATCCAAAACACAGGTGACCCAACATAACTCGGGTGAGACCCAATTTTTTTTATATATTTTTTAATAAATTTAAAAAATATAAAATTAATTTACAGATATTTAGCCTTGTGTACTTTTTTTTTTAGCTTACATTCACATGTATTGTTTCTTAACTTTTTGATATGAAATAACTATATATAATCTACATCCATATGAAATAACTTTTCAATGTGAAATAACTACACTATACTTCACATTTATATTTTTATAGACTACATTTACATGAATTATTTCTTAAATTTTTTATGTAGGATAACTATATATAGCTATATTATTATGGATTGTTTCTTAATTTTTCATGTAAGATAACTATACTGCACTTCATATTTCTTTTTTAAGCCTACATCCACATGAATCGTTTTTAAATTTTCCAATGTAGGATAACTATATATAGCTTACATCCATATGCATTGTGTCTTAATTTTTCGACATGGGATAACTATATATGACTACATCCACATGGATTGTTTCTTAATTTTTTTTATATAGCATATATCCAAATATATTGTTTAGAATTTTTCATATGGAATATTAAAACCTCAATTATATATATATATATAAGCTTACATTGAGACCCATGAAGTATAAATTTTGTTCTTTGATTGGTTTGAATATCATTATGTACCAGTACATCATATTACATATCCATTTGCATCCATTAAACATGCATGTCCTATTACAACCCGTTCTAAAACTCCTACATGGACCCTCATCAGTGGACCTACAATTGAGTCTGACCATCCATCTTTACGCAACATACAACTTACTCACAAAGACCAAACAGTTGACGCAGCCCCATACAAATTACCCGGAGAGGATACTCTCACAAATACCAAACCAGAAGAGAAAACCTCAGTACGTGGCGTTGTTATACCTGAGAATGATCTAGATATATCCTTCGTATGGGGAAGGAGAGAGGTTGATGTAAGGGTTGTCTCCAATCTTTGGGGTGGATAACCTTGTGAATGATGCATATAGAATATGCTAGTTCAGTGTGATCAGAATGTAGTTTGAAATGTTTGAACTTGACAGAATTGGTGATCAGGGAATGGGGTTGGTTTTTAACCTGTCATGTAAAGGCTATATATATATATATATATATATATATATAATAATAATAATAATGAATTCAAAAATATATTAACTAATAAATCATAAAAAGAATTGTGACTACTAATTATAGACTAAAATGAGAAGTTGATCTTCCAAGCACAAAAAATAAAATTATAGATGCACATATAAATATTTTATAAATGTAGGCTACAAAGAATCCTACTACTTAACAATAACATAATTATAAAATAGAAAATAGCGAAAGTAGCTAAGCCATTTTTAAAGCCAACTTTTATTTAATTCTATAATAATGAAACAATACTCAAAAGTGTTAAAGAGATTAAAATTTTAGATAAAAAAAATATTTTTTAGTCAAAATTCTCATTTATTATTTATGAATTTATTTCCTATTTTGATGAAATATATTTTTTATTATTAACAATATGATTTTTGGACCACCAAAACTCAAATTTCAACTTGTTTCTACCTAAAAAAAACTTTAAAAATATACTTGGAATCTCAATAACTCCATTTTCAACCCTAAAATACCATTTAATCAATCCAAAAAATAAAAAATCAAACCAAATAAAAATACTTTACAAAAATTAATCTCTTTCTAGTATGGTTAAAGGGAAAAACTATTTTCACTGAACTCTCTCTTTAAGATAAATCAATCAATATCTAAGAATTGTAACATGAGGAAAATGAAGTTTTAGGACCAAAACTTCAATACCTAAAACAACAAGGATAAAAAAATATATAAAATTTAAACACTTTTGGGATCAAATTGAGCTTTTTTTAATACTTCAGGAACCTAATTGAAACTAATTAGTATCAAAACATAAATACCTAAAACTATAAGGACCAAAAATTAAAAAAAAAACACAAACTTTGGAGACCAATTGAAATTTTATGAAAACTTCAAAGACTAAATTGAACTTTTCTTAAGATTCAAAGACTAAAACATCAAGAAAATAAAGTTCTGGGACTTTAACTTAAACATCTAAAATATAGGGATGAAATATGTAAAATTCAAAAAATTTAAGAACCAAATAGAACTTTTTGGAAAGCTCAAAGAACCAATTTGAAATTTAAAAAAAAACAAAACTTGTACTATTAGGGAACAAAACAATCCATAATAAACAGTATCTTGTTGCATAATACAATTTGCTACAATAAAAAATTAGAGATATTTTAGTTTATAACTAGCCTATTTCCTCGTGTTACGTTACGGGGTGAAGCGAAAAAAAAATTTGAAGTGCAAAAAAAAAGTCTAAGTATTGTTAATGCACTTCTTAGAAAAAGAAATAGATTTTAATAATGAATTTAAAATCAACTATATAGTGAACAATATTTTTATCTAGAATTGAGATGGAAACACATTAAGATGGAAACACATTAGATCTACCCGGGTTGATATGCAAAATTTATAGGGATAATCTTGAAAAAAACAAATTAAAAAGCTAAATCTTCAATTAACTCAATGTTTATGGATGAAATGGTAAAAACAATTAAAAGAAACACCATGCAAATTCAGGTGAATTAACCAAACTTGCGATGCAAGTTATGCACGCCATCGAATTCAATAAATTTTTTTATCCCATAGATTAATTATCATTTAATAGATTTAAATAATAATAAAGTGCATGCCAAGTTTTTTATATGAAACATTTTTTTAATAGGAAAAATTATGACAAGTGTGTGAGAATGAGATAGCAAAGACAAATATCATTGCTAACAAAAGGTGAAATTGTATGGTTTTTTAGTTTTAAGTTAAATAAAAACGCAGTTCATCGATAACGAAGGGAAAATTTGATTCTTAAAAAAAACATTGAGGAACAAAAAAATGCATAAAAAAATAGCAGGGGTGATTTGGCTTAATCCGTTGAAGTTGTGATTTGGGTCATAAATTTAATCAGGTTTAATATTTTTTTATTTAAATTTATAACCAACTTAAATATAGTAAAAAAAAAAAAGGATGAGAAGGATCCCATCAACGTGGCCTAATGGCCGGCCTAAGGTCTTTGAAAGGAAAAGTCTAGGCGTGTGGGCTTTCAAGCCTGGACTTTAAAGTCTAAGAGCACCTGGGCTTATTAGTTTTTTTTTCTATTTAAAGGGGTGAATGACCTATATTTTTTTTTTAAAACAAATATATGGAGAACACGTCGCATCCTGTGGCAGACAATGTGTGGTCTGTTAACCCAGATTCTGATCATTACAGTGGTGGTCGGAAAATCAAGGCTACAGGTCACTAAAAAAACCCATTTATCAACCCATTTCAACCCAAAAACACCATACAAATACCCTTAGAACATTAAGAAACCAACCTAATAAACCTAAAAAAATGTATAAGCCACAAAATCAAATCAAATAAAATATCTTATCCTCGACTTAGATCTGCTTTTTTTAGAGGTGAGAAAAAAACCGAAAAATCGATTTAACCGAGAAAATCGAAAAAAAATTAACTGAAAAAACCGAATCATAAAAAAACCGATTAAACCGATTAGAATATTTAAAAAAACTTCCAGTTCGGTTCGATTTCAGTTTTATAATGCTTAAACCGAGCAACCCAAACCGAACCGAACCGAACCAGTTTAAATTTAAAAAAAAATCTATAAATACTCCTCAGTCCTCACAGTCACAGACACGCCACATAATCCACACAGGCCACACCACATTTCAAATTTTCAATCCTCACAACGGCACATCCTCCCACAAAACTCAAAAGTCTGTAGACTCTACACCCAATTAATTATTCGTACTTCAACTACCCCACCCAAGCTCTCACAAGTCCACTCACGTCTCATAATTAATTCTTCACAGAACACAGCACACAACACACAACACAATTAATTCTTCACAGCACTAATTCTTCGTTCTTCAAAGTTCAACCACCCCAACCCAAGCTCCCACACGCAACACCTAACCTTCCAATCTTCATTCTTTAATCATCTCCAGATCTATCATTCCAGCAACATCCCTAAGCCTCAGTAGCAATAAGATTTCTTCAATTTACAGGTGATTAGTGGAGGTAAAAAGGGTGAGGGCTGGGCTTAATTTTATGGTTTGGGTTGTTGGCAGTTACTGTTTTTTTTTTTTTTATGAAAGGAAAATGGGTAAAGAAACTGGCAGTGGGCACTGGACAATGTTTATTGTGGTGGTGATGGTTTGTATTTGAGAGTGTGGTTTTCGGTGATGTAGGTTTTTGGGTTTGTGATAGTGAGGAGTGATTGATTACTGTAAGAGAGCGTGATGTGTTTTTGTTGAGAAAAGGCCGGTATGGATTTAACACTATCGTGGGGGCTGCTGGTGATGAAGATGGGTTTGATTTTGTGCTTTTGGATGTTAAAAAACAATATAGGTTTTTTCAGTTTTTGACATAGAAAACCGAACCGAACCGAACCGAAACCGGTCAGTTGGAACCAGGTTCGGTTCGGTTTCAGTTTATTTTTTTTTTAAAAAATTCAGTTTGGTTGTTTTTATAGATAAAAACTAAACCGAACTGAAAATGATCAGCCCTAGATTTTTTAGGCTATATTAAGTCTTAAAACAATCTTCAGAAGACTCTCCTTACCTAGTGAAACACATTGACACCAATTTTAACTATTTTGGTGGTCATAATAGTTGTCAATGATGAACTTTCTCTCTCCACATCGAAATCCAACGAGCTCTCTTTATTATCTCATAAAAAAACTAGAAACAATGAAAATAAAGTTTGGCACCAAAATTGGATTTCATAAAACCTAGGAGATTGAGCACCTATTAAGTTAAAAAGATGGGGGGAAAAGTAATTTTTTTGGATGAAATTAGAATTTACCACCTATTTTGTCAGTGTTTTTTACTTTGCTCCTTTGTTTTTCAATTTCACCATCTCTTAAAAAAATGAACTGATTAGCTATTAATTTAGGCCTAAAAAGGTTTAGTTGTGCAAAACAAAAGATTAAGAAATAAAATTAAAAAAAAAATCATTATTCTAATCCATAATGATTTGTGAGAGTGAACACTAAAAAAGTGCATAGTGAAATCACTATGCTTTTAGTTTTTTTTTTTAATTTATAATGTAATGTAATGTAATTGTGCACTACATTGTTTATTAATATAGTTATTGGAGCATCCTCAGACTAGTTTTCACATAACATAACACTAAGTTTATCTCTTCCTGGACTAGGTTGGTAACAGATCACGCCTAATCTTTTATCAATTCCATAAGATAGATGCTCTGAGCCCACAAACAACCTATTTCTAGTGTCACATAAAAAATGTGCTTTCAAGAGTGAGAATTGAACACCTGACTTGGTGAATCAAGAGGACATCTTATTACTCTATGCTTTAACCAAAAGTACAAACTATTTATTAAAATGATAAATCTTTTTCATTAATATTCATTTTAAATTACACATACCAAAAATCTTTGTAATTCTATTTCAATTATTTATATATATCATTTGATTTATCTTTTTATATTTTTTTAATTTAAGAATTATTCTTATAAAAAATATGCACAAATTTGTTGTATGATTAACAAGTTATAAATTATTTAATAAAAATAAAATATATTTGTTAAAAACTTGTAGTTGTGTAATCTTTGTAATATTTTTATATCTCAAAAACACATTAATAAACTTTAACCAAATACTATTATGTTGATTTCAACATCTATAAACATCTCGAATTAATCAATTATAAACTGTTTTTACCCCTAAGCTTAAAACCAAACATCACAATGCAATCCAACAAAACACAATAACCAAAACACAATGCAAAACTATCAAACATTCCTTGGAATGTTTTAGAAGATTCTTTTATTTACCCATATATGCATGTTTGATTGTTTTGTATTGTGAGTTAACTTTTTAATTAAGATTTTTATAAATAAAAAACATCTTAAATAAAATGGATCTTGTGAACATGCTAGACCCAAGTATTTGGGCTTTGCAATCAGTTGAGCCCAAGGTAACGTGGGTCTGGCGAACATGAAAAACCTAAAAAACTTGGTAATGTTCAAGTTTTAAGGTTATATGTCTGATCGTGAACGATCCTCTACAATAAAAGTATAAAAAATATGATAAATCATCATGCCTATACTCATAGGTGTATACAAGATTTTTTAAGCAACGTACCATACTTACTATCTCATTAAGAATATATATAAGAGATATTTGTCTCCCATTAATGTGGTCAAAAGTAAAGGACTTTTTAGTCATGCCCTTCTCTAAAAATGACTAGGTTTAGGGGGTGTAAATATGCCCTAAACCATCCAGATAAAAAGATTAGAACTTTTCATCTCTTAAGATAAAGATATATAGATTTCAAAGCATTAACAAACTTAAAACTCAAGAACAAACATTTTTATTCCTTGAATTTAAGGCCTTTTTAAGTCATTTAATACCTTTCTTATAAATATACTTACTATATCATCGGAGGTTTTCTAAGTCCCTCTGATTAGGATTGTTTTTACAGGTACTCAAGCTTCTGTCATAAGTCTGGAGTTCCTTTGATTGAGAAGAAGAAATCTAAGAACTTGAATATATTAATTAACCACTATCTCAAATACTAAATAACCTCTTATTTATATATCTTGAATTTTGGGACATCATCAGTGGTGATGCCTATAGGAACTATTTATAAAAAAGTTATATATAACATTATTATTTAACTATTTTCTCTCATTATCGTTATCAATGGCAAATAATCATGACACTCTTGGAATATGACGAGTTACTGATCTTCTTTCCATAGTAGATACTCCAGCTCTCGCATAACCAATCCTTCAATAGCTTATGAAATAAATACAGCTCTTCACCCATGTAGTGATGAGAAATCAACAAGTGAGAGAAAATCCGCCTCCATGAATTTCAGCTTTTTCTCAGCAAGTTGCTACATCTCTCCACTCACCTCCACGAAAGCAGGCCCCACATAGTGTCAGCAGACGATTACACTATTCAGAAGAATACAAACAAAATTATCCAGTAGAGGGTCTTCAACCTCAAGGGTCATCGAGTCATTTTAAGAAGTATACACACCTTAATGATGCTTGGGTTCGAAGTGGTTTTTCTAGACATCCATTTGGACAATGTAAAAAAAGGTTGTTCGTCTATCACGTTATCCTACACTAGAGATATCAATTTATCCTGAGCCCAATAGGTGTAAGAGAGGCAAATAGCTGGAAAAGGAATTCATTCATGAGGACGTCTACACTCCTAATCAAATTATAGATTCTCCTTTATCCAGATGTGTGCTGAACACCTACATACCTAGAGATTACATCGCCACCAAAATAACCCTAGATAATTATGATGAGCTTACAAATCCTAGGGAACATATATAAAATATGCACAACATCTGGAGCTAGTCATTTAGGACAACTATGCCATGTGCAAGATCCTCCATATGAATTTCAGAGGTTCAGTAAGAACATGGTACAACAACTTGAAACTAGGTTTAGTCGCCAGCTTTAATGACCTTTGTGTTAAACTGGTGGCACGTTTTAGTACAAGCATTCCAACCAAAAAGAGTATGAGAAAATGCTTAAGGTTAGTGAAGGACAAGTCTACAGGGACATATCTTAAAAGATTCAATGAGAAAATGCTTAAGGTTAAAGACTTAATTGAATAGGTAGCTTCAGAAGCCCTTATTAGTGGGGTGAGGGAAAAACCTTGTGGAGAGAGTGGTATGCTTTACCAAATAGAAGATTATTAAAGGTGAAACAAACTATGAAGAGCCACATTCGAGTAGATAAGACAAGTACGGTACATAATAGTCCTTTTTTATCAGGGATAAACAGCTAGAAAGGTCTCTCAAACGAGGTTGCTCACCCAAGCAAGACTGCTCTTCCATAAGAGATAACAATTCTAAGAGGAGTTAGAAGAAACCACTTAGGGAATGTCTGAGTTATCCTAAAGCACGTGCTTCTTCATTGAACACTTCCCTCACTGAAGTCTTTACAGCCATCTAAGGTAAATAGTTTGTTAGACATCCTTTACCCATGAAGTCTCCTCTTAGTACACGCATATCTAAAAAGTACTAACTTTTTCACAAAGGAAATAGACATGATATATAGGACTAGTATGTCTTGAAGAAAGAAATTGAAAGACTGATAGTTAAGGGCTACATTCATCAATTTCTAAAAAAGAATTTTCATCCTAAACAGAATAAAGAAGACCCTGGTCAATCCACTACAACTTTATTTAAGATCAATGTAATCTTAGGAGGAACCTCTACTGGGAGGGTTCTAGCAATAGAAAGAGAGATTATAGGAAACAAACCCTCACCACCGCTAGATCACTGGTTCAGTGGCACGAGCCAATAGTTTTTATTCTTAAAGATGAAGAAAAAATGACTTTTTCACATGAGGACCCTCTTATCATTTCCACTTTTATCTCTAATCACAAAGTACATTAGAAACTAGTTGATGCTAATAGTGTAATTAACATCCTCTTCGCATAAGTTATAGCCCAAATAGGAATCTCTTCTTTAAAACTAATGCTGGTAAAAACTTTCCTTATTGGTATTGAGGGTTCATGCGTGCCAATGAAAAATGTTTTAGAATTACATGTTGTAATGGGCACCCCTCTAAAATGTGTTTCACTTTATCAAAGTTTTATGATGATAGATATGGCATTGACTTATAATGTCATTCTAGAAAGACCCTTTTTACATCAAATCAATGTTGTCATCAATACCAGATATTTTGAAGTTCCTAACTCAGAAGGGAGTAGCCACATCACGAGGAAATCAGACAACCTTAAAACAATGTGTCACTACTTGCCTGAAAAGCAAGAAAATGTTGATATCAGACTATAAAGGGTCCTGAAAGGAAAGAATAAAAATCAGAACTGAGGCTATAAAGAAATTAAAGGATATTTGTTTTGGGGGGGGGATGAATAAGCAATCAATAAATTGGGATCCACCTTAACATCAAAAACAATAACAATCATTGACGAAGCTCTGCAGATCCAAAAGTTGAATTTCACAACAGATACGTCAAAGTTGTGAGGCATCAGTCCAAAAATAGCTCCTCACTAGCTGATGGTAGATTCATCTGCACATCTGGTCCACTAGAAAAAGAGGAATTTTTAGGGAGAAAGACAAAAGGTTATAACTCAAGAAATAGATAAACTTCTGGTCATCTGCTTCATCTGAGAGGTGTTGTACTTAACCTAGTTAGCAAATGTTGTTATGGTCAAGAAAAGTAATGCCAAGTGGTTGATGTATGTAGACTTCACTAACTTAAACAAAGTCTACCCAAAAGACAGTTATCCACTCTCAAGAATTGATCGTCTAGTAAACGCTACAATGAGTTTTGAATTCTTGAGCTTCTTGGATGCCAACTAAGGTTACCATCAAATCCCTATACATCCTGAAGATGAGGAGAAAACAGATTTTATAGCTAAGTCTGGTACTTATTGTTACAAAGTTATACCATTTAGATTGAAGAATGTAGAGGCAACATATCAGTGAATAATTAATCGAATATTTAAGAATCAATTAGGAAGGATTATGGAGGGATACATTGATGACATGTTAGTAGAGAGAATTACTTTTGAGCAATATCTCCTAGACTTTGAAGAAGTTTTTGTTGTCTTGAGTCAATGCCAAATAAAACTTAACCCTTCCAAATGTGTTTTTACCATCAAATAAGGATAATTTCTCAATTTTCTGGTAAGCTCTAAAGGAATTGAGCTCAATCCAAAACAAATTCAAGCCATACTAGACATAATACCCCCACATAATGTGAATGAAGTACAATACCTTACAAGATGATTGGTTGCACTCAACAGATTAATTACTCGCTTGGGGGAGCATATTTTGCCATTATTTAAAACACTGTGAAATATAGCAAACTTCGAATGGACTGAGGATTGTCAAAGGGCTTTTGAAGAGCTTAAGATTTATTTATCATCCCCTAAGATTCTATCTCAACCATGAGAGAATGAAGATCTATTTCTCTACATAGAAGTGGCAGATTCAGCAGTGAGTTCAGTTCTAGTAAGAGAAGATGATGGTATACAATGACTTATATATTATTTCAGCCGAACTCTCTAAGATGCATAAACAAGATACTTAAAAGTGGAGAAAGTAGCTTCAACGCTGGTAAGTGCCTCTAGAAAGTTGAAGTCATACATCCAAGCTCATCAAGTAACCGTATTGACAAACTAACCACTAAGACATATTCTTCACAAGCCATAATTATTTGGGTGTCTAGTTAAATGGGATGTAGAGTTAGGGGAATTTGGACTTTAGTACAAACCTCATCTAACAATAAAGAAACAGGCCTTGACAGACTTTATCGTTAAATACTGTTTTACAAAACGCATGGATACCCCTAATCATCCACCTTTTATGACAAAACTTTCAACCGGATAAAAAACATGAATAAGATCATCTGTGTTACTTCCCACTAGGGAATTATATGTAGATGATGCTTCCAACATAAATGAAAGAGGAGCTAGGATAATACTTATTAGTCTTGAAGAATAAGTATTATAATATGGTGCTTATTTTGAGTTCCCTACTACTAATAATGTTGCAGAATATGAAACTCTTCTTGTTGGACTATGTCTTGCAGAGGCTTTGAACGCCTATCCCATATAAGCTCATAGTGATCCATGGTTAGTGTTTAGTCAATGCTAAGAAACAAATGAAGCAAAAGATTCCACCATGCAGTTGTATCTTCAAAAAGTAACACCTTATCTCAATGTTGAGCACAAAAATATTTTAATCACTCGTATTCCTAAAGAAGACAATCAATGAGCAAACCTTTTGTTTAAATTAGCAAGTTCTAATTCTTGGGAATTCCCTGCTGATGTTTGGGTAGTAGTCTTGGAAGAACCTAATGTTGGCAAAGATGAGTAGATAAGTGTTCTCATCAACATAATAAATGATTGGAGGATCCCTATTAGATACTATTTACAAACAATAGAATTACCCTCAGATAGAAATGAAGCCATTCGCCTAACAGGACGAGCATCAATATATTGTATAATGATAATGTCTTATACAAAAAATTTACCTTAGCCCCATTACTGAAATGTTTGTCCCCATAGAAGAGTTCATATGTTTTACAAGAAATACATGAAGGCATATGTGATCTATATACAGGCTCCAGAGCTCTTGCAGCTTAGGCAACACGTGCAGGATTTTATTAGCCAACTATATTCTAGGATGTCAAGAGCCTAGTAAAGAGGTGTAACAAGCGTCAGAGATTTGCTTCAGTTCCTTGATAACTATCTGCAGAAATGACAGTTATAATTTCCTCTTAGCTATTTTTCTAATAGAGAATGGAGATTCTAGGTCAATTCCTTAAGGCCATGGGCAAGAGATAGTTTGTCCTAATGGCCATGAACTATTTTATCAATTGAGTTGAAGTAAAAGCTCTAACAAAGATAACCACCAAGTGGATTGTTGTAATTAAAAGGTTGAACGGGGTCGATTTGATCTTCTTACATTTTTAAGGAATAGTATAAAGACCTACATACCCTTAGAAGCAAAAAAAAACTAAAGCTTGAAACTAGGGGTATTTGTGTATTTTCATGTTGTTTGTTTTTTTGTAATTAACAAGTTGGATGGAAGACGACTTGATCTTTTAATAATTTTAATATTAATTAAAAATAATTTGCTGGCGCGTGCGAGGCACGTGCTAGTGAGTAGACAACCTTCGTCCCCTTTAGGCGGCACGTGTGACATCACCCTTTATCAAAATGAGTTTTTTTTTTCAATTTCATCTTTCAACATTTAATTTATTAAGAATTGGTCTTCATGGTTTTTTATCACTTTTCTTTATATGAGATTATATCAATCTTATGTTCTTGATCATAAGGTTAGCGGGTTAACCTGATTAACATATATTTTTTTTTTGTTTCACTCTTGATCTTTAGATTGTTTCATAATTTGAGCTTTATAGTTTAATTTAGATTAACTCGAGTTGGTTTTTTAATTTTTTTACATTGTCAATTTTTATATCAGCTTGTTTATTGCTGTTATATTTATTTATTTATTTATATTTTTTAAATTAGTTGAGCTGAGTGAAGTAGAGTCTTTCAATTTATTTTATTTTTTTTAACGCTTGCCTCGTTTTAGTTTTTATTTTTTATATATAAAAAAAATGACCGGCTTGAGTGTACAGCAGGTACTATCTAGTATTAGCTGTTTGTCAAACACGGATTTTCCTTTTATTTCGAGGAAAGGAAAAAAAAAAGCCACAGAGCTAGAGCCATAGCCTGAAGCCATCGTAGGGTAGCAAGGAATACACGTTATCAAGTTATCCTAAAGCAATTCCCTACATATAATTAAGCTCAAGATATATAACATCTGCGATGTTTCCAAGAAAATGTCGAGGATGGTTAATCTTCTTGTACTTCCACATCCACAACAAAGGCTACCAGTTTTAGCTAGTCTTTATCCATGTCGTCTCCCCACAATTCACACGCGTTCTGCTAATTCTGTTTCAGAATCACAGAGGAAGTGGAACATTGGATTTAAAGCACCTCGTAGGTTGGTGTTAGGACTTGGAGCCTCCTTTTGGTCGCAGTTTATGAGTATGGCTGGTAGAGCCAGAAGCAAACATCTCATTGCCCTTGCAAAGCAAGAGGTTGTCATTGAAGAGGTGAATTTTCTATCTTTGCTAGCTGCTGTTTTGTACTCGTTTACTACTCGATTGCTGAATTTGGTTTCTGGAATTTCTTGAATCCTAGATTGTAGTTTTGTTATTCTTTTGGTGAGATAACTTCAAATTCTTGTAATGCAATCAAAATTCTACTTGGGTTTAAGCATCTCGAGTTATTGTTTTACTTTTTTTTTTCCGATCAAGTTTCTTAGGTTCTGGATTCCTTTGCTTTTGCTTTTTTTTTTAAATGCCCAAGTAAACAGATTCACCATGTAGTTATTGCATAGTGTATGATTACCTTAGTATTAACAGCCACTTCTATCGTAGTTTGGGTATAAGGAAATCTACTTTTGCCTCTTGTGATTTGATGGTCACGTGGTTCATGCAAGAATGATGGAGTCCATCTTGCTCCTTACGTAGTTCTTCTTTAGCTGCAAAATCAATTTTTTGTTCTCTGGAAAATGATGGAGTGGCAATTTGGAATGTGAAGCTGCTTTGGCACATATTTTATAGAAGCTAATTGATATTTAATTAACAAAATGGGAAATCAAGAAACAATTCCTATCTTGCAAAAACAACTCAACTCGTTTGATTGAGTCCAAGTAGCCTCATTATTTGGCTTGTGATTGATTTCGAACTTCTGTTATCTTTAAAGAGATCTGGAGGCCCTGCCAGAGCCACAGATGTCTATGTGACTAGTGTCACTTCTTGCTTTACATTGTTCTTCCTTTTAATACTGGATCTTTCAATTTTTTTCTATTCGTGTTTCATAGGTATTGAAGAATGTGGATTGGCCACAGCAGTTTCCATTCAAGGAGGAGGATTTCCAGCGCTTTGATGAGTAAAATCTCTTGTATTTAATTGCTTGCATTAAATACCTATTTCAGTTCTTGTTTTCATCCATTTCTTCAGCTGTTTTTTCCTTGGAACTGCTTCATGTCCATGATCACATGCTGAAAGTTGATGCACCTAGACATTATATGGTATAGAAGAAAATTTAAAAGAATTATCACTTGATATCTGTTTGGTCTTTTATACTGGAGCCCTAGAACTGATCCTGAGGTGCAATATATCTCAAACACATTATATGGGTACACAATTGGCTCATCCTTAACACCAAGTCCATCTTTCCTTGGCTTTGTATTCTGAAAACTTCCTTGAAATAGAATAGAATATAGATTTCCACGTAATGGGGGTAACACATTGAATTCAGCACTGCTTTCACTTTGGTTTTTGAGTTAGCATCTTTATTTTGAACTAGTAAATTAATCAATTTGGATTTCAATCGCCCTACATTTGACATTAGACTGAATTCACTATTATATACCTTCAAAACTCAAAATTGTTATTCGCAGGTCTCCAGATTCATTGTTCTATGATGCTCCAAGATTTGTGACACACATTGATGATCCAGCCATTGCTGCACTGACTAAGTACTATTCAAAGGTTTTCCCTCCCAGCAACACTCCAGGGGTCTGCATCTTGGACATGTGTAGCAGTTGGGTAAGATTCTTCTAACATTTATTTTCAGCCTCATTATGTCTTCAATATTTAAGTTAACAAACTATTCCTGGTTTTATATGTAGGTCAGCCATTTCCCAAAAGGATACAAGCAATATTCTATAGTTGGATTAGGCATGAATGAAGAAGAGCTCAAACGGAATCCAGTCAGAATCTACTTATTCTCGATATCATTTCTAGTTATTTATGTCATGCATTTTTTTATTTTGTCATTCATATATTCTTTTCAAGCTACTGAAATTAGTTGCTGATGTCTGCCACTGGAATATTTTATGTAGAATTCATGATTAGTAATCATCTTACACAATAGCAACTGGTCAGCTAGGATTTTAAAAATGATGTACATATTATCTTACCATCCCTTGAAGGGTTTACATTTTTATTTTAGCATGCGAATCTTAGTGCTTTATTGAGAACCATTTTGATGATGTCACTGGAAGCCAAATAACCCCTTGATGAGTTATCATAATTTGTAAAAATAAGATAATCAAAGCCTTAGCCGAATCTCAAAAGATGACAAGGGTATGCAACTAATTGTATAGCAAAATCTATTTCAACATATGTATCGTTATTTCTTGTGCTAGATACGTTAAGTTTCAACTTGGATGTATCGTATTTACTTTCGTGACCTTGGTAGTTCTAAGCTAATTGTTTTGTATACGCTGTTATGATCTTTCTATCAATGATGACAATAATACATTCATCAAGTTATTTTCTTTGTAGGTTCTGACTGAATATGCTGTGCAAGATTTAAATTTGAACCCTAAACTCCCATTTGAAGATAATTCCTTTGATGTCATAACTAATGCAGTAAGTGTATTATCCACATCTCTTGACCATTTTGGCTGTGCTCTATTTGACTGGTTTATGTTTTCTCAAAATATATTCTTACAAATTGCCATTTGAGTATTTAAATGCCTGGAGTTAACAATGATTTTTGAAGTATTATATTTTATTAACAAAGATTTATTGTTGTCACTTTCTTAATGGCATGTGGCCTCCCTATTAGTATTATGAATTTGTTGGATCAACTTAAGATTTGATACATTTTGTGTTTAATATATTATCTCAGATGCAGAATGTTGCAGCTTCGTTTAGCAATAAGTTTTCTCTTCTCCATTTCAAGAAAAAACTTAAGCCTGACTCTTAGATGGCAATACATCATTTTAATTAAGGACAATTTTTTCTTTTGTGTGCTTAAGGTTATGGTGTCTTACATCTGTGTTTCCTAAGAAAATCCTCAGCCACTATGACCTCAGAGATAGCGAATTTTTTTTTATCATATTCCGTTGTCAAATTTCTTAAGAGGAATTGTTTGGATTATTCTTTTAAATTTTGGTCTGATAGAAGCAATCCCCCTTTTCCTCTTTCTGAAAAATTTCACAGGTCAGTGTTGATTACCTAGCTAAACCTATTGATGTTTTCAAGGAGATGTGCCGAGTACTTAAGCCAGGTGGACTAGCTATAATGAGGTGATATTATTATTGTGTTTTTATTTTTACAGTCCTCGGATTTCCTCAATTCATTCAGTAAATGTATGCCATTTCCGTGCTGCAGTTCCTTGACCTTTTAAAAGAGATCAGCAGAAATATTTTTGTTGTGGTCATCTAAACTTGGTTGTATTTTGTAACAGAATTCCAGATAAATGTCAATTGAATGAATTCCCTTAAATTGTTTTGGTTTGTCTCTTTGCCTAATCTCCCCTGTGGTGCGCCATTTCACTGTAATGAGATACTAAAGGTACAAAGCAAACCATTCTACTTAACTTGCAACATCAAGATCGGAGTGATGTGGAGATGTGGACACATCACACATGTGAAGATAAAGAGGCTGTGATTCAGCTAAATAGCCCTGCAACAGTAGAAACAAAAAACGAAAAGGAAAAAATAATATTGGTGCATATTGAACTACTTCACCTCCTCCTCAGGCATCCCTTGCCAGTTTAGTTGCTAGAGATCAGTATTTTTGTTTCATCAATCATCCATCTTTTCTCTTTATTCAAGCATTTCTGAACTTTACAATATTAAGAAAAACAAATTGTAACATTTTATTGATTACATTCGTATCAGCTTCTCTAATCGTTGCTTTTGGACAAAAGCAATCTCTATATGGACATCAACCGGTGATGCTGATCATGTAATGATTGTTGGGTCTTATTTCCATTATTCTGGAGGCTTTGAACCACCTCAGGTAATTCTGTATTCCTTGCATCGTGTCTTTGCTAATGACAGCTGATGTGTTGGGTTTGTTTTAAATTGTGGTTCTAAGAGAGAGAAGAAATACACATATACCTAGTCCATACTAAAGTTGTCATTTTTTAGGGTAAATTTTATTTGTGAGTGTATATATTCTCTACACTTTGATGGCTAGAGAGATAGGAGAGAAAAAAAGGGAGTTTTGGATTACTTTAGAATTTTGGATGAAAGATTAATTTTATGTGACACCTTGTAATCTTTTACTTTCTCATAATGAATTTCTTTCGTCGTCTCGCCCATAAAGTAGGCTTAAGTTGCGGAACCATGTAAATTTCGTGTGTGCTCGTGTGATTAATTATGCTTATTCTTTTATATTTCTATATTTGCCAATTGATTTGAGATTTTGTGGTTGTTTCCACTAAAAAGCGATAAGTGTCTAATGGCAAAATATTTTCATTGGTGTTGATTCTTGCTTCATTTTCTGTAAGTGCTTCATCTCTGGTTGAATGTGATTTGAGTGCCATTTAGTATACGATGTTACATTTTAACCTGTTGCTTTTATGTATTATCATCCTTGAGTTCTAGAAGATATTGCTTGTAATTCAATGGCCTGCGATCTCAATGTTTGAATTGCGTCAATCATGAGCTGCAAATCATGCCCACGCAAACGGGTGCAAGTGGAACCTTCGCATTGAGGGCGATCCGGTGACGAAGGATTCTCTGACTGAAGAGTTCGTTTTGCAGGCTGTGGATATATCTCCAAATCCTGGACGCTCAGATCCCATGTACGTTGTTTACTCTAGAAAGGCATCTACAGCGTGAGACACATTGGAGAGGTTGATGATGATCAAATTTTATGGTCTCCAATATCCCAAAAAAATGGGAGGAAGGCATGTGGGTTCTCTAATGTTATAGTCAATGGCAATTTCATTTGGTACAAATATAACGTATAGTATTTAACAGTGGGGAACAACCTAGCAATCAAAGACGACAGGCACTTTCCTGCAAGTGCAAATATAAGATGTGAGCTTAGGTTTTCTAACATTTGTTTTCTTTGGTTTGAATTTTTTTTTTCCTTTTTTATATTATATTATATGCTCGAAACATTAAAAAAATTGACGTGTCCCAACATCGTATTTGGACAAATAATTGAAAGTAGCAATTATAATTAGCTCTCTCTTTACCCATGGAGTGACCGCTGTGATGATAAAGAACTGGGAACTATTTGTATTTGAGGTGCCATTGTGAATTATACCTCAAATTGAATTGAAGATGATAATAAAAATTTATTGAATTTAAGGATTGAATTACAAATAAAAAAGAACTCAATCAGCTAAAACTAAAGACTCAATTGAATAAAATTGAATTTTTTCTAGGCCAATTCGAGGTAGTAGGAGCCTCTCAAAACCAACTAGATAGTTAAGAATAGTTTTTTTATGAAATTATCTAGTAGGTGGTGCAGTGGTAAGAGATTAGGATCAAGAGATTTACTTCTTCCTGTGATATTAGATTTGAGCCCTGTAGTTGTTAATATAATGGTCATTAGAAGCTTACATTGTCGTTAACTTCAGGGCCCGTGGAATTAGTCAAGATGCACGCAAGTTGGTCCGGACATTCATGTTAATAATAATAAAAAAATTCATGAAGAAAAATATCTCTCGTTATTTCTTAAATAGCAGTAAAATGCATAGATTTTAAATTCAATTAGATTGGGTTTGAATTAGAAAAGATACATACTACAATGGAATTGGACTTTAGTCTCCCCTAATACGACAGTGTTTTTCATTCCCCTTGCCACGCGCCCTTTCCTGATTGCTTAATGCCTATCTATTGTCCACGTAGCATTTCCTTTAGTTGCCCTCGTCCTAGCCATCCACCTACCCTTAAGTCTTTACCTTCCTGAACATTCAATGGTCTTGTCCAAAAGAAAGCAAATGAGAAAGAGTTTGATACGATAAGAACTGCACTAAAATATCCATTCTAGATTTTAATTGTGCAAATCCCAAGATTAAAAGTAAAATACTCAAAGATATATTCAATGAAATTATTTAAAATATTTATATCAAGATAAATTTTAACGGGACTATAATTTTAACAAGTAATAATTAAATTTTAGTCAATTTAAACTATATATAAGAGTAACTTGATTTATTTATTTTTCAGTAGTGGCCTAATTAATTTAAGCATTGAAGGTGGTTTTGTGCTTTTTTTTTTTAATATACAATTTTACTCTAACAAACATGATTTTTTTATTTGACCATTGAATTAAGTTGAAATTTTACTTGAAGTTTCTAGAGGTATTGTTTTATATTGGATTGAAATTTAAGGGCAATTGAATATTGAAAAGGCCTTGTGATAAGGTCCAAAACTATTGTGCAAGAATTGTATTAGTTTCCTAATTAATTTAATATTCTTCTTTCTTTTTTATTTAGAGATATTTTATTATTTTTCTAGTATTGTTTAAGAAGTTTTTACCTATTATAAATAGAGTTATTTAGTTTGTATTTAAGTTTTTTTTTTACATGCTTTGATTTCAGCAATAATTATTACGTGTGTAAGATTTTGCTCATACTTTTTGGTTCTTCATTAAACTACTCTGATTTATTTAAAAATTAACCAAGCTTTATAGCATCTTCTATACTTTTTATTTGTGTTTCTTTATAGATGTTAGGTAGGAGTTCAATTTCTTATAGTCTTGGTGTCTTAATACAATTTATCATTATGTCAAACTCAATTCTAAATCAAATCTTCACTTTATTAGGAAATTTCTTACTTATTTATAAGTTTTTGGTCTTTAGATCCACATGTTCACATCAATTTATATCCGAGTAAGGCTCTAAATTAAGTTATATGCCTTTTATCATCAAGTTTTTGTGCACTTCAATGTTGTTAAGTTATTTATTTTCTCTAAAAAAACTAGTTACGACATCAAGTAAAAAAAAATGAAGAAGAAAGAAATTATTTGTGATCTTAAATTCAACTACTTTTGCTTTAAATTAAAAAAAATATTGATTATTGGGATTTCTTGAAGATAAATCTTGACGGTAGTTTTTGCATCATTTTTTTTCCAGTAACCATATATATATATATATATATAAATAAAGGTGTTGTTGTTATTTGAGTCATTTGAATCTTATTTCATTAGTTTCTTAGTCTTCATGGCCTTTTATTTTGTGTCTTTAATCATTCATATTTCACTTGAATTCATATTGATACTCGTGTTTTCCTATTTGTAGTTTTGTATTCATAGTTTTCAATCTGTATTTCTTCTTGAGTCTTTACATTATTTGATTAGGCCATTAAGATATTAATTTTTTATTTGTTGTGAACTAGTTCCTTAAGGAACTGTAATCTTGAGAATTGAGTAGTAAAAGGTGAAAGTGGGCATATTAGAGTGAAAAGCTGAATATTTATATGAAACACAAGATAAGTGACATCTATTGAGTGTAAACACATGAGGGAGTGTGTGAGGATATATATATTGCTATTAACTTAATTTTTAGCTCTTGATGATGTCAACTAAGAGTGGACCATCACCATCAAAAGATAAAAATAATATCGAATAAGGTTATTTGGACATACAACAACAATTGGAGTTGATGAATAAAAGGTTTGCCGAAGTAAAGAATGGGATGGCTAGTTTGAGAACTAAAGTGGCTAGTCTTCAAGATAGGTTAAACCATAGGGGTTTGGAAGGAAGGTCTACAAGATGAGCTAATTCACCTCTGAAAGAATCTATAACCGAAAATACATATGAGAAGGCCAAAGATTTTGATGATAATTGTGGTGGTAAGTTTCAACCACATAGAAACCAAAGCAAAAATGATGGATTTCAGAAGGGTAGATAAAGAGGATGGATTTCAGGATGGTTTAGATAGATATTTGGGCAATATTAAGATTAAAAAATTCAGCTTCTCAAAGCAAAAACAACCCAAAAGCTTATTTGGAGCAGGAAAAGAAAGTGGAGTTGATTTTTTTTTCCACCATTAATTTAAGGTAAAGAGAGTAAAACTTGTTATTGAGTTTACTAACAATGTTATTATTTGATGGGATCAACTTATCTTGGAAAAGAGGAGGAATAAAGAAAGACTCATAAAGACTTGGGATGAGATGAAAATAGTCATGAGAAAAAGGTTTGTTCCTGGTTATTATTATAGGATACTATCAAAGAATACAAAGTTTGTCTCAGGGTTCTAGGAGTGTGAAGGATTGCCATAAGGAGATGGAAATTACCATGATTAGAGCTAATGTTGTGAAAGATAGAAAAACTATAATGGCAAAGTTATTGAATGGATTGAATAAAAAGATAATTAATGTGGTTCAGTTACAACACTATGTTCAGCTTGAAGATATGGTTTATATGGCCACCAAGATAGAGAGGCAGTTGAAGAGAAAGGTCATTACATGTTAAAAAAAGTAATTCAAGTTCCTTTTCATCTTGGAGGCTGAAGTATAGGAGAAAAAAGGCTACCATATCAAAGTCGAATATCTTGGGCAACCAAACAGAACCATATAAGGCTTCACAACCATGATATTTAAGTGTTTCAGGTATTTAGGGAGTGGACATATAGTTTCATAATGTCCAAATAAAACAATTATGGTTATGAAGGAGCATGGGGAGATTAATGAGATGTTTTGGGGTTACTAAAATTTTAATGTTTTGTATGAGCTTTTTTATTGGTCTAAAATGAAAAGAAATGTGCAAATAATTTGTGATAAATTCATATCATATAGACAAACTAAGTCTAAAGTCTTACCTCATGATTTATATACTTCTTTATCGATACCTAAAGAACCTTAAGATGATATACTTATGAATTTTATGGTAGGTTTACATAGGTAAAAAAGGGGTAGAGATTCTATTTTTGTAGTTGTGGATAAGTTTTTTAAGATAACACATTTTATATCTTCTCATAAAACTGATGATGCTACTAACATAAAGATTTATTCTTTAGAGAGATAGTTCAGCTCTATATGATACCTAAGAGTATTGTATCTGACTGTAATGTTAAATTTCTTAGCTATTTTTGAAAGGTTTTGTGGGGGAAATTAAAAACAAATTTTTATTTTCTTCTACTTGTCATCCAAAAACAGATGATCAAACTAAAGTAGTTAATAAGACTTTAACTATATTGTTAAGAACTATCATTCAAAAGAATTTAAGAAATTAGAAAGATTGTTTGTCATTTATTGAATTTGCCTATAATAGGAGTGCATTCTACTACTGATTATTCTCCTTTTGAAATTGTATATGGCTTTAATCATTTAACTCCTTTGAATTTGTTTCCTATACCTATTGATGAAAAGGTTAGTCTTGATGGCAATAGAAAAGCACATGTAGTAAAGGCTATTTAAAATGTGAGGTGACAAATATAAAAAAGAATGAGCAATTTATATTCAAAGTGAATAAAAGGTGGAAAGATGGTTATTTTTTTAACAAGATGATTGGGTTTGGGTACATATACAAAAAGAGAGGTTTCCTATACAAAGAAGTTCTAAGTCGAGAGGAGATAGACCATTTCAAATCTTTGAAATAATTAATGATAATGTCTATAAAATGGATCTACCAAGTGAGTATAATGTTAATTCTACATTCAATATTTCTAATCTCTCTTTGTTTGATGCATGTGGCAATTCATGGATGAATTCTTTTGAGGAGAGAGGAGATGATATGATCAAGACTACACCAAAAGATCCAGCACAAGCCCCAACTGCGCCAATTACAAGATCAAAGGCAAATAAGTCTAAAAATGCATTCAATTGGCTTATTCAGAGTATTTGGTCCTAGATGAATTTCAATAAGGTTACAAGTTCAACAAGTGATGATTAGACCTTAGTCAATCTAATCTATGTGCAAGATGGGTTTAATCCATCTATAATATAGACCTAATTATTTCATAATGGTGGGCTGATTAATTTTGGCATTAGAGGCAATTTTAGGCTTATTTTTTCTAATGCATAGTTTTACTCTAACAAGCATACTTTTTTATCCAGCCATTGGATAAGGATGAAATTTTTCCAACCATTTTAAGAGGTCTTGTTCTATATTTGGTAACATTCTAGGGAAATGAGTGATCAAGAAAGCCTTTCTATAAGGTCCAGAAAGTATATGAATTGTATTAGTTTCCTTGATGATTTAAGATTCATTTTCCTTTTTTATTGAGAACTCTTTTATTACTTTTTCAGCATTGTTAATATATTTTTACCTATTATAAATGGGGTTATTTAGCTTGTATTTAGATTTTTTTATAGGATTTGATTTTAGCAATAATTATTTCATGTATGGAGTTTTGCTCATACTTTTTTGTTCTTTATTGAATTACTCTGACTTATTAAAGAATTAACCAAGTTTCTTGTGTCTTATATTGGGTGAGAGTTTAGTTACTTATAGTCTTGGTGTCTCAGTACACGTTATAATTGTGTTAAGCTCAATTCCAAACCTGATTTTAGCTTTCTTGGGAAGTGTCTTTCTTGACGATGGATTTCTATGTCTTTATATCCACGAGGTTCACATTAGAATGTGTTGGCTTATCTTCCCCAAACTTTTTTCTTTCTCATCCATCATGGATCTAGACCCTTTACACCATTTTTCCTATATAAAAAAAACATTGCCATCAAGGTAAGGGTAATTCTTTCTTGGCCATTTTCCTTCCACCTATATAACATCTTCCTTGTTTTCCTATTAGCTAAAAGTTCCTTTTCAACTCGGTATTTTGTAACCATTTCTCATTAATCTAATAGCCAACTTAGTCTTATAATTGATTATGGTGTATGGTATTCAAAAGACTCAAACTTGAGTTTAGTTGGCTATTCAGATGCTGATTTGACAGATCATGTTGACGATAGAAAAAGCATTGTTGGAGGGTGTTTTTATGTTGGTGGCAACTTGTATCATGGATTAGTGAGAAATAAAATTCGATCTCATTGTCCACTATAGAAGTCGAGTATATTGCACTAGGCAATTATTGCACACAACTTCTTTGGGTGAAGAAGTTACAAGAGGATTATCGTTTCTCTTAAGATATTATAACTATTTATTGTGGTAATTCCAGCACAATTAGCATATCTAAAAATCCTATATAACATTCAAGAACCAAACATATAGATATAAGACATCATTTTATTATAAACTTGGTTGAATCAAAGATTATGTCATTAGAACATTTGAACATCGAACATCAATTGGCTAACTTATTCAAGAAATCTCTAGATGGCCTGAGATTTGAATTTCTTAGGAAAGTCATTGGTGTATGTGACATAACTTAATTCTTAAAAGATATAAAATTTATAAATTATAAAAAAAACATATGTACAAAGTTTTGTTTTTATATGTTTTTCACACATATAACTAGTTGCTAACACTGAATCATGAAAGCAAACCTTATAAGTATACCTAATCTATACCTTTAAATTTCATAAATTTCATTTTATTGGGATCAAGGAAAATCTTATTTGGTATGATCTTCACTTTTGAAATATATTCTTTTAGAAGACCAAATAAGAGTATTATCTTAAGCACTATGAGGAATTCAAGTTGTTTAATAAACTGTTAGCCAAGGTAAAATTATTTTAAATGCAGGTATGCTAACAATTAAGGGGGTAATGCACGTTGAATTGATTAAAGCTAGTTAAATCTAGTACCCAAGTTGTTAAGGCAATCCTCCTGAAAAATCCTTAAAAAAAGTGAAGTGTTCACATCATTATAGAGATAGACGAACTCTTCAGTATGGATCTATTCTACTCTTCAATTCCTTAAAGAAAAAATCAATTGCTCACTATGGAAATAGATGAGCAATTCATAATGAAAATGATAGAGTTCATTGAATCTTATGTTAAGAGTGAAAATCTTTTTTTATCTAGGCCCTGACATAAAGTTTAACTTTCAAGATATGCTCATATCTTGCTAGCATATCTCAGATAAAAGAAAAGAAGTTGAAAAAAGAATATTTTTAAAAAAAGAAAAATTGTTGTCTTTTTCACTCACACACTCACATCTTGATTTGGTTAACCAAAAAAATAGGCGTTCATGAATGAAGATTGACCAATAAGGTACGTATCTCTATTCAAACTGTTATTGTGAGTAATTTTAGGTTAGAAAATTAGGTTGCTTTGTATAGGATTATACATCTGTTTAAGTGTACAATTAGATATACTTGTATGAAAAACATATGAAAATGATGTGGCTTAACTGAAATAGAAAGTGAAATTGTGGTCTAAAGAGTCAATTTTTTTCATAACATTAACATGTCATCTTAAGAGAGAATACAGGAACGTATCATAATGCTTGACATAAAACAACTTTTTTATAAGTTGATTTAATGGTTTGTTCATCAAAACACGTAATCATCTCTCTCTCTCTCTCTCTCTCTCTCTCTCTCTCTCTCTCTCTCTCTCTCTTTCTCTCTCTCTCTCTTGTTTTAAGGCAATGATCTTGCAACTTTCCAAGTAAATCTCTTCATATGTTCTTGACATCTACTAGTAAACATAAAGGAAAATTTTGAGAAAAAGCATCTACTCATCCTCTCCATCTTGAATTTAAACTTTATATGAAAATGGTAATGATATTTTATCTTAATCTAAAATTTCTTGAGAAGATTATTAAAAAGAAAATGTCATTACAATCATTTGTACATAACTTTTGCAACACACATTTCTTTATGCTTATTACTTCTAAAAATGACTAATGAAGTTTCTTGTTACAGGGTTGTTATAAAGTATAAGCCGCTAGTAAGGAGACAAAATGATTGAGAAATATGTTATTGGATATTAAGTTATGGCCAACAACTGATGTCATCTATCTTCTCACACTATGGTAGTCAAGCAACTATGTCTAAGACATTTAGTAAAATTTACAATGAAAAATCTAGACATATTAGCTTGAGACATGAATATATAAGGCAATTAATTTCTGATGGGTAATTACCATTGTGTATGTCAGATCTTACATTAATCTAGCAGATCCTTATGATTTTTGCCATCATGATTTCTTTGGAGTTTTGAAATGCATACACTAAGAAGATGTTTAAATCTAAAGATACTTTTTTTTTTAATGTATGAAACATGGTACCACATAATATTACAAGCTAAGTGGGAGATTGTTGTTAAAATATAGCTTATATATTAGGTAGTTAAAGAGAGCTTTATCCTGCATTGAAAAAGTAAGAGGTTTTGTTGTACCTTATGATGTGAGGGATACCAAATCAATAAATTTGGATGTTGGAGGGAAGATTTGAAGGGAAAGCTAAAGTTGATATATATATATGGCGCATTATGCAACATAAATTATTTTTATTTTTATTTTTAAAATTAATTAATCTAATAATTATGCATGATACCTCCTGCCAAGTTGTTCAAACAATTTGAATGAAGAGTTGCCTTTTAAACTCTATAGACATATTAGTCTGAAGAGGTGTGCCTCTAAACTTTATAAATATTAGTTTGAAATGATGTTATTTTGTTTATAAATACCAGTTTGATGTTGACAAAAATTAATTAGAAACAATCATCTTCTTTCCCTTATTTTTCTCTTCAAACTATTTGTTTATGTTTATCAAAAACAAAATAGAACATTTTAATAAACTTACAGAAGTTGTTTATAAATTTAAGACTTTGATGTATCCTGAAAGTATATTGTTTTAACCTTACAACAAATATAGTTAGGACAACTAATACCTTAAATATAATGATCTTCAAACCTCAAAGCTTATTTGTTATACTCACTAAGATTATAGATGCTTTATGCCTTGGATGATTGTTAAGTAGATTGTTAAGTAGATGATTATTTTATAAAAACTAAAAAGATAGGTAGATGGTTATTTTATAAATAACTAGTTTTAACATTAATTTTTTTTATTTTTAATGCAGTAAATTAGAAAAGGTTAGCCTCTAATTTGGTCTTATACAATACTAAACTATAGTTACAAACATGAGATTAATTAAAACTTATTAATTAATTAAATTCAATTCAGTGCGTTATTCGATTCAGAGAGTTCCAAAACATTCCGTAAAGATAGAAGAAGAATCTGATTCTCAAGAAAGCTGAATAATTGAGATGCTACCTGCTATCACTGGCAAAATTATATAAAGGTAAACGTGTCTTTGGTCCATACCACCACACCTACCTTGTAGATGAGTAAAGCACAAAGGAATATATACAGAAGACAACGATACATTTTCATCACTGGATGGATAAAAAAGAAGTGGAGAAAAAAAAAAAAGGGTCAAGAACCAGCATCTGAAAAGTAGGGTGAGTGTGGCTCCAAGATCAAACCCAACCTTGTTTGTATCGCCGGAAAAGGTCTTCAGTTTGGGCATTTTTGAAAGCACTGCAGGCAATGACATAGACCCAAATGAGCACCACCACCGCCACGATGAGGATTACGTTGGTCTTCCTCCATTCTCTCCTCAGGTTCCCCAGCAATCCAGCCTTGCAAGCGTTGCAATTGTAGCACAGCTGGTTCTGGTCATTGTTCCACAAGTAGCAGTCTGGGTCCGCCGCTGGGTTCACTGGGTTTAACCACAGCGTAGGGTTCACATAATTGTAGCCACAAACTGTTGGCGGCTTACAGCACCCTGACTGTAACATGCAGTAATTTCAGAAACAAAAATCATGATTTGCTACAAATTAAAAGGGAGACAAAAGGGAAGCACGGCACAGCACCACACCAAACAATTTCAAAGCTGGCAGCCATACCCTGCGTTCCTTTCTACTCTATCCAATGAAGACAAAGCTACGTGGGTTCATTAATGTAAGATTGATTGCTTTAATTTGGTCTGAATTCCATGATCCCTCTCCTTAATAATTGAGTTAGCCACTTGGAACTGACCTATTTGCACAAACCCCCCCTCCCCTCCTGGGCTCACTGTGGCAGCCATTTTTCAATTATGAGAGTATCAAAAAGTGTCCCCACGCGCCATGACATGACTCTATCTAATTTCTCCTAACGATAATACATTATCGAATGATCAAGCTGATCATGATTGAGATTTGACAAAATTAAAAAAACTATCAAAGTCCACATCGAAACGTTTCAAATAATAATAATAATAAATAGTAGATGGTTCCTACCGTATTGTATTATTATTTTTTTCATAGGGAAAAGTGGATCTGGTTCGAAACAGCTTCCAATTCGTCCACAAAGTCGTGTCCTCTTCCAGCAATCCCCAGGCAAATACATGACCGATCCATGGCATGCGGTATAAATCAACGGTGTTATTTTCTCTCTCCCCTTCTTGTATTTAGTATTTTGTGAAGCGTTTGGAGAGAAAAATAAAAAAATAAAATAACTCTAAAAATACTTCGAAATTCCGATAATAATATTATTAATGTAGTTGAAAATATTTTGACAAGATAAATCCAACAACATAAAAAAAATCACAAACAGTAAATATAATGAGTCACATAATCCGTCCAAAAATATCAAGACTCACTTGACTTTGGACCGCTCGTGTAATCCACTCTGATAACCATTGGTGATCTTTTCTGGTATTGTTGAATTTGTCTTGTTAAAATCTTCTTAACAGTACTAGTAATATCATTATCAAAATTTTAGTGTGTCTCTAAAATTTCTTTATTCCCTTTTACTTCTCTTTTCTATCTTTTTATTGAATATTATATCGAGCAATTTTATAATTTAAAAGATTCATGTATATAAAAATTATGACCAAAAAATCACGGGTCTCATTTACAATTCTTTAAACCATGTTATTTTTCTAAATATTTTTTATACCGTATTATTTTATTAATTTTTTTTATTATGTTAGAATACCAAAGAACTCCCATATTGTATACATGTACTGTAATATATATATATATATATATATATATATATATATATAGGATCTGGTTCGAAACAGCTTCCAATTAATCCACACAGTCATGACCTCTCCCAGCAATTTCCAGGCAAATACATGACTGTTCCCTGACATGCGGCAGTGATTATGAATATAATTGTTGTTATGTTTTAAAATATTTTTTATTTAAAAATATATTAAAATAATATTTTTTTATTTTTAAAAAATTATTTTTAATATTAATACATCAAAGTAATTTAAAAATATAAAAAAATATTAATATAAAAAAAATTCAATTTTCTTAAAAATTAATTTTGAAACACAAAATATGCCCTGAATCATAAATGAAGCTTTTTAAAGGGCTTTCAATAATGACTGTATCTTCAGTAGAAAAACACAAAAAGAATCAATGACTTAAAAAACACTATTACAAATACACATCCATACACATCATTACCAAACACAAGTTAAAAAAAATAAAAATTAGTCGGTGAATTAATGGTGTCAGATATTCCCAAGTTTTAGCGGCAGCAATATTTGTGACGCCAGATTATGCAGTAGAAAAGTTTTGTTCTTGACAAAATTTGACAGTTTTATGGTTATAAGCTCTTAAGCGGAGAATAGAAAATTAAAATTAATACCCAAGCATCATGATCTAAACCAATTCATAGGGAAATACATGAACTTGTATAAAAATGAAAATTATAGAAGAAATTAGAAAGATGGTTGTTGATATTTACCTGGAGAGGAGAGATGTGAGCCATGAAGAATTGGTCAGCAGTGATATAATTTTGAGTCATCTTGGAACAAACATCAGTCTCAGCAAGACAAGGCCTAATCTTGTCCCAATTCTTGGAATAAACGACATGATTCCTCAACCAAGCAGAGAATCCTTGAAGCCTATACTCTCTATAACCCCTCCCAGGCACATCATAGCCACCATCGGCGCGCGTGACCACAAAGGCGAAGACCAGAAGGATCAAGAGAAGTCCTATGAGAATGGCCATGCAGCAGAGATAGAATGCTAAAAGTGTTTCCTTATACCAGTAGGCACCCACAAAACCAGCAAGTGAGACCAAGAGGATAAGGAATCCAAGGAGAACTACAGGCCACCGGAAAAGGTGGATGCATTCATTCTCTGGTTTGGAGGCTAGCCAAATGCCAGCGGCTATTATAGGGATTGAGCAGAGAAAGGCTATGAAGTTTAGGACGGCTGTGATGTTGTTGGCTACTCCCATCTTAATTGCAGGGTTTTGGAGTTTGGACTATGTCTGTGATCTGTGAGAAGGGAAAGGGAAAGGGAAAGGGAAAGAGTGGTGTTGTGTTTTAAGAACTTTAGAATTTAGATAGACTACATCATTTTGGGTGGTTTTGCGGTCGCTGTCTGTTTTACGAGCCTATCTATGGCAGTGTACAATTGGGCTTTTGGTAAATTCTTGTGTTGGAAAGGAGTGAACATGGTTTAAAATATATTTTTTTTTTAGAAATATATTAAAATAATATTTTTGAAAAATATTTTAAATATTAATATATTAAAAAAATTCGAAATATTAAAAAAATAATTTTAAAAAAAAAACTTTACATTATTTTGTGCGCAAGTCTCACTTAATTTTTAAAGTAACTAAAAATTGAAAGTACAAAGTTTAATATGACCAAATTATTTATAAAGGGTTCAAATCGACTAAATTCCAATAGTAGAAGGACAATTAGTGATTTTTAAATATTAATTAAGGCGATCCTATAAAATTTAACATAATAATCCAATTTTAAATAGAATAAAGTTATGGGAGATAAATTGCAAAATTTTTAATTGAGGAATCAACTCTCAAGTAAATTAATTCAGTGAGATTTGATACATTGAAGTGTGTTTATTATTGTGGTTTAATACTGTTTTTTTAAAAAATATATTTTACTTAAAAATATATTAAAAATATTTTTTTTAATATCAATATATCAAAATTATTAAAAAATAATAAATAATAAATTTAATATTTTTAAAAAGTAAAACAAACTTTTCAAAAACATTAAAAAAACAAAAGCTACACCTTCCCAAACACTCAATATTGGTTTTTTTTCCTTCTAAAATCACAACAATAAACACAAAAATTTGATAAAATAGCACTGTTTCAAAAAGATTTGATAAAATAGTATAATTTGACATTGTTTTGCTTTGAAAACGTGATATTTAATAAATATCACTATTAAAAAATGCAACAACTTAGATGTCACACTTCAGAAGTGCGACAAGATAGATGTCGTGGTTCTAAAGCACAACATCTACTTACGATGCCACGCTTCCATAACGTGATATTAATTAAAATTATGTAGCTTAGATCGAGGAACAGGTGGCCTCTCTCATTATAAAACCGAACGTCGCCCCTCACAATATCTCTAAAATATCTATGAAATCCTTTTATTTTGCCCTTAAAACAATAAAAAATAAAACTCATCAAAGTCTCTAAGCATATTTGAACATGTTTTTGGTTCAAAATTGATTGATTTCTTTGTCACCACCACCCGAGCCTTTTTTCTAGTCCTATAAACAAGATAAACATACTATATTGCTATAAATTTGTGTTTTGTTTGGTTGAAATGAAATAATTGCTTAGGTTGAATTTAGGGTTTATGGTGAGTTTAGGGTTTGTTATATTAATATGAAATTAGCTAAGAATATCATTTTTTAGAGTTGATTTGATATAGTTGAACATAAAAATAAGTTAAATTAATTATGAAATAGAATTTTTAATTAATTATGTGTTGTGTTTAATTGATATTAAGTTGTCGAAATAGAGATTTTGTGTGTATTGTTGGAATCAGCTATTAATATAATTAAATGCGCTTGATGATTTAATACAAGAGAGCATGAGTGCAGTATTTGCATGAAGAATTGTATGTTCAATTGAATTGTTTATAAGTTCACAAATTTGGTATTTTCTTTGAATTATATTAATTTACTATGAATTTGGGTTTGATTTAATGCAATTGAGCATGAAATATCAATCAATGTTTTATAACATATTTATGTTATATCATTATAATAACACTGTTATTCATGATTTGAACGATAGTATCACAAACAAAAGGGTGAGTGGTTTGTCATATGCAGAAATGAAAAAACCATTTGTTATGAACTTAGATAAAATTATAATGATATTGATATTGAAATAACTTGAAAGTGACAGATTGGTGAACATTAACATTGTTTTATACTTATTATATATAATGACAGTTACAAGACAATGATTGATTCTTTCATTCAAATTAGTTTGAACATAATTAAAATATCATGTTTCTAAATCATAATTTTCTCCGACTATGTTATTTCACTAAAAAAATTTCATCCTATATTACTTTATTTTTCTTTTTAAAAAAAACTAATTACCCATTTTATTCAATATTCTTAAGAAGCCTCCCAAACAAACAAACATTATATAAGTACAATCTTGTTACATGGCAGGCTATGATGATTGTGTTGAAGGTCCTCTTTTTGGGTAATTGTGTTAAAATTGGTAGCATTAACCAGAGAAGGCAGAAGGGAGAGGGAACTCGTGTGTTTTAAGGAATGCTTAATGAGGTGTCATGTCACTGTCATCTTCTTGCTTTTTGACTTCTACGCTGTCATCAACTATGATATGATGGCCTCTTAATTTCTTCCGCTTGTTTTTTCTTTATTTTTATTAGGCTATTTCCCGCTCTATCACTTTAGCTTGAATTAAAAAAACATTAAATGTAAAAAATAATAATATCCTTTTCCATTGTTATTAAATTTTAGTGTAACAGTTAAAAATCTTTACTCGATTCTTTACTTACTTGTGTGTTAGGTTTTAAATTATATCATATTAAAGTTGTCCTCATATAATTTTATTTATTATGCAAGTTTAATATAAAATAAACCTGAAGAAAAAAAACAAATAAAATTTACTTTAATTAATCCATTAAACCTTTATCTGAATTATGAATTCCATTAAATTAAATTAAATTAAATTAAATTAAATTAATTTTTATTTTATTTTATTATATGATAGGAAATATAAAAATTTATTTACAACTACCCTAAATAATAAAAGATAAAAATTATTATAAATCCAATATTAAATAATTAAATTAAAAAAAAACAAAACAAAACAAAACCTGAAAAGCCTAATAAAGACCCGTGTAAAGATACTATTGTTCCCAGCATAACTAGAACCCACGACCTTTTGACTACTTGGAGACACAAATTAACTATTTAAGTTATAAAAAAAATGTTATAAAAATAATTACAAAAATATATTATATTGAATCACTGCTGTTTATATGAATAAACCAACCAAATACTATTTAGTTATTTTGTTAATACAGTCTGGTGCATTTGTGATTGATTGTTAGTGTTAAAAAAACAATGAATTGAAAAAAAAAAAAAAAACAATGATTGTTAACACTAACAATAAAACAATTAAAAAACAATGATTGTTAGTGTTAATACAATCTTATTATTATTACTAATTTATTATTGTTGTTGTTGTCATCGTCGTCATTGTCATCGTCATCACCACCACTACCATCACCATTATTATTATTATTACCATCAATAATATTAGTATTTTCATCACTATTTGTATTATTATTATTGTTGTTGTTGAAAAAAAACAAAAGCCATGAATTTGATTGAAGGATATAATTGAAATTATAAAAACTTTGACAAAAGAGTCAAGAAAAACAATAAAAAATCAAAGAAAAGGGATCAAACTAGAATCATAATTATCATTGAAAAAACAAAAACTATAAACTTGATTTGAATGATAAAATTGAAAGTCATAAAAACTTTGACAAAAGGATAAAGAGCAAAAATAAGAAATTAAAAGTAGTATGACTTAATTGAAAAATATTATCTATACAAATTAAAAAGCAAGGGTTAAATTGAAAAAAAAAACTTTTACAAAAAGGAAAATGAAAAAAAATACAGAAATCAAAAGTAAAAAGGACCGAACTTGAAATACCAATAACAATGAGAACCATAGTGTATCTAACGGGTTAGGAGAGAGAAATGAAGGGGAAAAAAAGGTCACCGACAATAAACCAACAAGACCTGGACGCCACACGCCACTGCAAATAGAAAAGGAGGTGATGAGAAATAACATGAGACAGTGGAAGCTTATTTTTTAGCACCTAGCAACCCGCACATGCCGCTTAAAGTGTGTGAGCGGCTCCAACATGTTGGCCCGTGCACTGCACACTCCAACAATTTTTTCAAATTAAAAATATTATTTTAATGGTAAACTATGTAACTATCCTTGACCAAACCAACAATTAACAAAAAAAAAAGGCTAAAAGAATATAATACCCCCGACCTCAATGAATTAAATTTCTTGGATCCAAGGGCACATATGTAACTTTACCGTGTATGAAACAACACAAATACCAAAATGCCCCTACTTGAAATCCTTTTTTACACACTGGAGGTATTTTGGTTATTTACTATTCATAAATATATTAAATTGATCAAAATACTCTCAAACAAATTAATAATGCTTAATGCACCGTATGAAAAGACAAAAAATGCTCCTAGTTTAAAGGCAAACAAATTTTCTAGTATTTTCTTGCAAATTAATAGTCCTCCCTATTAATTAGAGAAACACCTTGCTGAGATCTTATTTAATTTGTATGACTTAGAGTGATTCAACAAACCATAAAAAATTAAATTAGATAGCATAATATAGCTTATCAATCACATTTCTATATGACTCTTAGATCATTTAGATGAAAACAATTTGTCTAAACATATCCTTTATGTTTTGTCAAATTGTTGTGTCTAATATTATATGATTATGAATGGCTCATCCAAATCATAGAAGCTTAGTTAAGTATAACTTAATTCTATAGCATTAAACATATCCAATTATTGGTAACATTGAGTAGTCCAATATATTATCTATAAATGAAACTCTGATTTTACGCATATAAAATTAAAAGGCAACAAATCATATTCTCAATATATATTTAGTATATTAATAAGGGATTTGTTATTTTAATCAAATCTCATTCCATAACATTAAAGATATTTCACACATAATAATTATGCATAAATATATACCCCTAGGCATGTCATTCTAATAGGGTGATTATGGACATATCTAAAGTAATTACCACAAGTCATTGAAGAGAATTAGGTGATCAAAACCTAGGAAGTTAGCAAATTTTCATAAGTCCTTGCAAGTTTTTTCTTCATCTTGGATTATAAAAATTTTTTTAATCTAAATTCCTACATTTTCAAATTACATAATATTTACATAATTGAATAATAAACCTTGAATTACATTCGAGGGTAATTAGATAAGAAAAAATTTGACAACCCAGAAAAAATAAAGAACATATTTATTATTACAACCATTCAACTTTCAATCATTCAATATAGGTAGGACATATGAATCCTATTTAATATTACAACTATTCTACCATATAAAAAAAAACAATCATATTAACCTTATAATGTCTAGAACCAACCATCTTGCATAAAAACATATTAATATCTATATATAAATATATTGGATGCTTCAATTCTAACTCTTTGCTTTATAATAAAATTTAAAATAATATTTAAAATATTTAGAAATATTAAGTGAAACTCAATTTGATATTTTCCCAAAGCTTTATAAATTATTTAATTCAATTTTCTTAGAAAACCATTTTTAATATTTTAATAAGAAACTTAATCATATTAAAATTCTTATTAACATCCTAAATTATAATAGGATCAATTAAATAGAATTAAAAAACCATTTTTTAAGATTTAACAAGAAAATTAATCATATTAAAATTCTTATTACCATCCTAAACTATTTTAGGATCAATTAAGTAACATTTTCTAGCTTAAAAAACTCTCTATATTTAAAAGAATTTTTTTTTCTAAACATTATTTAATTAGATATTTTAATTAAATCTTATTCAACATTTTTAACGTCTTTTTCAAAAGAATTCAAAATTCAAAAACATCTTTCAAAAGAATTTAAAATTCAAAAATTTATTTTCAACACGTTTATCTATTAATGTTTTCATTTCAAAATTATTGTTTATTTTTCTCATTGAGTCATCGTTGACGGATAAGGGGATAAAAAATGCAAAGAAAAAAACATAAAAGACTAAAGTGATCTTTTAATTGTTTGGGACCAAGTACTTAGAAGGTTTATTTTGCCTATAATTATTGTACACACAAGAAGGAGGAGATTTTGGAAGAACATTAACAAAAGAGAAAAAGAAAAAAAAAAGGAATTAGTTAGAGAGAAAAAAAAGAAGCCAAAAACCGTTTTCTTTTTCACACCCTCTTTAGTACACCCGACCATTCTAAAACAAGAAAAAACCATGAGCTCCTTTCTTCATCACCTTCCCAAGAGACCTTGCGGACATCCAAAACTCAAGCCGCCATCATTAAACACCAAGCTCCCCTCTCCTTTTCACGGTCTCCACAAACTTTTCTCCACTCAACCCACCGTCCATACACCATTTCAAACAACACTGAACGAACAACCACCATTCTAAGAAGCATCTCTCATCCATTGCAAACAAAAAGTGCTTTCTCTCGGAAAACTAAAGAAGAAAAGGAAAGGGACTGTTGGCAATAAGTGGTCGGGAACAGAGGGGTACTTCATATACACTGAAGGTACATCACGGTCATCAAAGATCATTAAGCCACCGAAGAAGAGAGACCCTGAGACGACAGCGAAAGCCCTATCTTCTTTCCACCAGCATTTGATCTTGGTTGATGCAACAGGTCACGACAGGTATGTATAAAAGTCTTCTCTTTTCTTCGCGTTCCAAATCTTATCTCTGCATGTGTTTTCTCCGTCCATTGAGCCATTTGTGTTGATGTTATGGTATGTGTGGAAGCAATAGAGTAAAACAGTCTTTACGCTGGCGTTTAATGACCACTGATAACTCTGGTCCTGTTGATCTTGAAACATAAAAGATCAGTGTAGCAATAAACATACATGCCTACTGTGTTGATCTTCGAGGACTAAACTTGCATCCATCTCTCTGGCTTTGTTGGTCAACGTTAGCATTCTTTGTTTTTGTTTTTACGAAAAGATTTTTTTAATAATGCTGCCTTAGATTGATCTTTGTTTGAGAGAAGTATGTCTTTGTTACTGGAAAATATGAAGGACACTGAGTTTTTTATTACGTCCATGTCAGTTTGACTTCCTAGAAATAAATCATCTGCTTCCTAAGGTTTTTCTTTTTTGAGAGGGCCGACGGTTCTCTAGGCCCGTCGTGTTTTCCATCAAGGCCAGGGAGTTCTTCAGAGAAAGGGCCTATATATTTTCTGTTCCTGGACAAGCCTGCACAGGTTTTGTGCTAGGTTGGTTAGTCCAGTCCCCGGGACTCGACTGAACCTTTAAGAGCTTAAGGCTACGTTGGGCTGGTCAAAATTTTACCTCCAAAAAATGCTTTTTTTTTTTTTTTTTGACAAACATGTCATAACAATTTTTTTTTTTGCATTGATTTGTTTTTTTCTAAATAAACCTCAAATAATTTTCAAAAATTCTGAAAAACTTTAAGGACTATTTTAATATTATTTATGGGTCCCTCATATGTTTTTCAACCTTTTCATTAAATATTTGGGTTGTAAACATTTTTACCTCTATTTTTTTTTAATCTTAAAACGTGTTTGCCAGTCATGGCCTTAATAAGTTTTCTTTTGTCTCTGATTTTTGAATAATAGCGTATTTGACAAACACGTTATACCGTTTTCTTTTAGCATTGACCCATTATCTAGCCATGGTAACCCTCTCAATCATTCTAGGACCATAAACCACAATGACAACCTTAAAAAGCCTCAACAATGGCTCGACTTGATAGTAGCAACTCTATAAGGTGTTAAAGATCTTAGTTTGGATATAAATTGCAAAAGCAAAAGCCTACAACAATAACTTCTGGTTTAGATTAATCTTTTAGGTTATGTGGTTAGTATGGGCCATTATGGGACAATAATAACATCTCTATGGAGTGATAAAAACTATCATTGGTGCTAGCATCACATCCAAACCATGGTGGCAACTTATTTTTGCAAAGAAACCATGAAGAAATAGAAGCAACAACTACAATAGAACCAAATGAGTTTATGACCTTTTTCTTGGTGTTAAATTCCCTTTGTTTAATCTTTTTTATTATTTTTGTTACATGCTAGTGTAATCTAAGTTAATAATTTGTGAGTATATGGAATACAAACCATAAGATTTTCTAGGAAAAGACCAACCAAAATGAACTTTGTTTGAAGAATAATGCATGATGATGGTTTTGTTGGTTTTTAGTTCATGTTTTACATTGATATAGATGAAACAAATCTTAAATGTAAGTGTTGTGAACTAAAAGTCATGAAAAATGAATGATCTTTAGCTTTTATTTATGAAGAAAACTTTATTAAAAAGGACAATTAGGGTTTTATTGCTATGTTTAAATCAAGCTTGGCCATTTGAAGTAAACAAAAAAGATCTTTCCATGATTTTGATTGCTACAAAAGATTAACAAATAAGGTGCAAGGTCTAAGCTAATCCAAACAACTCTTTTAGAAATCATTTGTGGCTTTTTAAATTATGCAAGTTGACACCTTTTAAGCGTGTAGTATTGATGTCTTGATTCATGGGAAAATATGGTAAGAAAGGTTTATATTCTTTCTTTGAACTAAGGTTGAATATAAAATGTGGTGTATAAGGATGCTTTTGAATCCTAAGATTTTTAATTATCTAGGGTTCCAATCCATTGTTGTGGTTTAAAGCATGTGTGTCATTTTATTCAAAGAATATACAAATTTAAAGTTTTTTACAATTTAGGGTTTTTATTCATTGGATGTCATGTTTAACTTGTAAACACATGTTTGGAGACTTAAAGTTCACTTCTTTAGAGTGTCTTTGTGATTTAATTTTGATGGTCTATGCTATTTTTGCTTAATTCATTAGGGTTTAGGCTAAATATCCTTAATTGCAATGAATGTGAAATTATGGACTATGTGCATGTTTTGATAATACATGAATGAATAATAAGAAGTTTGAAATCTTTTATTTTTCTCAAAATTTTTCATTTAAGTCAAAAATAAATTTTTTTTTTTCATATTTTTAGGAATTAACGTCAAATTTGTTTTGTTAAAATTCCCACATCAATGAAATCTCTTATTTTAGAGATTAACATTAAATTTTTATTGACGAGTTTTCAAAGTCCTTTTAAAATATATATCATAAAAATAAACTTAGAAATAAACTTAGATGATTAATAGCATGAATGAAATGAATTTAGAAAAACACATAGAAAATGTAACCTTTGTTTAAAAGGATATTACGTGCATCAATATTTTCTTAGGCATAACAAACTTAATACTTGAATATCTGATACTAGTGTCTATTTTAGAATTTTTAGTTTCTTTTAATTACTGTGTGACAATTCTATTATTTTTATTTTTCATTTTAATTCTGGATAGTCTCGTCTTGGTCATGGTGTGGCACACTTATTTGGCTTAATGATGATTCTAGATAATTGAATGGTGTTAAAGATTTTTTAATGTTTTTGTTGGCCACCAAAATATTACTGCATCCTACCCGGCCATCTAATATAATATGCAGAGGCAACAATAGGTCACATTAAAAAAGATTTCTTCTATATTTTGAGGTTTACATAGTAATCTTGAAAAAGAAGTCTCTCTTTTTTAACGTCTAAAACAAGTCGGCTATCTTCTTATAGAATTTTTTTTTTTTTAATGGTAAGACACTCTCCAATTATTATTTTTAGTCATTATAGACAATGGTAAAGCCAAGATTTTTTAAATGAGAGGGCAAATTACTAACAAATACTTGATATTTTATATTATGTAGACGTGCGTTATATAGAAAAATCAATTCAAAACATATGTACTAACTCATATCAAGCAAAATTAATTTAAAAATACTTTTAAAATTAGAAAACTTACATTATAATTGTTCTCTTCGAGTTTTTATATTTTGAAACTGCTTCATAATGATTTCATTATCAATCTTATTGAATATATATTTCTCATTTGTATACAACCAAATTGTCATTCATCCACTTATTTCTCATCCTATTCCGTAATCTACTCTTGATAATATGTATAGCAGAAAAAACTCTCTCAACTGTAGCAGTTGCAACTGGTAGAAGTAATGAAAATTTGATAAGCATATACACCAATGAAAATATCAAATTCTTCTTTATTTTTATCATTTTCTCCACAAGATTAATAATACCTTCAATACCAGAGAACTCATTATCACCGCATAGATCAATAATATACGTATCAAGTTAGTCATCAAGTACCATAAGGTCCACTATAGAGAATTCATTGGGATAAAAAAGAGCAAGGCGAATAAGCTTCCTTTATTGAAAATAGAGAAAGAGTCAGTTAGGTTTAAATATGCCACATAAAGAAGTAACTCCGTACTCGTCTCAGTGAAACAATCATCCAATTCATAACGGAAATAGTGTAGGTTTATAATCATTTGAGATTTCCGCCTTGAACGCTCACGGAGCTTGTACTCATCATCCATATTTAGAATATCAATATTATGTTTGGTGCAAAAAGATGACACTTCTTCCCATAAAGATTCATAATCATTCTCTCTCATCATTTTGAATCGTTCCTTTGATGTTTTCAATAAACTCATAGTATTTTCTTTGTCTTGATCTTTTCTTTGTAATGCTTATGAGAACTCATTAGTAATTGCTAGTATCTTTCTCAAACAATGAAGCATGAACATAAAATTAAATTGATTCCATAATATCTGCTAAAACGACTGCTTCAATTCTATGTTCTGAGTTCATCCCATTCTCCCTTATAATCTCAAGCACATCAAGAACTAAAGAAAACATCCAAGTAGATGAATAATTGTAACATAGTGGGAGCCCCAACAAGTATGACCATATCTTCTAAGAGAAGTTTCTTGATTTAGGCCTCGTTCACTTGAAATTTCTCCATTTTCAAGTCCTTCAATAATTCTAGCATATTGTTTTTATCTAATCACCTCCATCCTTTTACATGATGCTCTAATTACATTTATAATGTCAGAAATGAAATTGAAGACATCTCCAACTTTATTAGGCTTCTTTATAACAACCACAAGAGTCAATTGAAGTTTGTGAGCAAAACAACGTACATAGTAATTTAGAATAAGTGCTTTCAAATCATTGAATTCACCTCGCATGTTATTAGCTCCGTCATATCCTTGGCTACACAATCTTGATATGCTTAACCCATATTTAGAAATCAAAGCTTTAATAGCTGCCTTGTGTGAACTAACAGTTGTATCTGACACATGTTGAATGCCAAGAAAATGCTCAATTATCTGTTCATTATTGTCTACATATTATAGAATAACTGTCATTTGTTCCTTGATCGATATGTCACATGACTCATTAATTAAAATTGAAAATAATGAGTCACCTAGATATTTGATAATCACATTTGTGATCTCCTCTGCAACAGCTTGAGTAATGTCTTTTTGAATATCTAGATAAGTCAATTTGTTATATCTAGGAGTTTTACTGAAAGTAACTCTTTTAATAGCTTCATTATTTTTGGAAAGGAAATACAAGAGCTCTAGATAATTTCTTTGGTTGGTTGAACATTCATATTCATCATGGCTATGAAATGGAAGTCCTTGGTGAAACAAAAAACTGGCACACTCTATTGAAGCATTCAATCGAGTTTAATAATCACTTTGACTCTTTGTTGTCTGCTCAGATAACAAAGTCATGATACTTTGTTTTTTATTCATCAAATTCTCACATTTTATCCAAGCTGTATTGTAACTATTATTAGACTTTTCAATATGAAGATCAAATCTTTCATTTTTTTTTTCAATTTGAAAATCCATCACCCATAAACAAATCAACACCCCCTTTTGACTTGAAGAGGTAACAGTACAAACAAAAAGCAACATCTTTGGTTATGTTGTACTCTAACCAAGTTGGGTATGCACCAAACCAAGTTATATTAAAGCGTCGTAGTGTTGATATATTCCTAAATTATTTTTGAGAAAAATCACAGTGTGAAGGTTGACAAGGACCTTTTTGTAGATATGCTCTTCAGATTGCATCCTTAACATTTACATGATATTCAAGGGTCAACAAAGAGAGTGTCGGGGTTGATTTCAATATGACTTTTTTTTTAACTTGATTGAGTTACATGACTTTAATAGTTGAATGACTCTTATTCCTCAAGAGATTTACGCTTGAAATACTTGTTTAGTGACATGTTAATTTAATTGATGAACATGCTGGTTTTTTTTTTTTTATCATCATTAGTGTCTGCATAATAATTAACACAACTACACAATAATCCGTTGTTAAACAAAAGTCAGTTGAGTTACACAATAATTCTAAATCTTTCATATGAAATTCATAAAAAAATACACATTAATTCATCAAAACCCATTTCAATTCATATCTATATGCATATAATAAGTATGTTGATTAAATTATACTTAATCATATCTAGACATTTAAATTATATCTAGACACACACAAAAAAGCTTTATCAACTCACCATGTCAAATGTGTGAAACAAGTTTTAATACTATACTCTAGTTTCAAATAAGAAAAAATAGCGAGAGGGAAAAAGTGTAGCTTGTGGTATTTAAACACATGCCCTCTTCTAACTCCAAACATCTTATTAACAACTAATTACAAACAAATATGTGATATAAAATGACAATCAATAAATTATAGCTCGATTTATCACCATGATTAATCCATGATTATAGTAAATTAAAAGACCTCGGTTAAATTTAAACCAAGCTCTTATCCAGGTTCGACTACCATGCTAAAAACAAAATGAAAAACCATATTGTTTGTCTAGTGTCTGTATAAGAGGAACAATGCTTGAAAAACATGTTTTCTACATGATATTTTACTTGTAAACAAATCATGTGAAATTGTTAAATTTCAATAAACTAGTCAATGATGAAGCCTAAAAGACAGTCTTGCAAAGTTTTGGGAAATTTCTTTAATACATGTATGGTTGCTAATGCAATAGTTGATTGAATAGTGGTTTTGCGTGAACATTAATTTATTCATTTACAATAAAAAAAACATTTAATTGATTAAATTAGTAGATTCAAACATCTATTTTGAACATATTCATATCAAAACCCCTAAATTATCATAAACCCTAACATTTTCAATAAGTAATTATAAAGAATAAAACTAAAATTAGACAATGAAACAAATAGAAAAGATTAAGAAAATTTACCTAAAACATAAAGCATAAGAGGTTACTTGCTTAACTGAACTTAAAGAGATATTTACAAAAGAGAGAGAGGCAGGGAAGAAGAACTCAAAAGGAAGAAGAAGGACTCTTAGTTAGTTAGTGAAAGAAAATGAAAGAAAAGGGAAAAGTTTGGTTGAATGAGTTGGACATATATATATATAAAAGGCTATAAGTCAACAATAATAACTTTGTGTGTATCAACACCCACCAGACTATTATATTAATATTTTAATATAAAAAGTATTTAAAAAAAATTAAGGGGGCAATTACCCTTTTTCGCCCCCATGCGGCTCTACCACTGATTGAACTATGAACCAATTAACATGAAGAATGCAATCCACATAATCATAAAAATGGGTAATACACATAAATTTATATGGAATAGAGTTTTAGGATGCCATTTTGATATTTGAGAAGAAGAATGTGGTTTAGAGTTCTTTATTCTCTTCTTTTTTTAGAAATTTTTATGTTTTTGAAAGAAGAATTTGAGATTTTACATTGAATGTGAAGAATTATGTTATGATTGAAAAATTAATTCTAAGAATTGTAACAAGAGCTATTAGAATTCTATAAGATATGCCTAAAACATCTTGAGCATGCTTTTTGAAATGATATAACTAGTTAATATGTTTGACAAATAAAAGATGTTGATGATATATATATATATATATATATATATATATTAGATAACAAAGTTTATATGTCATGTCATATTAATTTTAATATTTAAATGATAGAGAATAAAGAAATATGAGGCATTGTTTATATATAAAAAAAAAGTGTTCTTTTATCAATTAAGAGTCCGTTTGGCTAAGAGTTTGTGGCTGCGTTTAGCATGTCACACTGACAACATAGTATTTGGTTAAGAAATGAGCCGTGATTTTTATACGTGGGACCTACCATTATCTGCGTTGAAAACACGGTTTTATTGAAGCAGAATTTACATGCTTTCTGTCGTGTTTTTCCCTCTCTGCTGCATGCTTTCGCACATCAAGCAAATTAATTGGCATGAACAGTGCAACATACTACATTGTTCATGCCAATTAATTCGCGTGAACAGTGCAGCATGCTGCACTGTTGATGCTAATTAAACAGTGCAGTGCTGCACTGTTCACGCAAATTAATTAGCGTGAATAGTGCAGCATGCTGCACTGTTCACGTCAACAGTGTAGCATGCTGTATTATTCTGGCCCAAACGGTTCCGGTTCAAAACTTAAAATATATTAAAATGGTTCGATCCAGTAAAATAAAAATGATTTTTTATTATTTTAATTGTATTTTATTTGAAAAACTAGTATTTAATATTATTCAATATTTAATTACATAAATTAGACAAAAATCGCTTGATGACGTAGCATTTGCAAAATTGTAGATATTTTATGATGTAATATCAATAGTTAAATCTACAAAATTTTAAATTAAAAACCATCAATATTAATATATATATTTTTAAATTATTTTATAACCTCAATTTCAAAAGTATTCTTAACCAAACACATTAAACTATTTTTTGCTCAACCTCAATTTCAACCACAGTTTTAACCAAACACCTATTTTTTCAAATCAACCTCAACTAAAAGTACTTTTTATAAAACAACTTTTTTCAAATCACAACCACAACAGCTACCGCAATATCAAACACCCTCTAAGTGAGTGTCCTAAGTGAGTGTCCTACTTCGTTAAAAAACAAAGTGATTCATTTTAGAGTTATACTTTATTTTTATTTTTTTCATGTCAAAGCAAGGTAAGTGCTAATGAAATACCGCTTTCAAGCGAAAAACAAAAACAACAACAATAACAATAAAAAATATTTTAAAAGCATACTAATTCCAAACAGTCACTAAACATAGTTTGATACTTCTCTCCAAATACATACATACATACATACATACATATATACATATATATATATATATATATATATATATATATATATTAAGGGTTATTTAGAATATACATTTTGATGCTTATGTTATTGCTCATCTTAAAAATATGAAAATACAGTCCTGTTTTACCCAAATTTTGAGTTAGGTCCAAATTTTATGCCTCTCAAGTTTTATTACATGTCTGAAACTTAGCAGGCCATAGATTGTAGGTTGTGTTTTGTATTCTGTAGCTTGTAGGCTTTGATCTAGCAGGCTGTAATTTGTACGTTGGAATTTGGTTATTGGATTATGTTTTGTATCGCAAAATGAATCACTTTGGGGCATGCATCCTCAAGTTTTAGTACATATCTCTGTGTTCCTGGGAGTCATTAATTTCCAGGTGTAGTGATCAAGTTGTTGGCATGCATACTCACTTTTTTTTTTTTTTTAGCTGTGGCTCTCTAAACCAACTTACATGTACTTCGACTAATCCCCTCATGTTCTAAAATTACAGTGACCCTAAGATTTGTGATACTCAAACTAATAACTTATAAAAATAAACCCAAAAGCTGATCAGTTGAGTTACAACTTTAGGATCATGTATCCTCATTTTAGATAGCTTACCAGTTGTTTAACTTCAGTACAGTAGAATAAACATATTATTTAGTTGCAAAATAGGCATAGAAATCGGAATTTAGCAGACCAAAGTAGAAAGAATTGGAATTATTTGCCTCTGCAACCCATCTCCCATAGACTGCATAATTTCAGCAATGATCCAGTTGGAATATCAGTAGCAAGTCAGACTGCCAAGTTCTTACCACAGCATCAAGCGGTAACTAATAAAGTGGAGGGAGGGAAAAACAAGAGAAAAGCATTGCAAGATAACTGATGAGATTATTGTACGTTTGCAAGAAGACAAGATTATATCCTCCACAGGACACAGACCATGAATACGTTGAAGGATCAGAATCTTATTGTATTTATAGCGACAACTTGCATACATAGGACAAACTAAGTGGTTCAGATGTCGCTGTAGCTTAAAAGTGATCATATTCATTACAATATCGTGTAAATCTCAAGTTGACAAATCAAAACGCAATATATAGGACATGAAATAAGTGAGGGATAAAATCATTTTTATTTATTTATTTAAAATCACTTGCTATTTTTTTAATTTAAATTTAAAACCACTCACAGTATAAAAATAAAAAACAATGGAAACCACCACTCGTACACTGATTTTTAGTTAAAATTAAAAACAAATCTTTTTAAAATTAATTATAAATTTTAAAAAATATTATTTTATTACATTTATGAAAACAAAACACGTTATAGTCTCGCACAGAGACTCGAGGCCAGGCTCCCCGGTCCCCCACCCTCGTGCTCTCTCAAGTCTTAACCTTTTCAATGGTAGCAAGGAGCAACAAACAAAAGGTGGAATTGAATGCCATGATTGGACGGAGAAGACCATTTAGGCGCCTGTACTGTTGTTATATTTATATCTGCTTCCTTCCTTCCTTCCTTCCTTCCTTGTCTTCAAAACTTCAAAGCTCATGTGCTCGGAGGAGATGTGCCTGTTTGTTTATTCACACGTTTTACAATGCATCCACTTTTCTACATATATGCCTTTTCTCTTTTTAATACTAATTAATTAAGATGGCAAAAATCCATCAGTTCTAGGCGTTTTTGGTCACATAAGAAAACAAAACGGCAAATATTTAAAGTTTCAATTTTTTTTTTCAGTTTCAAATTCATTATTTTAAATCAATTAAATTAAATCTTTTTCCAAATCAAGCATTAGCTCTTAACATTGCAAGAACCCCATATCAAGCAACCCGAAATAAACATTAAAACCCAATTCTAAATCAAATTAATGTGAAATGATTCAATTAAAAAAAAATCTAGTGACTAAACAAAATTAAAAGACAAAAAAAATAAACATTGTAAATCACTATTGCAATCTATACTAGATTGTGTCTTCCTTGTATAATGTATTTTCATTATTTTTCTTAATATTACTTTCATTTCGCATTATCTTGTGAGTTCATGATTTTTCACGATTTATTTAATGTTAATTTTATGAAACCATACTATATTTTTTTGTTAAAAATAGTAATTAAGGGATTAAGAACCAAATTTGTCAACAAAAAAAACCTAGCAACCCCCTTTGCTATTTTGGAGGGAGGTAGGCTCGGAAACTAATGAGAGGAGGAAGAAAAGAAAAGGTAAAAGAAAGATAAAAAGAAAGAATGCCTTAGGAGCTTGGAGGAAATTTCACGCATTGCCATAGTAAGGTGGTCTTCCTCACACCAAAAAAGTTTACCCCTTCATTTAATTTAGCCCTTGTTTTTGCAAAGAAAAGAAGAGTTGAATATTTTTTTTAGTTTCTAACTCATTCCTTAAAATTTTAATTATTTTGAATCGATAAAATTAAATTTATTTTTTTAAATTGAGCAGAGACCTAGTGCTAGAATTCTTTTCTCGACATCACAAGAACCCCATATTAAACCAACCAAAACAAAATCCTAAATATTTTTGCATTTTAATAATTATATATAATATTTAAAATCAACATTAACTGGCCTTATAAGCAAGAAATAAAATAATTCTCTTAACCAAAATATTTGAGTGATTATTTCCTATATATGTTATTAATTATTTTTACTTAATTAAATCATGTAACAGATTTTGTATGTTGTGAGCTTTAGTACATTGTTTATTTCTCACTAAGAATTAAAAAACAAATGCAATAGAAATGTATAAAATACTACCTCATCTCAACTTATGTCTATGCAGCTAAAGTTGTTGAAAAAATTATTAAAATACGTTTGTTTGTATGTATAGCATTACTCTTTTAGATAATAGATAGAAAGTATGCTCCTAAAGAGGGTTTATTTATTTATTTATTTGATTTCTTATTGTTTTTATTAAAGCATTCATTTTTTATTCATTTTATTTGATTTTTTATTGTTTTTATTAAAGCATTCATTTTTTTTTCTATAATGCATTTCTTCTTAGTGAAAAATGAGTACAATTTCAAGTTATAATAAATACAATAATGCTCAATTGTCTTGTATAATTTTGCACGTGAGAAGTTATTTCTTTATTTTTGTCCAATTATTAATTACTTCATTATTTTTAAATTAGAAAATGATATACAAACAAAACTTTTCATACTAAATTTTTATGTGAACTGATATATCAACTTGTAAGTGATGAAGTATGGTCTTATAAATTTAAATGACTGGTTTTCCTTGAGAAAATACATGAAACAATTGTTTGTATAAAAACTTTATTTGTATAGCATTACTCTTTTAGATAATAGATGGAAAGTATGTTCATAAAGAGTCTTTTTTTTAAAATTTTCTCTATTTGTTTTTTTATTATCTTTATTTTAGCATTCATAATTTTTTTTTCTACAATGCATTTGTTTTAGAGAATAAAAAAATGAATATTTCATATAGATATATAATGATAAATTTTAAGTTAGTTATTCACCAGCTCAAGGTTAATTTATGATGTATTTGGTGTTGTTGGATGGTAGATAATAATTATGGTGATTCCATAGGTAATTATGTTAGTAAGAAGGTGGTGATATACAAAGGAAGAAGTGGTTGTGATAGTTGTTGTCTCCTAGTGCCGAATATAAAGTGCCATGTATATTCAATCTAATTATTTTAAAACATGTGTATTTATATTTTAATAGTTATATATTATATTTAAAATTTGTATTAAGTAATTATTGATTTGATAGATAATCGTGTGATCAATCGTTAACTAATCAACTGCCTCGCCATTAATCTTCTACTTAATTAAGCTATGAATTCTTTATTTATTCCATTGTTTATGATTGATTTCAATTTTTCCCTATTTGAACATGAACAAATATTTTCCTCATCTAGTTGAAATGTAATTATTTATTTTTATACAAGCTACGCCCTCCATAGTCCATTATTTCTTAAGTTACGTAATATTTTTCAATCATATTATTACTTAAGTTGATCGATTGAACTGACCACTAATGATGTGGCAAATGATATTTTTCATCCAAAAATGTCTACCATATTCTTAAAGGTGTCTAACATGTCGACCAATTTATTACTATGACGATTATGTGTGCTCTAGCCTTTAGACAAGACATCTGGGCTCAACAACTTGTTTACAACAAAAATTAACATTCATGTGCCGATCGAATATGAATAGTTATTTACCAATTGAAGATTATGTGTTCTCTAGCCTTTAGGTAAGACATTTGGGCTCAACAACTTGTTTACAACAAAAATAAACATTCATGTGCCGATCGAATATGAATAGTTATTTACCAATTGAAGATTATGTGTTCTCTAGCCTTTAGGCAAGACATTTGGGCTCAACAACTTGTTTACAACAAAAATAAACATTCATGTGCCGATCGAATATGAATACCTATTTTTCATACCTTATTGATCATGAACAATGAATTCAACCAAGCTTAAAGATTTCTAGTCTTCGGCTAAGAGAACTAAAAAGCAATCAACTAGATGACCAGGAGTTAGTGATCAATCATAAGAGTTTGAGTGTGCGAGAACTAGAAGCTTTATTCCTACTTAAAATAGGAGTCATTGATAGATTAAACTAATCAAAAGTCAAATATTAGTTTGGATTCACATGGTTATCAATAAGATAGAGTTCAACTTATGTTAGGATTTATCATGTAATCTTCTTATTTCATATAGACAATTGTATATGATTTGAATTGGATATTTAGATGAAACCCAAAAACTGTACCATTATAAATACAACATCCGATTACTATGAAAGATGACCAGCCCCACATATTCAAATTCTTACAATTTATTTAGTTTTTTTCTTGTTGAGGTTTTTATTGTTTTTATTTAACTACTTTATCTACAATTTATTTTATGCACTTTAGATTCTCGTTATCTTTTTCTTCCTTAAAAATTTTATTTTTTTATGAATAGTTGTTCTTTTAAAATAGATAATCCTATCTAAAGATCCAAGGTCTAATTAAACACCCCATTTTTTTTTGTTTTATAAAGGTAATTATTGGTTTGTCACAAATTTAATCTTAAATGAAATTAATTGGAAACATGTAGATTAGCATGCTCGGTGAGATATAGATTTAAAATTATTCTAAAATCCATAAAAAACATGCCTCTAGAGAAAAATACAGATAAACTTGTCATTGTTGCACTAGATGAATAGTTAATACAAGCAATGAAAATAGGTTGGCTTCTTAGCGATGAAGAGCTTGATAATACACCATCTCTTTAGACTCCTATGGATCAATCAGTTTTAAACATGCTTAAAGATGGGTCTTCATCATTTAACTCATCACTAAAACACAAAACTGCATCTAGACACATCCCTAGTATCCTTAAGCATCCCTTTACATTTCCATCTATTATAATGGAGTTATCAACACAACTATGATGAGCAAGTTGGTGCATCAGTACCCCCATATATAACTAATACATATTCCTTCTATAAATCATATGGCATTATAAGATGATCATAACAAGCTTTGGAAAATCCTTTCCCGCTAGTAATGATTGCTTCTAAAAGGATATCTTATTATCAGCTTATAAATATCTTAAATGCTAATATGAGAGCTTTCAGGATAGAGATTGAGAACACAATAAACATGACCTACCATAACAATATCGTTGTGGTCAATGAAACCATGCAGACCAAACTTAATCAGTTAAATTAAATATAAAATGAGTTGCATTAGAATAAGCCAAACAATGCACAAACCTATACACCTAGGGGAAAAATCCTAGAATATTCTATAGCAATTAAAAGAATGATCATGATAAAAAAAAAGCAACGACAATAGTTGTACTAAATTAAAAAAAAAAACAATGATCATGATAACTTGAAAAAAAAATCAAAATGAAACAACAATGTAGCTCAATTCTCAGCCTGTTAAATACAGAAGGATAAAATTGGATAAAATAAGGACCTAAAAAAATCGATTTGAGTCAACCAGAGTTAGCATGACAAACCTATAATCTTGGTAATCAGAACCAAGCCAACCCTAGTTATCCTACCAAGCTATCAGGGTAACCTGATAGAAAAGAAAATAAATAAAATCACAAAACTCATTAAAAAAAAGAATGTCAACCTGCGTTAACTTTTTAAATTCATGACTCGGGTTATTAGACTGCAAGCACTCTATTTGAAAAAGTCATGAAACTTAATTCTCAATCAAATGTTGAAGGATGAAAATGAAAAAAAAGTTTCTATTATACAAAAGGATTAAAAAATAGCAATTAAAAGAATAAGAATCAAAATTGAAAGACAAAATAATTTAATAAATGGACCCAAGAAAATCAAAAGAATGAGGATCAGAATTTAAATAAGAAATATAAGCAGATTTTTTATTGAAGGTAAAATTAAAAAAAAAATCAATTTAACAAAATACCCATAAAAAAACCAAAAATCAAAGAATAAAGATCAAATTAGAAAACACCATATATCTCAAATTGGGATTGAATGATGAAATTGAAAACAAATCAAAGTCCTACAAAATGATCAAGAACAAAAATTAAAAATCAAAAGAATTAGGACTGAAGTGGAAATCCTCATAAATCATAGGACAACTCCAAAATCTTGCATGGCTAACAAGGGTTTCGAGGGAAAGAGAGAGAAAAGATGGAGAGAAAAAAGTGTTGTCGAAGACAAATAGTGCCACCATTAACAACGTGCATCATCCCAGATAAAAGAAGACATAGTTGCACTTCCAATGACACCGTGAAAAGGGGAATTCGATCGCGGGGAGGTGAAAAAGAACCTGATAATAACAAGAAATCATTGTGAAAAGATAAAAAAAAAAGCCCCTTGACACCAGTTTTATTTTTTTTTCTTTTAAGGGTATTTTGGTCGTTTGACTATGATTTTTATTTTTTACTTTTTTATTTTGATCAAATACAAAATTACCCTTCAATTGACCTAATAATAACAAAAAAAAACATTGTGAAAAATACAAAAATATTCCTTGATGTCAATTTTAATTTTTTTTACTTTCAAGTGTATTTTAGTCGTTTCATTATGCTTTTAAAATGAAAAATGACTTATTTATTCCTAATCAATTTAATAATGACTAATAAGTCTTGTGAAAATATTTCAACGTCCTCAACAGTCAGTTTTAAGTTTTTTAATGGAAATAACAAAATCATGAAAACATTATTTCAATGAAAGTGTTTTCACTCACGTGCTATACCGGATTTTCAATCCTGTTTTAGCTTTTGTTAATTTGTTTTTTTATTTATTTTAGATGACTTGACATACACATTAAAAGATAAAAAATTTAAATTATGCATCTTCATAAATTTGAATTCTTTCTACTTGCACTAGCTTTGGATTATGAATGAAATGGAAAAGATTATTAATTAGAGCAAGCTAATTAAGATTAAGAGGCTAGTAATTAATGAGGGGAATTTCTTGGCCAGTGCAGCTAACCTGTTGTCTCCCATGCAACTTTGTTTCTCCTTGAAAATGTTGGGTTGGGACCCGATAAAAGAGAGGAGAAGGACGCCCCAGTTTCAGGATTATGATTTTGTTCGCTGAGTTCTTTTTTTTTTTTAAAAAGAGAAAAAAAAAAGAGAAAAGAAATGGTCCCAATCCTTGATAATCGGTGGCACGACAAATTAGTCCGCGATCGAGTTGTCTGTATCATGTATTTATTCATCAGCGACGTCGACAATTATCATTTATTTGGTGATGTAAATGTTTTTTCATGCAAAAAGTGCAGAGCCCCAGCTTCATGATCAAACATGATCTCCTCCTTCTTTTGCTGACCTTTCATGAAACAAGAAAATAACTAATGGAATAAATCTTAAACAAATCCCTTTGGATTTTATTATAACTTCTGCAATCATCAGGACTTGGGACTTAAATAAGATAATTGATTGATGATATTTCAAGATTTAGAAACAAGGCTTATATAATTGAATAATAAATTAACCATTTAATTCTTGCAATATGATTTATTTTTCTTAGCTGAAGTGGGTGGTAGCTTGATGTGGGAAATAAATGGACTTAGTACGTAGCATGGTGTGGAAAGCCAAGGTGTGTGGTAGCTTGATGTGAAAAACCAAGCAGCTAGATGAAGGGACTCTTATCTGGAAAGACATGAATTAATCAGAACAGAACAGTCATGATTTTTGCTTACCAGCAGTGTATGCGGTGATGAGTAAGATTCCAATATTGTTGTGTTCATCAATGTAATGAAACTTCTATACCTTTCATAACTTACTATACATTTTTAAGCCTAATGTTACTTCTCTGCAGAATTGTGCAAATCCATTAAATTGCCATCCTCTAATAATTTAATCTTTACCTACAAATAATTGTTAGCTACTATATCATTAGAACATCTGTTCATTCAAATTTGAACAAAGAAATTAAGTTTTGAAAGGTGAAAAGAGAAATTAGTGATGAACTAATTTCTCTATTAACACATATTGTTGCTGACCACTAGCAATAACGAAGTACGCTCTTGCTTGGATGCGTGATATCTAAACTAATATTGCTTCTGTGGTTCTGCTTGAGTGGGTGTTAGGTGACTCTAATAGGTCTGATAAGAAGGAGACTTGGGGATGGATTGTTGTTTTCCAAAGATTTTGAAGCACCAAGACTGAGCTCCAGATCAGGTACTGCTACATTTGGAGGCATTTCTTTTGATGAACTTGAAGGCTTGGGCAAGGGATCATTCACTCTGTGCAGCAAAAATGGCATGGAATGGTTGTGTGGAGCTAATTCATCAGAATATTTAGTTTCTTGGACATCTGATTTGACTCCTTGTTCGTGATCAGAATTACTAATGCCTAGCAGAGGCAGAGTACTGGTGTCATGGTGCATGGTTGCATATTGAGAGCCAGATGTCTTGAAATATGTTGGGACAGGATGATCACTTTGCTTGGTATTGCGGGAGCCATCAACATGATGACTGGAAGTAGTTATGCTGCTGCTGCTGCTTCCAGCCTATACATGTAAGAGACGAAGTTAAAGAAAATTACAAAGCATGTCAATTGCATAAATGAGGCTGTATATATATTTTGTTTACCATGTCGAAAAGACTTGGACGTCGCTTCTTCTTGTTGACGATTGCCTGGCGAAGAAAGTATTTTTGAGCATGGCTAGCAACTTGAGTTGGAGTTCTTGTAGTAACAAAGTTTCTGGAGATGCCTCTCCAATCTCCCTTTCCTAGCTTCTCGAGTCCCATTAGAAATGTTCTGTGCTCCTCTTCTGTCCATGGAACTCCTAACATCCAAAAGTTACGAATATTCAATTCAAGTCATCTACTATACTGCACGTATTAGATTCAAGATTAGAGAGAGATCTTTTTCGTGACCAAGAAGAAATTAATTTTGCGATATAAATTACCTACTGAACTGATATAGAAATCAATTAAAACTAATATTTTCCTCTTCATTATTAATAATAATAAAAAAAAAACTGGGGAAATTAGAAGGATCCAAAACACACCCTTCTTCCTCGCTTGGACAGGACCTAGGAGAACGTCAGACAAATAGTCGACAGATGCTTTATCAGAGTTGTCATCAATGGAAACTCTAGATGAACACAAGGAAGATGATGGTGACGAGGATGAGGGTAAGCAGTCCACGCTGAAGCTCTTCTTCATAGCAGCAGAAGACGAAGATATGTCAAGTTGCACGCCGAAAAGCCTAACACCACCAGCCACAGCTGCTCTATAAGTGGTGCAGGTCCTTGAATTATGGCCTATGTTCCAACAATGAGAGCACTTCCTGCCCATTTTTACCCAGACAGAGCTCAACTTCTTAGACAAACAAACATCCAACCAACACCCACGAATAACAAACTCAGAGAAAGAGAGAGAGAGAGAGAGAGAGAGAGAGAGAGAGAGAGAGAGAGAGAGAGTAAAAATACAAGTAAGATGACGATGAGGTAAGGTGGGGTTTACGAAAATGGATGCACACCAAGAGAAGATGATTGGATGGACATAGTTTATTGTTGGATATTTTTCTCCAACTTGTGTTCTAAACAAAAAGAAACGCATGCATCCCTATATATTAATGTTAGAATGTAATAATAAATTACTTTATATCACAGTAGAGTATGAATCACCCAACTGTCAAGGGTTTCGATTTCACCATTTCATTTTCTTTAATCAAATTAAAAACTAAGTATGAGGCAGTGATCATCCTTCATAGGTTTCAAGAACACTTATTTGATGATTAGCGAATACTAATATTATAACAATTTTCCTTCTTCTCTTTTCTTAAGTTATAGTTAATCATATATTCTGTAATCAGTCAAAGGGGCATCCCACTTATCATATTCATTAATTTCATCGAGGCGGTTGATAATTTAATCATGCACTCTCGCCCATTTAATTAATTTTAGTTCATCAGCATGGCACAAGTCTGTCGTATGAAGGTATGCTGGCTGGAGAATGTGAATACATTAACAGAACCTTGCTTGTACAAATACTGCCATGGATATTATACCTACCTATGGTTTTTCTCTTGCCAAAATCCTCGAATATTATGGAGGGTGGGACTGGGACAGCTGTATGGCTTGAAACAAGGAGGAAATAACGAAATATTTTTTTTTGTTCAAAAACAAAATTGAAAGTTGATGTTGATGTTCATCAACCAACACGGCTTTCATGGGAATTCTCACAAACTATGCCATGTTTGAATTGGTGGGGGAAGGAAAAGTCGTGACTAGCTATAAAATAGAGAGAGTTGTTTTATTTTAAATTAGAGTTGTGTCTGTTTGTTTTATAAATAACGTTAAAATTAATTGTCTATAGAGAGAAACAATTTTGGCAACGTTTTACAAATCAAGAACAACTCTTGTCTTTCAGAATGCTCATGTCTTTTCTTTTCTTTTTCCTGTCAAGATTTTCTGCTCTTTCTTAACTAGAGTGATATATGAAATTTGGTTAGGTATTTATTCTTGTTTATGCTATTAAAAATAAAAAATTATATAATTTTTAAAAATAATATTGTAATCGCACTACTAGCACTAAAGGTAAATAATAAATTGTTTTAAAATTATTATTCCTCCCACTCTAATGATCTAGTCCCTACAAAATATATATAAAAAAGCATATAAATCAACATATATAAAAAAATCAACTTACAATATTGACAGACTATAGACTTGAAGATAAAAATTGAGGCAATGATAAATCATGCTATCTTAAAAAATAAATATTATTTGTTATTTAGTACTAGTAGTGTAATTGTAATATTATTTTATAGGCTTACTCAATCTTTTAGTCTCGGTGGCATAAATGAGAAAAACTGAAAACAATGATAAATAGTGAACCAAATTTCGACAGAAGAAAAAGTGAAATACAAGATTTTTTGGAAAGAAAATAGTCTTCATAATCTTAAAAACATTGTTAAAATTGTCTCTTTTCATAGATAATTTTTATTGTTTATTTTATTTAAAACCAAAAGACATAAATCTATTTTAAATAGAACTTTAATAGATACAATTTTGACTTGGGTTCCAAAAAAAATCACCTCTAATTAATAACAAAGGACCCAAGAAGGTATGGATACAAAAAACTTCATCTTAATTTTTGTGTGTAGAAATCAAGGGAATATAGGGAATGGTTTTTGGATAGTACTTGCTCAAGACACATGATCGAAAACGACTTATTATTCTCAAGCATTACCAAAATCAATGGAGGAAATGTCACATTCGGAGACAACTCAAAAGAAAAAAATAATTGGAGTTGGAATAATAGAGGTAAATCTTCTCCTTCCATTTAAAAAGTTTTTCTTATTAATAGCTTAAAACATAAGTTGCTTAGCATTAATCAATTATATGAAAAAGGTTATAAATTTTTTTTCGATCATGCATGTTGTTTAGTTCTTTAAAATGATAAAGTGATCTATGTAGGAAATAGAAAAGGAAATGTCTACCAAACTAAAATTGATGCATGCATGAAAATAGAAAGTTGTCTTGTTGCTAGTAATAATGATATTTTCTTTGACATGGAAGACTAGGTCACATTAGCATGAACATCCTTTCTAAGCTAGTTAAAAATGAACTAGTTAAAGGTCTCTCATATATAGTATTTAAAAAAGGAGAAGTTATGTGATGTTTGTCAAATGGGTAAATAAGTGAAAACGTCTTTTAAGAGCAAAAATCACATTTCGACTGAAAGACCTTTAGAATTACTACACATAGATCTTTTTAGACCCACTAGAACTAGAAATATAAATGGTAATATATATGTGTTTGTAATTGTTGATGACTTTACAAGATATACTTGGGTTTTTTAAAAAAAATCTAAAGATGAAACAATTTATGAATTTATAAAGTTTTCAAAGAAAGTTCAAAATAAAAAGGGGTTTTTACATAATAAACATAAGGAGTGATCATGGTGGTGAATTTATAAGTGATTTGTTTGAAATATTTTATGACAAAAAAAATACCACCATAACTTTTCAACACCTAGAACTATATAATAAAATGAGGTTGTAGAAAAGAAAAAATAATCTCTTCAAGAAAGGGCAAGAACTATGTTAAATGAATTTGACATATTTAAATGTTTTTGGATGAAAGTCATAAAAACTTCTTGCTATGTTTTAAATCGTGTTACTTTGAGATCATAGTTTAAAAAGACTTATTATAAACTTCAGAGAGGAAGGAAACCCAACATCTCTTATTTCAAAGTTTTGTATTCAAAATGTTTTATTCTCAATACTAAAGATAGTTTAGATAAATTTGATTTCAAAATTCGATGTTGGAATTTTTATTGGCTATTTCTCCTCTAACTAGCATAGCATATAGAGTTTATAACAATAAAAAATTTTATCTTGAAGATTCCATGCATGTCATCTTTAAGGAAACTCGAAATGAAAAAATTATTGAGATTCTAGATGACGTAAATAAAAAAGAGTTCAACATTTAAGTTTTAATGATAAGACTTCTATAAAGGCAAATAATGAAGGTATGGATAAGGACCAATCAAGCTCAAGCAATCAATATGAGATGGTAAGTAACTCATTTGTACTCCTAAATGAGCTAAGATATGTAAGCTTTCACCCTCCCGAATGAATTATTGGTAATCCTTTTAAAGGGACTAAGACTAAAGCATGATGGGAGAGTTGGACCTCTTCTTTCGATTGTAAATCAAACAAATAAAGTATAGCATCTTCATCAACCAAAGTAAGTACATCAAGGATCTTCTAAAAAGATTTGGGATGGAACATGTCAAAGTAGCCAACACACCCATGGGAACATCAACAAAGCTTGACATGGATGAAAACAATAAAAATGTAGATATCATCAAATATCAAGGTATGATCGGTTCACTCTTATACTTAACTGCAAGTTGACCCGATATTATGTTTCGTATATTTCTATGTGCATGTTTTCAAGCTTGCCCTAAAGAATTGCATGTTAGTACTGTAAAATGCATTTTTTGTTATTCACATGGTACTATAGATTTAGGGTTGTGGTATCCAAAAGGAAGCGAGTTAAGCTTGATAAATTATTCGGATATAGACTTTGCCAGATGTAAATTTGATAGAAAGAGTACTAGTAGAACATGTCATTTCCTAGAATCCTCACTAGTATCTTAGGCTAGTAAGAAATAAAAATTTGTAGCCCAATCAATGATCGAAGCAGAATATATAGTAGCGGATAGTTGTTGCGCTTAGATTTTATGGATGAAACAAACTTTAGAGCACTATGGACTTAAATTTGATTGTAATACCCATTAAGTGTGATAAAACTAGTGCAATTACTCTTCCTAAGAACCCTATCTAACACTCATATACAAAGCACATAGAAGTGAGACATCACTTCCTAAAGGATCACATTGTGAAAGAAGATATTGTACTTGAGTTTGTGGGCACGAAACACAAACTAGCAAATATTCTCACAAAGCCTTTAAGAATCATTTTTGCAAAATAAAAAAGAATTTAGGTTTTATTCATACTAAAGATGTTTGAGGTGTTATTTTTGTGTGTATACATTAATGGAAATAAGTTAGACATATTCATATGATAAAAACATATACCTTTGAAACATGAAAACCATGAAAAAATTGTTATGATGCAAATTTTGTTTTCTGTCTAAGTCTAAAATGAATTGGTCAACCAATTTGTAATGGTCAGTTCAATTGGCTAACTAGTTGATACTAAAGCAGAGGATAGTTATTGTGTGAACAATGACTTTTTGAGGTCTTAGTTGGAGACTGTTTTGTAGTTTAAAAGTTGGAAAAAATGATATATTTTGACTCATAAAATATATTTTGAGGAAAAGGTTTAAAAAATTCTGGTTTTTGTGTGAATCGGTCGACCGGTTCATACAAATGGATCAATTGGCCGATCGGTTGAGCTAGAGCATTGATAGTGAAGCTATTTCCCAAATTTTAAATTTTTAGCCCCTGGATTTCTTTGCTTTTTGGACATAATTTCTTTATGAAAAGACTCTATTTTAAATGCAAAGAAAGGATCAAAAGAGAATTTTGGAAAATTATCAGCTTGAGTTTCAACTGGCAGACCAGTTAAACTTGACCCACGAAAATCGATCGAATGGTTGCTCACGATAGTAACTATCCATAAATAAATCTATCACTATTCCAACAAAAAAAAACCTGAAAACCCTAAAACTCAACTCTCTCTCATAACCCACTCATATGATCATATTTTTGGATTATTTCATGAATATACTAGCACCTAGGAAACATAGAAAAGATGATCCTACTTCACGAAGCAAAATGGAAAATAATCCTACTTCATACCAAGATGATAATATTCAAAGATTCTTGACTTGTTTTTCAAATAGAGTTATTATTGTAAAAAGAGGTTTAGAAAATGATTGATGTGTTTTCGATATTGATATGTATTTTTAAGAAATGGGTTAGAGTACATTATTTTTCCAAATGCTAAGATTAAGAGTCAAGATTTGCTTCTTGGACCTAGGATTCTACATAGGATTATAGTACATAATATATTACCATAGAAAGGTAATTTAGATGAACTTTTATGGATATATGCATAACCAATTAGAGGACAACCAATAAATCTTCCTTACATTATGATTAGGAATATGATCATAGCACATGATTAAAAGTATAAATATTTTCTTTATGGTCAAGTTTTGATATATATATTTGAGAATTTTTGAGATTCTTTTAACGGGTATGGATAGGAACTCATATTCTAATCTCATAAAGATAGATAATAGGACCCTCACTAAGATTGAATATGTGAGATTGAATATGTGTTGAATAAGAATAGTTCTTGGGTTTCTAAGGACCAACTAGGAATGCATACTTAAGAAAAGCATGACGTTGTGGAGGAAGAACTTGTTGGTAGTGATGATGAGCGTGAGGTTATGTTTGAGACACCACCAAAGGCTTCCTTGCCAAAAAAGGCTTTTACAAGTACATGGTGATCTAGGGTGGAAAACCACCTAACACAACTTGAGATGGAAGTGTGTCAAATGAGAGCTACTCAAACAAAAATAGCTAACGACTTGAAGGATATCAAGAGCATGATGGCTTCTCTTCTCTCTCACTATCCATCACCCAAGATTTTATGTACTAGATCATATGCATTATGTTTTATGTTTTTTTATTTTTCTCCTTGTAATGGATATTGTATGATTTTGGAGATTATGAAATGAATATCTTATTTATGATTTTCAAAGAATACTTACTTATTATATCTTCATTATATGTATTTCTTGTTGATGACAAAGGGGGAGAGAGATGAATAATTTGCATGTGACGCATTCCATTGCTAAAAAGGGATAGATGCACTAAATAATATATACATACATTTAGGGGGAGAAGTTTGATTTTCTTAATGCATATGTTATTATTAAATATTAATTATTTAAATTGCTTAGATTTTGCTAAATTAATAAAGTTCCTATATATTGCATTGTAAAAGATAAGGGAGCACGCGCGCGCGCGCGCATATAGCTTGTCTAATTGTAAAATTAGAAGAGAATCTGAACATATATGATATACAAGTTATTCTAAAAGTAAAACTACTACAAAATCATCAATCATTAATCATACTATAATTTATGCTATTAAACCTTTATATTCAAGCACAACGAGTATTCAATTTCATTCTCACTACACTTAAATACCTTTAAATTCTATAAGTGTTATCTAGTGAGTTATATAGATATTAGAACTTTAATTGTATTGTTTACTCTATTGAGAGAGTTTGTTGTGAAAACAAAATCATCCTTGTAAACCTTTAAGGCTTAAGTAAAAACTTTTGGTATTGGTGAGAGAATTTTACTAGAAATAAATCTTGAAGATGACATATCTTCAAGTGGGAAAAAACTTGAAGAAAGAATTTCTTCAAGTGGTGCAAAAAGCTTAGTGTGGATTCATCAAGTGGAATTATACTCTAAGGCTTGGAAAAATTAAGGAATATAATAATCAATTATGGTTTGGTACTTGAGATGTGGATGTAGGCTTTTCGAATCATGTTAAATATGAGTTTGCAATTTCTTTTCTCTTGTCTCTTTACTTCAAGTACTTTAATTATATTATTGGTTATTGTGTTTACTTGAAGAAATTTTCATTAATTGTTGAATTTAGGGATACACTTAATTCACCCCCCCTCTTAGATGTTAAGTTACCGTAATCCTTGAACAACAAACTTATAAAGGCTATTTTATCAAAAAATTATATTCTAAATAAAATACATTTTAAGAAATTGAATAAGACACCATGGGGGTTATGGAAAGGTCAAAGATCATCCTATAAATACATAAAAGTATGGGGGTGTCTTGTCAAAGTTGTGCTTCCTCCACTAAAAAAAGTTAAAATATGGATTGTATTACATAATATATCCAACTATGTTTGAAAGGTATAACGATGCTAACTGGATATCTGATGCTAAATATTCAAAATCCACAAATAGGTTTATCTTTACTCTTAAAAATCCTCTAAACACACTTGCATAGCCAAATCTATTATGGAGCTTGAGTGTATAGTTTTAGACAATGTTGGAAAAGAAAAAAAAATTGTTTTATAACTTTTTTTAGGATATTCCAAGTTTTCCAAAACCTATGTCAACTATTTATATATATTGAGATAGTCAATCTACAATTGATAGGGATATAAAATAGTATGTATAATGGTAAGTCTCGATATATTTATCAAAGACATAATATCATAAGAAAATTTCTCTCGAATGGAATTACCTCGTGACTATGTAAAGTTAAAGGATAACATTGCAAGTCCACTTATAAAAGGCTTAACAAGAGTAAGTCGATAAATCACCAAGGAAGATATGATTAAAGCCTATATTCAAAGAATTGTCATGATGGCAATCCAACCTAGTTGACTGGAGATCCCAAGATCTAGGTTCAAATGGATGACCTAGTTGACTGGAGATCCTAAGATCAAGGTTTAAATGGATGACTAACTCGTGTGTCAAATCCGTGTGTCAATTCAGTAATAGCACTTTTACCTATTCATGTTATGAATAGTGATATCTAGAACGGAAACTAGGATAAGCTAAGCTTTTAATGATTCCTATAACTTGAGGAATTTAAGTGAGGTATTGTAGGATAGTCCTAATAAGAATTACCTAAATGAATGTGAAACAAGGTCACTTTTATGAGAATTTAAAAGGCTAGATTTTTAGAGAACTCATAAAAACCAATGCATGTTCAAGGCCACAAAGAAAAATTATGAGAATCAAAATTTTAAAAAGAGGAACAATGTGATTTATGTTGTTTAAATTAACATAAAAGGAAGAGCAGTCCAAGATATTATCTTCATTGGTTAGCCAAGTGAATTCGATTGTTTTTTAGTAGGTAAGGTTTCAGGCTAAATGCAACTTCGATAAAGAGACTTTTCATTTTCACTGTCTATTTTTTATATCCACTTTGTACTTTATTCTAATTAGATAATCTCCATTCATGTGAGATATTGTTAGGGTGAATAAAAGGTTGTCTTTTAAAACTCTATTTGAAATAGAGGTGTGTCCTTTTCAAAGAAGTATTTGCTAGTTTTAAATAAGATTCACGTTAAATTTACTGTAAAAATTATTTATAAAAAAAGACAAATCTAACAAGATTTTTAACATTAAGAACTCTTTTCTTTCCAAAAAATCATGTCTTTTACTTTTTCTTCTATCAAGGTTTTATGCTCTTATTACAAATAGTAATGTACAAAATTTGATTCATTGTTTATTCGCATTTGTGCCATAAAAAATAAGAGATTGAGTAAGTTTGTAAAACAATATTGTGTATTCACACTGATAGCAAACAATAAATTGTTTTAAGATCATAGAATTGATCATTGTTTCATTCTACATCTTCAAGTTTATATTCTTTCATGAACTATTGTAAACTGATTTTTCTTTTACATATTGATTTATATGCCATTTTTATTTTTTTGTTGAAACCGATCATTAGAGTAGGAGAAACAAATCAACCTCCTAGTAGTTTACATTTTAGTTTACTATTGCTTGCCAAAGTTTGATAAATACGGATTTTTTTGGGTAAGTCAACAAATATGCTAAAAAATTTACCCAGATGAAAGGAAAAAAAAACACTCTACGTAAAAGTTTGTTCTATCAAAGACTCTCACCTGATTCTTTAATATTACATCCTTGAATAATTCTGCAAAAAAAAAAAAAAACACACACACACACACAATTCAACTGTTGGACATCTGATTTTGATTAATATAAAAAACATCATGTCATCAATAGAATATGGGACTAAACAGAAGGAACAGAACAAGATATTCCCATTTCTTGATTTGTGAACTTCATAACAGAGGGCTACTGAAGACATTGATAGAGACTGTGTAAGGACATATTCAAGAGATATTTTCCTTAACTTGATCATGTTGTCTCACTTATCCTTAATATTATTATTAAGTATGGATAGACTTGTTATTGATTATCCAATGCAACTTGAGGAATACATCCCTTGTTGAGCTATATAGCTAGTAATTCCATTCTCTCATTCCACATGCACTTGTTAATTTGGCGTTGTCCCGTTGCTGGAATTATCCTCGTGGGAAAAAGACAAGTTGATGCAATAATAAAACCATGTCTGATCCTATACCAAGTTGTTACTTGCTTCTTCTAGGCTATGCTTGTTAGAGAATGATTCATTGGATAAAATAAAATGATTGAAAGGATGAATGAGATATGGATTATTGAATTAATTGGGTTTAATAAACCTGATTAATTTAATAATATTATTTTTAAAAAATATAGTAAATAACACAAATAATTAGGGCTTGTTTTGCAAAGTATAGGATAAAGTAGGGATTTGCTCTTAGGATCAGACTTTTTAGCATTGTCCTGTAGACTGGACAGTACTCAAGGCACAAAAGCAACCTCTCCTGTTATGTGCATGTTTCGTATTATTTGCTTTGGAAGCAAACAGATGACACTTTAAAGGAAATTATTTTGAACTTGAATATATTCTTGCCCACTTAATTTGGTCTAAAAACAATGTTTAATTGAGGCTGCTATACTTAAAAGAACAATACATTATAGTTTAAAAAGGAAACTGTTTTAATCTTAAATTTAAAGGGAGGAGAAAAAAATATTGTTTTGATTTTGGATTTAAGCAGTGGTGACCTGCCTTTAATGAAAAACAAAATAATTTATTATAGGTTTCATTATTTTCCTGAATAAAAGTATAGTTTTTAACACATAATAAGTAATTATCAAAATAATGTTTTTACTAATACAACTCTTAACTCAAGTGACACAGGATAATACAATAGCCAAAGAATAACATAAATTAAAAAGGGAAAATAAAGCAAGAGCTTCTTGTAAATTATAATAATTGTTAAATGAAAATGAAAATGATAAATTTTTAAATTTGAACCTTGGAACCGTGCAAAGGAATTTGTTCTTCCGAATTCACTAGACAAATGAATTTTAATTCTAGTGTTACATGTGGAATGATGATGTGGTTGGATCCCAATAAGCTATATAAGTGTCATAGTTCTAATTAGATTAAATGATAGATACATTCTGTATATGTAACAGCATAATCTTTAAATTCTTTTTTCGATCAATGATATCATGAAATGATAACAAATTAGATATACTTAACAGTAAAATTCAATAACAAAAAAAATTATTCTATCGTGATTTCTATTGAAATTCTTGTAGAGTCTTTCTTATACCAGGAGATCTCAAATTATCGACTAAGACTTGTTTCGTTTCTATTCACAATCTCAATTTTCAATCCAATCATTATAGATCTCATTACATCAATTATACTCATCACATCACTTTAATCCATATGATTTTACATAATAACAATTATAAAAGTTCTAAAGAAAAATAGAAACTAACATGTGTAAGTGAATTTATAGGAATACAAATATAAGGAGGAACAATTATGTTCCTACATCAATAATCCAAAATGCAACAATTACGTTACAATCCCAAAATATGCAAAACATATTTAGTCTATATTAACAAAAGTAAGATAAGGTAAGATCATGCATGGCATAAGTGAGATGGTCTATTTAAATAACTATTATTAACTAATATACTGAAAAGTATTACTAAATATTTTTTCCCTTTAATTTCAACTCAAAAATAAAACATTTCTTATCATATATTGATTCTTTTTTATTTAACTTCCCATATTAACATCATCATATTATTAGATATCCATAACTTGAATAATTTTCTTAATGTCGATATTAATTTCAAACTGGTATCATTAATCATCATCTAATGAATGGTTAATCAATAAAATGTTGACACTAACTCATTGATATCATTAGCTACCATTTCATTGGTTAACTAATCATAAACTTTAAGGAACATGTTGATGCCAAGTTTCCACCTTGACATCATTAGCTTTCCCCATTGTCCAGGAAAGCTAATCAAATTCATTTTTCTTTTATTTTCCATCCTTTGGGTGGTTATGTCTATGCTAATGAACTTCATTGGTCTCATTTATCGGGATTGACAAATCAAATTTGAGTAAATGTATATATCAATGCAACCCATTGATTTCATTAACTTTTTGAATCCTGGGATAGCTAATTAAGTCTTTTATGAATACATTCACTTAACATTCAAAAATACCGATGTCAAAAAACTCCTTAACTGTTAGCTTTCATATCAAGAGTAGCTAATCAAGTTTTCCATTTATCTCTTTTCTTTCTTTTCCCTATTTATTTAACGATTTTCCATACTAATACAAGAAACAAAAGGAAGCAAATCTAACAATTCTATTAGTGCAAAGATTTCAAAGTATAGGTGTAAGGCACCTACTTGCGGTGTGTGACGTCTCAGCACCATATCCGCCTTATGGTCTGGCTGCCGAGATATTCCCTATCAAAAACAAGATTAATTCATTACCATAAATTCTCATAACCTCAGGAACCATAACTTAGTTTTTATGACAATTTCCACCTCATCATTTTTTTTTTCAATTAAGATTTTCCAAAACACATGATTGCACAATCTCTCAATTGTTTTAGTATTTTTTATAATTAAATACCAACTATCAAAGCTTCCAATTTTTTTCATTTAATCGACCCCAGGGGTTATACTTTTTTTTTTTTTTTGCCTCATTTGTTTATTTTGACTTCACCACATTGATGTTCCACCTTTACTTGTTGACAAATTGTGTATTTGTCATATACTTAGTTAAAAATAAAGAAAGCCTTTATTAATAATAAATATCTTTTACATGAATAAAACCAGTGCTACATGTATCCAACTGATTGGAGACAATGCGTATACACTAATAGTTCCAACTAATTATCCAATGAAACATAAACATATATGAAAGATCTAATGCTATAAAAAAACATAAAAGCAAGATTAACTTAGTTATTTGTTTTTGCAAGATTAGATATGAATTTATAGTTCGAATTATGGCTGAGCTTTCTAACATCACTAAAACTTTTATCATAAACTCGATGGAGAGCATGTGCATCCATAGTTCTACTTTTTAAATTTTATTAGTCTGCATTGCAACCCTCATAAATCAAATAAAGAACATTTAATATAGCAAAACCATAAGTAAAAGATCCATTATTTTTTATAAATGTTTTTATCATAACCAAACTCCTATTATCTAAGGCAACATATAACAAAAGATCTAATGTTAAAAACAAAAACAAAAACAAAAACCTTAAAAGCAAGATTAGCATAGTTATTTATTCTTTGGATATTATAAACAAAATAATGGTTTGAATTATGGTTAAACTTTATGACCTATGTGTTTTTTTTTTTTTTTGTGGAAAGAAACAGTTGTTAATGAACATGTTATGCAGTCACTTGGTTGGTTACACGTAGCACTGATTCTATTCATATAAAACATATTTAGTATTAAAAAAAAAAAAGCTTTCATTATCTTTAATATTCATTTATATTTGATTGGTGAATCTAATGTTTAATTAATGAATCTAGAGTAAAGATAAAGTTCATTCAACAAAAATATTCTGTAAAGGAAATTATAAAGTTGTTATAATTATGAAATTCATATTCCATCAAAGTATTGTTCTTAAATATTTCTGATCAATGTTCTATTAAGACTAGATATTAATTAGAATTGTTGAGACCGGTACATATTATATTCCTTCCTTTATGAAAAGAAGCAATTAATCTCATAAACTAAGATATGAGAGATACTTGGAACTAATATGTAGGTGCTAGTCAGATGACGTGTACACTGAAATGACTCACATGAGAATTCCATATGAAGAGATCACATATGTTAATGAAAAGGCTCACTTGACAGTTATGTAAGTGATCCTTAGATTTGAGATCACTAAGTTGTCTTAGATAAGGAGTGTTATGTTTTGATCATGACCACGTGTTGTCCTAATCAAATGTAGCAAACGGACAGATATTAAATATACCATAAATTATATGAAGGTATTTAAGTAATCAAGATAGGATTCGTGACCCTAGATGAATTAAGAAAAATGTTTCATTTGTTCTCAAATAGTATTGATTGTGAAATTTTTGGCCAAGATGTAATGAGTTTTAAAAAAAATTTCAAAATCTTATTCAAAGAATCAATAACTATAATGTTGAGAACTAATATGATTTAACAAAGTAGAAATACTTCATGCTATAATATCTAAATCGAAACATTCATGATAAAAGGGTAATAATTACACTAAGAAATTAGTCACTGGAAGATTAAGTCGAACCACTTATGACTTTCTTAATATTTGAGGGATTATGACATGTTATTAAACATTGTATTTGATCTTCAAATATAAATCAATCAATTATTGAATTGATAAAAAAATAAATTGTTTAATTTATTTAATCCTATTTTATTTAAGATTATGATTTATATTTAGAACAACATATTAAAGAACCTAATGTCTAGCAATTGAAATTAAAATTGAATGATTATTCAAGTATAACTTGATTGTAAATAGATTTTAGAAATTAAAAACTAAAATGTAATTAATATAGGGATTATAATTCTAGACTTAGAAAAGAAATTAAGTAAAAACTTGATTGAATAAATTTCTAAAATTATCCTAAAATAATATATGTGATATTATTTAAGAAGAAAATTGATATTTTTTTATTTATAAGGTTTTTAAATTTTTTCTATAAATAGAAAGTTATGTTTTGTATTTTCTAGTGAGTAAAGCACAATATAAAAACACCTAAAACACCCAAAAAACAACTAATATTATAAAATATAGCAACCCCTCTCCTGAAAGAATATAGAGGATTTTTTATTGATGGTTCATGTAAATTATCATTAGAGTCCGGACACTTGAACAACTTGTAATTTATAATAACTCCGCCTTAAAACAATTATTCAAATTCAAAATCCCTTTTAACCCAAAAAAAATATATATTAATATCAATTAACTATAGTTAATTTGCGTGAAAAACGGGTGAAGGATGAGCAAGGTCATTAAAAGGGTCAAATGCACGCAAGGGACCCCAACAACCACTCAAATTAATCACATGTGTGTCTAACCTAATTGTTTTGCATATAAACACCCAGGGAAATTCCACGATGCCATAATATATTTCAATATGAATTCGATCAGTCATTATATGTCACTCTATGACCGATCGAAGGCACGATCTATACGAATTTCATCTATTAACCAGACCATACGATCTATAAAATAGAATTTCTCTTGTAAAATCCCTAAATTTGTACCATCATACCATACGATCCATAAAGGCACAGAAAGCATGGAACAGCAATTTTTCTCTATTAACCAGGAAGAATCAGTGAGCTTCTTCAAATAATGCATAACTTCATAGTCTTAACAACTCAATATGATCAGAATACCTCGTGGTGTGAAATAAATCACAAACATGTTTCCTTCAAAAAATACACAAAATTCTTCAGTGTATTCTGCCTAATGTTCTGAGCCTGCACCTTCTCCTTGGTACATTTAAAATCTACAGCTATTACTTCTAAAAATTAAGTCCATGTAACAATGTATACCTCAAGAAGCTCGGCACGGTTCTCTGTTTTCATACTAAAATCAAGTCTTTACCGGCTTGAGAGTACAACAGTAGTTAATCTGCAGAGGTAAGATGTCCAAACAATTCATATTCTGCAAAAATGAAAGTGTGATGCTACATTAAAAGACCTTAATATTTTAGTAACTTGAATACCAAGAGGACATTGCAGTGTTTAGACTGTTTGCTATGTAACTCATTTTGGTCCATGTCGGCAAAGACATGTATAGTGTGATATTCACTCGTTTTTTTTTTTTTACAAAGAAAGCATATTTCATGGTGAGAAAAATCCTTTCCAATGGAAAAAAGAGGATAGAAACTCACAAAAGGCTTCAAGAGCCACTGAAATATCTGAACTTGCATATTCCACGGCGATTTTGAGCAAAAGAATCACGAAGAGACTGTATCATGGTACATACAGCAGTTATCTTACCCAGTTCTTTGTCCTCTTCCTGTACAATTCATTTTCTTTAATTAAGTATTATAATTAAATATCTCATGTGTGCTTGCATATGCAGGAGAGAGAGAAGGGGGGGGGGGGAGAGAGAGGTAATACCACTTTGGTAATGCGTTCTTCAAAACTTGTAGAATTAGAATCAACAGGCATGAATATGTTTCTGTAAGCTGTTCTCAAACTCTTAATCTAGATCATTGACCAAAAATATACAATTTAATCATTTATGTGACAGAAAAAGGAAAGGGGGCGTAGAGATTAATTCAAAATATTAAGCAGGTAAAGATGTCGGTGAAAATTATTGGAAATATAAGGTTCATTATTCAGAAAAGCAGAATTCACCAAATCTATATCTTAAATGGTTAAGAATAAATGTGAAAAGATTTCAAATGACAGCCTGACACATCCTCAAACAACAAGAGGCATGCATAAGTTTAATAAGAGATGAGAGCTCTCCTTAGTACCACAATTTATAGTTCTTGGATGCCAATGCACCCATGAAGTGTATATAAGCCAATTTGATCAACTTTTTTATATAATAGCATAAATATGGCATGAAAGATTGAAGGATGAGAAGATTAATACTTTGCCCAATTATTAAACAATTTACGTCATTGCTTTGATGATTTGGAGTCGATTCCATTAAACCATGTCAGCTATTGATTCAACACACTTCCACTGTAATATCCAAGTAGATATTCTTACTTTCTCTATGTGAAGTAGAGTGGAGAAGGTTGCAGGAAATGGGGTGAAATTTGTAGCAGCAAATCACAACATTAATAAATAAAAATTATCGACAACACTATGTATGTTAGAAAGGTTCACAGGGAGTTTCAAGAATGAAAAGGAGCCAGAAATTATATACTGAAGAATGAAAAAAAAGAGAGAGAGAGAGAGAGAGAGAGAGGGTCAAGTTTTATTAGAGACAGACAAATTTGTAAAAGAAAGCAATGGTATCTAGAACAACCCCCCCCCCCCAAAAAAATAATAATAATAATAATAATAATAATAATAATAATAATAATGAATGAATGAATGAATAACTAAAAGCAACCAAAAAAATGTTTTACATATTCGTAGTCACATGATTGCACCTTGTTTAGATGGACGCAGAATCAGTCCTGCTATCAAAAGCATTCAGTGTAAGTTGGTAGCTGAAAAATTAAGTGATCATTAATGAAATTGGACAAGAAGAGCGTGGATGCTGGATGCAAATGGTGATTGGTATAAAAATGGGAGTGAAGTGAGGTGATGGGAAACAAAAGATGAAAATAGATGCAACAGCTTTGGAACTGAAATTTTGTTGTTCACCCAAAAATGGCTGACAAAGTTGTTGAGACGCAAGTTTTATGTGTTACCCACCAGGATGAAGGTGCATGTTTTGATGGTTTTAGACTCAACCATGCCATCAATAATTATTGGCAGAAGAGTGGAGAAGGATGGAGGCAATTAGATGATCACCAAAATTGTTACAGAGAAGTGCAGCAACCACGATAACAATCACACAAAAGAGAACTTCATATGTTACGCTATAAGTATACCATACAACTACCATAATTCAAATCAGACATTTGTCACAGCATCCATCTATGCAAAATATGAGTGTGTCAGAGTGTGTGTGCATGCACGCACAAGTGCATATTGCTGTGTTTGGAGTTGGATTTGCAGCTAAGTAAACCACATCCAAGAATGCATTGGAATTTGTAAATCACACGAAAAAATTTAAAACTATTTTTTACATTAAAAGTAGGTTATCTGTAAACTTAATTAAATCCATCAAAATTAAAGTTCAATTAATTCCAACCTCTGTGGCTGTGAATCCATTACGCCGAAGACCTTCCAAATTCAAACCGCGAAGCTCGGCTCTTTCTCCAACCACCATCGTGTACTTTGGGACATCTTGTGAAACCTTCAGGCATATGATATAAGTAAATAACATCAAAATTCCGTGCTGGTTATAGACTACTAAACGCATGCTCAGTCAGGTACTACATGAAGCTAGGACATGGTTATGCAACAAGGAAACCAGAATTTTAGCATTGTTTGGCTGTTTCAGACACTAATATGCATCAAGATCATTGATCAGACATTGGCTACATTTCCATGTTGGACAACCAACATCCATGTTAGGTTCCCTTTCACGGAAGAAGGCTTCACAAAATGATAATTGAAACCCAGATAAAAGGAAAAGATCATACCACAGATCCACCACCAACAAAAGAAAAGGAACCAATATGGCAAAATTGATGAACAACAATGGCTCCAGCAGTGTGAGTGTAATCCTACATGTGCAGCACTTGAATCAAGCATGACATATAAGATATAACTATAAAGAATGGGGCTATCAACCCTGACCATAATATCTAAAGACAAGAACTTACTTCCACAACAACATGGCCTGCTAGAAGAGTATTGTTAGCAAAAATGTTATTGTTGCCAATATTGCAGTCATGAGCAATATGACAGGAGCCCATGATAAGATTGTTATCACCAATAACCTACATAGAAAATACTAGTCAAAATTTGATCAATTTAAACTTCACATAAGCATGACCATTTTGCATAAAATACTACTAGCATCATTGCCGGACCGTTTTATCACTTGATTTTGAAGATCGGTGAATTGAAGTATGTTCTCTAATCTCGTTATTGTCTCCAATGTGAAGAAAACATTCATCCCCTGGCTAAATCCATAAAAAAAAAAAAAAGAATTAACTGTCTTGTTCAAAAAACAGCGAAAGCCCATTTAAAATTCAAATTTGAGCTTCTATATATGTGCAAGTATATCCATGTGTATGTGCAATTTTGTCTGAATAAGACAGCAGTGCCATAGCAGTCTAATCTAACTCAAAAGTTATCAAGATCAAACGCCAAATAAAAAGATAGGATATATAATACATAGATGCCAATATACAAAAGTTCATTATTACAAAATTGCTTTATCAATCCAAGTGATTGAGCTTCTTCTTCTTTTTTCCTTAAAAAGAAACAAGACACAATAATCATGACATAAAATTTCCATAACAATCAGCGTTGACAGAATTGTATGACAGCTTTTTGATCCGCAAGCAAAGGAGACAGAGAATAGCTAAAGGATAAGGTCATTCATAATAACATAAACATTGTAGCAACAAGGAAGTTTTATCCAGCAAAGAGTATTTCTAAATAAAGAATAAGATCATAGTTTGTACATGTAATGTAATATACAGGCATATCCATAATCATAACTACTAAGCAAAAGATAGATGTATACACAAAAAAAGTAGCCCCAAATAAAAAAAGTTGAAGATCACTAAATGTCTAGAAAAATGCTTCATAAATAATGAATATTGCTTCACAAATATAATTTTGGTGACAAATGAGATTAAAAAATTAGCAGGAAAATGAACCTTGTATTTCAAATCCTGGCATTTGACACCGATGACAGCATGATGACCGATAACATTATTGCATCCCAAAACTGTACGTCCAGGAAGATGATCACCAACCACAGCTCCACTGCCTAACACAAAATTTATTGCTTCTTTTTTTCAGAAAAAAAATAATATATATATATCCACATAGTAACAGTAATTAATCAGTGATAGTTGAAGTGAACTGACGGCATCAAAAGACAGTGATCCCCAATCTCAGTATTTCCGAAAACATGGCTTCCAGGATATAATCGACATCCATTTCCAAGCTTTACTGAAGACCCGATTGTGCAAAATGGACCAACTGAAACACCCTACACAAATAATAATAATAATGAGAATAATAATAATAGCAGCAGCAGCAATAATTATAATTTGTTTGTAGAACTAAAATAAGAGCAAAAAAAAAAAAAAACAGTGGCAGAATTATCAGCATGCTTCACTGATGAGATTGTTTACGTGGCCAATGATAGCGTTAGGGTGGACGTCGGCGGAGGGGTGAATGAAGTTAGGGTTTGCGTCTGCGGTGGCTTTAATCTCGCTTGAACAATCAGAATCAGCATCTGCATCTGCTTCTACGATCACAAACCAAAAGGAATACAACTAAGTTGTTGCAAACAGTTGAGTAAGAGTATTTATTAATTAAATTGAAGAAAGAGAGAGGCATCACATGGGAGTGTTGTTGTGGAGAACAAGTGTGGGATAGAGGGTGAAGCACTACTATTACTGCGAGGATAGCCAAAAAGTGGATTGCAGATTTTTATTTTTATTTTGGGTTTGAGTTTGAGGAGGATGGAATTTGTAGCTGCTGCCATCGATGACGATGATGAACTGGATACGTTCGGAGGGAAATTAGGAGTGTAATTCTGCCACTCCTCAAGTTATAAATTAGTTCCTCAAGTTTTAAACAATGAATTAAATAGTCCCTTCATGTTTAAACCACATGAAACTTGCTTCTTCTTCTTTTGCAGACTGGATGTACCTGATGGAAGTCGATCGAGTTCTCAGACCTGGTGTTTTCACAAATCAATTCCTGTCCAGTTTTTTTGTCTATTGATTATGAATTCAAATCAATGCCCTTTTCAAACACATAAATTGATTTCATCTTTAAATTGAATTCAATTTCAAAAATTCCAAACAGCTTTCTATATTAATTGAACTCACAAAAATATATTAGTATTTTATTAATTGTAGAAATTATTTGTTTTTATTGGATAATAATATCTAATACTAACAATATAAATGAATGATAATTAAAATTAAAAATAATATATTGTATTTCATCTTCAAATATAAATCAATCAATTTGTTGAATTAATAATAAATTAAATTAATTTATTTTATTTTATTTAGAGTTGCAATCTATATTTGAACCAACATATTAAAAAACCTAATAGGTCTCATACAAAAAAATCGTTGGTCAAAAATTAAAATGAGATAATTAATCAATAACACCTTAATTAAAAATAAATTTTAGAAATTAAGGACTAAAATGTAATTAATATAGTAGATTACAATTCTAGACCTGAAAAAATCAAGTAAAACCTTAGTTGAATAAATTTTTAAAATTATCCTGAAATAATATATGATATAATTCAAGAGACAAATTGATATTGTGTCAATTTATAAATAGAATGTTATGTCTCGTATTTATGTATAGAGAAAAACTATGTAAATTACAAAAAAAAAAACACGACAGAAAAACACCTGAAACATAAAAGAACGATATAACACTGAAAGTCATAGATGCTTAAATGATTTATAATTTGTAACAACTCAACATTTAAAAAAATTAATTATACCTCATGAACAAAAACTTAATGTTAAAGTAATCTTCACATTACAGGATCATTAAAACTTTTTTAAAAAAAATTTAAATATCTATTTCTGCTGAGTTTATATATTTTAAGAAACCTAACAATTAGGGCTGAGCATTTCCAGTTCGGTTCGGTTTTAAACCAAAATAAACAACCAAACCGAATTTTTTTTAAAAAAAAATTGAACCGAACCGAACCGAAAACAGGTTCAAACCGATTAATTTCTGTTCGGTTCGGTTTTTTTCCCTTCCAAACCGATTCAAACCCAATGATCCTCTACCAACACTGTTCATCCTCTTCCTCCTCTGGAATACAAGAACCCGCCTGAAAAAGAAAAATAAATGTTGGCCTCTATTAGAACCATCAACACAACCAAATCCAATCCACATTGTAGACCAGGTTGTCTACCACAAATCCCATTTTGTCTCAGTTTCCTTCACCCCACGATGTGTCATTAATGTTAAGGAAACTCATCACCATCCATCTAACAATGGTAGGACTGTTGGTGTTCTTATCTCACCAAACACAGAGCAAAAAAAATAAAATAATTATCAGCATACAAGATCACTATCCCAAGAAAATAAGGATCGAATTTCTCTCGAGGTTTGGCCTTATAAAATCAGAGGGAGAAAGAGAACACAAAACCAGAGAGACAGAAAAGGAGGGAACCTAGAGACCAGAGAAAGGAAAAACCCAAAAACCAGAGAGGGGAAGAACAAGAAACAACAAGAAAAGAAGAGAGAGGATCGGGGTTCCATCCACCAGGATCCAACAAAAACAAACAAACACACATCTCTCACAAAAAAGCCATTGTTGATTAATCTCTGCTTTCTCAAGAACCCGTGCTTTCTAGGAAGAAGTCACAGCAAGACAAAAGTCTCATAGAGAGTAGAGGGAGGGAAGAAAAATTAACGTGGAGAGTAAAGTGAGAGATAATGAGATATGCAGAGAATGGAGGGGAGGGGAAGGGGGGCGGCTAATGGGTAAATGTTACTTTAGGGTTAGAAAATATTCTATTTATAGTTTTTTTTTTAAGTGCTTGCTGGTTGAACCGGTTCGGTTCGGTTCAATCGGTTTCAGACTTTAGAAACCGAACCGAACCAAAAATTTTTTGTGATTTTTTAATCGATTAATTTGGTTTTTTTTTGTTTGGTTTTTTTGGTTATTTTTTTTTTGGTTTTCTCGATTTAATCGGTTTTTTTGCTCACCCCTACTAACAATTCATGTACTAGTTAGAATTCATGTACTAAAAGTTAAAGATTCCAATTATTTTATTAACTCAGAATCTTGTCTCAATTTTGTAATTTTAAGTTTAAAATTATTTCTAATCAAATATATTTATAACAGTCAAAAGTTATAAAATTTCTTGAATTAATTTGCAAAAATCTTGCTAAACATGGCCTTACTCGCTCACCACCTCGTGTGTGTGTGCGCGCGCGCTTGTCATATTACTCCCTTGTATTTTGAGTATCTCGTTTATGCATTTATATCATGAGTTCACCCCAACTTGTCTGAAGTCAGAACATAAAAATGAATTACTAGAGAAAATAGCACATACATGACAAATTTCGCAGCCTTTGCGTACCGCTATACATCCAAAAAATAAAAATAAAAATAAAAATAATACAATGAGTTCTTCATTTTAAATCAGGACGAGCTAAGGAAGAGTTTTAACTGGCATGTAGTAAATTAGAACTCTTCTCTAATGCCCACTCCAATGACCTGCCAAAAAACTAGCTTCCCCTCCGTTCTCCTTGTTGCCTCCTTACACTGGTGCTTTCTGTGAAATATCTATGAGATTTGTTGAATTCATGACAATGTCACCAGCTTCCAACATCCGGAGCACCTTTACAAACAAACAAAATAATATATACACACACGGGCGCGCGCGCATATGATTTGTAGTAAGTACATCTATCTGTTAATTATCAAGTAATGCATGATCATATGCAGTAACAACAGTAATTAAGCAACATAAACTGAAGCACCGTTCATTGGATAAGCTCTATCATTCACTCTCCTACATGTACTATCCAGTAGTGGCAAGGTCTGACGATGAATTATTTTAGTTGTGAATGCAGATGGCTGAACATTGATTGCAGCAACTTCTTATCAGTGAATGCTGTACGCCAACTACTAATAGAAGCATCCAGGGAACTAACTTTTATCACAATTTGGCTCCAAATTAACCTAAAAGCTCCTTTTGACGAAGACTGCAAGTTGATGCCATCAGTTTCCTCATTACTTCTTTTTCTGCTGCTTTTCAAGCATTGTCTGCAGCTCAGCAGTAAATCATTTATTTCAACTTGATTAAGAATTGGCTACAGAAAATGCTTGTTCAAGAAGTCATCGTTGGTCATTCCTGGGTTGTGAATCAAATGATTAACTTGACAATGTGGAACTAACACCAAGAAACAGCCAGGTGCGCCTTCTGTGTTGGCCAGTGCAAGTGATTCTCACCATAAATTAGTGGTCTAATTATCATTTAACCAGATGCATCCTCCCATCAAGCAGTTTTGTGATACTAGTTCAATCAAAGGCAATGCATGCTTAATAGCAGGCAATTTCTTTCCTATTTGTAAGCTTTGACCTGGTTATGAAATAAATCTGCTCATCGCACAAAAATTATGGGATACAATGGAAGACGTGTAATGGAAATGGAAATTGATGCGTATTGGCAATTCAATACATGAAACAACCAGCAAATGCCTCAGCACCTTGTGATATACAATATAGAAATGCAGTTCATTCTCTGGAACTTTTGTAATTACCTGTGACATGCGAGGCCTTGAATGAGGATCCCGCTGTATGCATGATGAGGCACATTGCAACATGTTATGGACCTCTGGCTCTGAATAGCAGTTACTTAAGCGTGGATCAACCAGTTCATGAATAGCATGCTTTTCTAGGAGTGGACGTGCCTGCTCCAGATTTAATGACATAAGCAATTAACAAGAGACAAGACAAACCAGAGAACAATTCATTCTGTCTTTTAACAAAACAGGTTAAAACATCTTCATAAAAAAATTCATGGAATTTAACCACTATGTTAGATTTTCACATATTTAAAACTAGAGTACTCGAACTGCTACCCATTCAGTTAGGCACTGTTGACCTTTGGGTCGGTTTATGTCAACAGCTTTCCGTCCTGTAATTAGTTCCACCAATACTACCCCGAATGAGTAGATATCCGATTTTTCTGTGATGTGGCCTCTTTGAGCATATTCTGGAGCCAAATACCTGAATGAAGGCAGGGATTTTGCACTTAATTTCTAATAATTAGTAGATACAAAAGATGAAAAGAAAAAATAGGTATAATCTTACCCAAATGTTCCAATTATTCTTGTTTCAACCCCAATGTCTCCATTTGGCTGCCACCTTGCCAGTCCAAAATCTCCAACCTGACATACAAAAAATGGAAGCCAGATCAAACATCAATTGAACAAGCAAAAAAATGACAGGTATTTCATGAAACATGAATTAAAACAGAAGAAAACTGTACTGTGATGAGAAGAATGGTGATCAACAACAGAAAGCTAGCAATGAGGTCATAGAGACATATAAGAACATGACATACTAATGGTTCAAAATCATGGGTGACGAGGATATTGTTCGGCCTCATATCACGATGGACAATACAGCCAACTCTACATTCTTCATGAAGGTATCTCAACCCCCTTGCCGTTCCAACTGCGATTTTTTGTCGTACAGGCCATTTCAACAGATCTTGATCACATCCTTAAAAATTTAACACAGTTCTGTTAACCATCTTTCCCACAGAAATGAGAGGATTTATTAGTAAATCAATTTTTACAATTACATAAAAACAAGGGTAGCACATTTCATTTCTAATGGGATTGTTATGTCTATCAAGGGAAATTTCCAGACCAAGTGATGCCATGATTGTTGGAAATTGATAAGCCAGGTGAGCTTTGTAAATCATTTTACTTCTTGTGATATTGCACTCAGTGTACGAGAACTCACCAAAAAGATGTAAATCCAAAGAGCCATTGCAAATGTATTCATAAACCAGCAATCTTCTTCCGTCCTCCACACAGAATCCAATTAATGTCACTACATTTCTATGTTGTGCACAACTTAAAACCTCAACTTCAGAGCAGAACTCTATATCACCTTGAGAACTAGCCAATTTGTTTTGCTTTACAGCAACCACCTGGCCATTCGTTAGCATTCCTCGATGAACAGAACCAAATCCTCCTGTGGCTAAGAAATTTTCTTGTGAAAATCCATCTGTAGCATGTTCCAGTTCAGCATAAGTAAACCACTTAGGAGGACTTCCAAATATGGGAGTCTTGTGTCGACAAACTGAACACAATGGAGGAGGATCAAGTGGAGCATTTGTGGACAAGGAAATTGCTTTTCTAACACTTTTGCTTAAGTTGAGATCAGTCCTGTAATTCAGCACTCCAATGTCAGGTTCTCGGTCAAGCTTAGATAAATTCTTCAGCATGTTTTTATATGTGGAAGCCAGATTGGTATCATTTGGCCTATTGAAACCCTCCACCAGATTTTTTGTAAGTTCACCACTAGAACTAAGAATGTCATCCATCCATGGCTGGAAATATAACCTTGTTGATGAAGGAGCCAGCTTTTCAGTATTCGAATCAGAGTCAGATTCGTAAAGGCTTAAATTTCCTTCAGTAATATATGAATGCTCTTTCTTCTGATTCCCATAAATTTCTGAGAGAAATAATGGTGAAGTCCCTGGATCTGAGCTTGACACTGATGATGTTCCAACATCTGTTGGAGTCAGTGATGATTCATGCTCTGGACTACTTGCAGGAGTCACAAATGGCCCTCTCAGTACATCTAGCTGTTCATGCTTACTGTCAAAGTCTTTTGAAGTTTCTTCTATATTGAATGGAAATGACAAAGGCATCTGGGGTTCCATCATTGGTGATCCAATCAAATTCAAACGGAGAACCTTTGCTCCAGAACGTTTCATAACCACAACATTGCATTTTAGCTCTCCCATGCAGCTTTTCTCCTCATGCTTCAGATGTCTGTCAAGAAACATGAGTGGCTGTTAATTGAACAGGTAGAATAAGTGGAAATATCACCAATATCTCTGCTATAAGGTTTTTGAATGTCCAGAGAGGTAAGCTCATAATAACTGTTGTGATATCAACTACCATGAAGTTGCAAGCTATGATTCTAATATGCAAAAGTTTTCCAAGAAACAATGTCCATGTTTTAGCATGCAAGAAAATAAGGTTTACATCATTTTATTACTTATCCAATATAATCCAGTTAGATTGAGCCTTCTTCACTTCAGCAGCCACAACTCCGGAAGATGAGCTAGAAACAACTTTTACCCTGATTTTTATCTGTTCAGACAAATCAAAAGGTGGAAAAGACTCAATACAAGAAGGGAGAATGTTAAAACTTAATTCTGAAAAACTAATTAATGCACCTTCTCAGGGTCATAAACATGATGGAGATGAAGCATCATTTCAGAGAACAAATCCGAAACATAGTCTTTTTTATCCAACCAGGTTCCTGATTGGGACTTCCAGTGACCAGTAGTGCAGTCACTGGTTAATCTTGAGAATCCCCACAACTTTTTACCTGGAAAATAATATTTCATCCACATCGGTCACCAATGTCAACCTTGAAGTCAGTATAAATGGACACAGATGAAAGTGAGAAAATAAACACCACAGGTCCTCAACTCAACATTGCAACATGTTTGATTAGATTCAATGTATAGTCAAGCTTATTACTGAGAATTCAAGTTCAATATTGGCAAGTAGCTGGTCCGATATAACTATGCTGTCTTTTGTAGGTTTACTAGAAGGTCTGTTAACACCTTGAGACCGGAAAATGAAGTAAAGAACCAATATTGGATATGACATTACAGTTAGTAAATCAAGATAATTTGACATCCTAAGTTATGCGTGTGTTCCCTTTACTAAAATTTTGGAATTGAAGGATTTAAAAGACAAGATGAAGTTCCTAAGCTCAAACAAACTTTTCTTCGAGCCATCTAAATCTGAAGATCATCTGTGTTCTGCTATTTCTCGTGTTAAGAAATAAATTATCGCAAGATGGACAAAGGCTATATATTAGTGATGCAGAATTTATTAGCAACATAATTCTGTGGCATGTCCACCAAATTCATACAAGAAGAATCCTTTATTCACAAAGATATTAGTCTAAGTATCACATGAAATGAAGCCCAGCAAACAAAGGAAAAGGCATTTATTGCTAAACCATCAATATTAGAATTTTTCTAATGATTATGTGGGGAGGGAGGAAGAAAGAAAGAGCATTACTCTCAGAGTGAGCAGGGATGACAACCAGCAATTTAATGAAGTCCCCAGGTTGAACAACATGAGTCAAAGCCCACACCAAAGCACTCCTTGGTATCTCTTTTGACGCCTTAACAGCAACCACCACCACTTTCCCAGCAACCACAACTGACGAAAATACTTTCTCATTCATATCTGTACCTTACACCACCAGCAAATTACCAAAAAAAAAAAATTCTAAAACCCTCCACCTTGTTTAACACAACATTCCATAGCCACAAACCCATCAAAATTCCGCGAAAACAAAATCATTGAGACTGCATTTTCAACGTGACACAGAAACCAAGATACTTCCAAAGTGGCAATTGACATGCGTTTTTCCCAACTGGGGTAGTTTAATTTTCATGTAAACTACTTTGGATCAAGCAAAACTAGCGTAGCATACCAGTTCTTGCAAAGCACAAGTTTCTTTCTTTTTCTACTGTTCATGCAAAAAGCGTGAGGATTGAGGTTATAAGAAAAGAGGGGATCGACACAGAAGCTGAAGCTGGGGGTTCGATGACATTCCACTCCGGCTTGTAGATAATTACGAGAGGCAAGGCATAAAACAAACAAAAAAGACAAATGGAAAGAGTCCGTTTTGCAACACGACACTAGCTTCTTGATCCCACACACACACACACACACACACACACACAGACACACACACTCATAAATCATACAATTTTACGGTGAGTTTTTCCACGATGTTATTTTACATCATTATTGTGAGTAAATTATAACATATACTCCAAGTCTCAAACATCTAGGATAATTACTTTAGAACTATTTTTTTGTTATTAATTTTTTTAGATTGCATCTCTATATGCCAAAATACAAATATAGGAATAATTTGGGGTAAATCAAAATAAAAAAAAATAAAAAATGAAACACCGAGTAATTTCATTACAAATTAAAATTTTTATTCAAAAATTCATTTTATCCTCCTCTTTTCTCCTTTCAACCTTCACAATCCCTATAATTTTTTAAAAATCAATTATAATCCGAAAGTTTTTTTTTCATTCCTTGAATTTGAAAGAATAGAGAGAAACTCCTCGAATTCAAGCAAAGACAGAATAGATTGTCGATTAACATCGATTTTAGGCATAAAAAAATTGATATTAGTATCAACGAGTTCCTTTCAACAAAAAAAATTTGATGGTGGTTGTTTTGAGCTTCAATATTGACTAAAACAACATTTCAAAGCCAAAAAATAAAATTTTTACCTAGTTTGGTTTTGTGTTCTTGAATCATTTTTTGGGTTTTTTAACTTGATAAATTAGTTTTTTGATGTTATAAAAAGTGTGTTTTATGCAAAAATAGGTCAAATTGGGTTTTAAAGTACTTATGATTTTTTGGCCACCAGTAGTGGTCAGAATTTAGGGTAAAACAGGAGACGTTGCGCCTATATTTTTTTTTAAAAATTGTCCACCCTTGCAAAAAAAAATAAGGGGTTTTGGCACCAAACTTGGGCTAGAGGCCCACACGCTTGGTTCTTCTTTCTTTAAGGCTCAGGCGTGCTAGGCCACCTAAGCATAACCTCTTTTAAAAAAAAACATTTTGTCCTTTAATTGTTCTTAATTTCAATTACATCATTTAATCTTAAAAATAAAAAAAATTCCTCTATTTTTGTTTTCATATATTTAGCAAAAAGATGAATTTATAAAACAAATTATAAAACTCAATGAAGTACATGACCTGAGTCACGGGTTTATCAAATTAAGCTATAAATTCCGGATTTATCCAATAATTTATCATCTTTTTTTTTTCTTTTAATTTCATCATTTAATTTTTTTAAAAAAATCTCTAGTTTTTATCATAGTTAGGTTAAAAAAATTAAATTATTTAACTCAATGGAGTTATATGACCTAAATCACGAGTTTGACAGGTTAAGTTATGAAATAAAGGTCGATCCAATATATTTTTATCTCAATATTTTTTTAAAAAAATATATTTTAAATTAGTCTTTGTTATATGATTAATTGGTTTCAATTTGCTTTTTATAGGGTTATCATGGTTTTAAGACCTGGATCACGGATTTGACAAGTTAATCAGGGTTTACCTAGATTGATTTAATATATCATAGTGTCAAAAACAATTTTAAATCCATGTCCTTGGATTTTTTTTGGTCATCAACATTTTCTTTGCGTTAAAAAAAAATGGTTCGACCTACAACATAGTACAAGGCAGTATCCTAGTTTTTACTAAATGATTTAGTATTATGTACTAGATCATTGCTCACGCTATGTTACAGGTCAGATCAATTTGTTTTTAATGTAAAAAAATATTCAGGAGTTGTTAATGTGTTTTTTAGCAGAAAAAATTAAACTATATTAAGATTGACTTGATATGGCTTGATCAACTTAACAGGTTTAAAAGCATCTCGAACAATCGATAAAAACATAGTTTAACTTAAAAAAATCAAAATGAAATATTTTTTTAATGAAACAAAAATCTTAAAACCGATCACATTTTCGAGTTTAGTTACAATGTCAAATAATTTCTCGCGACCTAAATATTTTTTTATGTTAAAAAAAACTTTGGTCCCTCCTAATATACTGCAAGCATGCAAAGTAGTTTGAGTTTTCTTTACTAATGTAATATCATATAACCTTTGCACTATCTCACTGCAAGACATTCACGCTATCTTCCACTAGCACATTTATTTTTCTTCGTGTTTGTATGGGGTTACGGCCCAAACGAAGGCTCGTCAAAATTCAAAAAATAATTTACTTATTTTTTTTATGTTTTCAAATTGTTTTGATGTGTTGATGTTAAAAATAAATTAAAAAAATATTTTAGGTCATTTCTAAGCAAAAAAACACTTTGAAAAATAATTGCTACCACACTCCCAAACACCTCATCATTTCTTGAAAAAACTCTTGTTTGCCAATTATTTTTTGTGTACAAGTACACATGTATCATTTTGGATCCAATTTTTTTCCATGTATTTTTGAAAGCTAGACATGAGAGGCTCACTATAAGTGTGTGAGCCTAGATAAAAGCGGAAGGACTTAATGACCATTAGTTGGCCAAGGTTACCTAGCTGGAGCATGTCTAAATATAGGATTTTAGGTCAACTTAACTTGGTACTTACCTATTACAAGGATAAATCATATATGTAGAGTATGTACAATATGCATACAGAGAAAAATATAAAACATAATATTCTATTTATAGGAAAAAAAACTGATAACTTTATTAATGATAAAATATCACTTTGTCCCTTAAAAAAATATTACGTATATTATTTCATGATAATTTTAAAAAATTATGTAATCTAGCCTTTGATTCTTCTAATTCTAGAATCATAATCCTCTATATAAATTAAATTTCAGTTCTCAATTTCTAAAACTTATTTACAATCAAGTTATACTTGATTAGTCATTCAAGTTTAATTTCTTACCAAAGATTTTTAATGTGTATGACCTATTAGGTTCCTTATATATTGACTAAAATATAAATCATAATTTTAAATAAAATAGGATTAGATAAATTAAATAATTTAACTTATTATCAATTTGAAAAATTAATTAATTTATATTTGAAGAGCAAATACAACATCTAGTAATGTGTCATGATCCTCCAAATATCAAGAAAGTCATACGTGGTTTGACTTAACATTTTAATGATCAATTTCTTAGCGTAATTATTATCCCTCTATCAAGAGTGTTTTGATTTATACATTTGAGCATGAAATGTGTTTGTTATGTCAAATTATGTTTGTTCTCAACACTATATTAATTGATTCTTTGAATAAAATTGAAACCCTTTTCAAATCTCATTCCACTCTGGGTAATGATTTCTCAATCAATAATATTTGAGAACAGGTGGAATATTTTTTCTAATTTACATATGATAATGAATCCTTTATTAATTACTCAAATGATTTCATATAATTTATATTATATCTAATATTTGCTCATTTTTTTACCTTTGATTAAGGCAATGTATAGTTAAAATCAAAGCATAATATTCCTCATATAAGATAACTTGATGTCCTCAAGTTTAAGGATCACTTACAACACTATTACGTGAGTTTTTCCATAAATACAAGTGATTTTTTCATATGGAACCCTCATACTGGTTAGTTTAGTGTACATGTTATATGACAAACACCTATATATTAGTTTCAAGTACCCCTCACATCTCAACTTATGAGAACAACTATTTTTTTTCATAAAGGAAATAACATAATATGTATTAATCTCAATGGTTTTATAGACTATCGAGTCTTAATAGAGCATTGATAAAGAACATTTAAGTATAATTTTTTGATGTAATATGAATCCTCATAAGTATAATTATTTTATAATTTCTTTTAAAAAGTATTTTTTTTATTTTAATAACTTTGTCTTTACTCTAAACTTATTAATCAAACAAAAATAAAATTAAAGATAAAGAATGTCTTTATTAATGATAAATATATTCTGCATAAACAAAGGCAATGTCACATGTAGCAAACTGATTTACTTTAGGGCATATACACTAACAAATAGTTCATTCGATTACTAGAAAAGATGGCAAGCCCCATACTTGGCTAACCTCCAAGTTCTCGATATGTATTATGTGCCTTCAAACTACCTAACTACTAGTGAGGGTGAGTAGTTGATATAACCAGTTAAACCAATCAACGAAACCTATACTTTGTCACCACAACTCATAAGATAAGACAAACTACCCATCTAAGAAGCTTTCCACTTGAAATTACTCCGAGGGAGTGCTTGACATTTTTCACCCATGCCTTCATTCCATTCTGTGCTTAAAATCAGCTCGAGGGGTTTCATGTTAAATCACCAGAAATTATTAAAAACTTCTCTTAATATCTCCAAATGACTAACTATCCACATAAATAAAAAAGAAACATTGCATCACATCACTCCTTTTCCATGTAGTCTATAATGGTTTAAGGATAAGAATGTTTTAGCTAAGATAGCTGAGGTGAGGTTATTTTTTATCCGTTAATATTCAACGAAGGCTTTGGCAATTTCAATATTGATAATCCTAGCAGCTTCTAAAGGAAACAAAACTAACTCGAAGATGGCGAAAGCAACTGCCTAGTATTTTTCTTCTTTTAGCTTTCCATTTTCTTTATCCGTCTTCATCTTATTCTCAATCAACTTCCACTTAAATCCTCCATTCAACATCTTGTAATAATCAACTTGGTTTAGATGCAATAATTTTGCAGCTCCGACAACTGTATTCCTTGTCTGAAATATGCTTTATGAGCGTCATTTGGGAAACTTAAAATCTAGGTTTACTCTTCAATGGTGGGGGTCTGTACATCTCCAAAAATAAAACATCTATCACCTAGATTCTATAAGTGCATTAAGGCATCGACTGATGAAATTTGAATTAGAATCCTTATTAGGTGGGCAATTCTCTCATATTTTCGCTTAAATAAAGTTTCATTTACATACCCTCAACATTGACATAAGCTTCTTTTATGTTTTTCATGGAGTAATGTACTTTGGTCATGTATAATAATTCCCCAACCTCGATCCTTGATCAATCCCTTTCAACTAATTGTATTATCTCGGATCTCTCCCCGAACTTAGAAAAGGTCATAAAAGTTATGGTTTTAGATTAAAACCCTTGCAAAGTTCAGGATTTTAATTAGGTTTGCCCTAATGTAAAATGAATTATTAAAAAGTCTATGCTCTAAAAGTAGGTTTTAGGTTACTATATGAGGGGTAAGCTTTCTATATAGTCTAAAAAAGGGTCTATAATCTACCCAATAAACACCTTTTATGAAAGTAGTATAGGGATTTACAAGGAATGGTTGAGGCACAGTGTGATCACCATTACCGAGTAAACGCTCAGCTCATAGTTGGATGTTTCACAAATCTGAACTCCGATTGAAAGTCATGAGGCAAACTGCTACTCCCCACCTAACATAGAATTCGGTTTATTCAAAAATTAAGATGTATGAAGGTATTATTCTATACCAGATGCATAAGGAGTATATAAAATGCATGTTAGAGTAAAGAAATATGCTATAATTAAACAGACAAAAATAAATAAACAAGCAAAGCTCGGTCCAATCAAACAAGGTTTTCCTAGTGGAGTCGTCATCTTGTTGTGACGTGCACGATATCGAATGGTAGGGCTACATCCTGGAATTGAAATGGGGCTTTTTTGTTTAATCATAAAGTTATGATTATAGGGTTCATGAGTTATCACCTAATATTATGGTTACTAGAAAATCTAATGGTATGTAAGAGTCTGGGTAAGGGGACTACTTGTGCAAGGGGAAGATGCATTATACCCAGTACACCCTACCTAAAGTAATCTACATTGTTATTTGATTGTTTTTCTAGGTCATGTTTCTATCCGTTGGTCTCATCTAAGATTCAAGATAAATCTTCTTTTATGAGGAAGTCTCTACATTATCGGGTTAAATCCTAACCGTTCTAAGGCTCAGATTTATCATCACATTTAATTTCCTAGGTATATTTAATTCCTAACGTTTTGAACAACAAACTAATTGTTATGAGATTTTTGGTATTTTGACCAAACCTTAATGAATAATCATAAATTGGTTACAATATTTATTTTACACTTCTTAAAACATGATAAAAATGTGATTTTACATTTTTTAGAAAATATGCATAAAAAAAACCTTTAGGATTTGACTGTATGCACGAAAACAAAATATTTTTTTGTTGTTTTTTTAAATAAAGTTAATTTTTGGATTTTTTTGGATTTTTTTTTTAATTTTGGAGAAAATTAGATATTTTTTATACTGAGTTTGGATCATATAATGTAAGTCTATGGTTTGATATTAAAAAAATTGTTAAAAAATACACACAACGGATCCATAATAAATTTTAAAGATAGGTTTTTGAAAAATTTAAAAATTTTCCTTTTAAAAAAAATAGGCTGGACCCAGCCCAACAGTGTTGGATGGGCTGCAACTGGTCCAGCCTGTCCATGCCACATGGACGCTAGCCCAACTCAGTGACCATGTGAATTATTCTGTTGCAGAACGTAAATTCATGTTCTGCATGCAGATGGTAGAAGCATGAGAAGATTTATGGGGGGGAAAGGAAGAGAGAAGAAGGTTACCTGGCATGGAGAGGTGTAGCTATTGTGGATGAGAGGTCTAGCGTGAGGATGATAAAGGTTGATGTGACTGAGAAGAAAAGAAGAAGCTGGTGTTAGCGAGATTGCTCTTGTTGCCGGTGAGAATAAAAAGTTACAAGGGTGTTGGGTCGCTGTTAGTTACGATGTAGAGACTGAAGATGCTGGGATTCACGATAGAGAAGATGGTTGAAGTGGTGGTAGAGAGGAAGAACAATGTTGAAAAAGACTAGTTTTTTTACTCACTTTGCACTTTTCTTTCTTGCCCCTCAATGCTCGAAAACCACTCTTATTTATAGGGGTGAAAGAGGGATATCTTGCTATTATTAGGGACCAATCTTGGCCATTGATTCAAATGGGAAGGATCTTAACCATTGGCTTTAAGTCATCATCATGAGCTGCAAAAACTTGGCTGCTAAAGGTTGATAGGGTTAGCCTTTTTGGGGCAGCGTCGTGATTGTTGTAAGGGCAACCAACATCTAGAAAAGTAGCCACCCGAGCAGTCTTTCGGGTATAAAAGCTTGAAGATGATAAACATTAGCCAAATGACAAGTCGTCTGGCATCATTTTTTTTTAGTTTTATGTCGGTCAAAACGACATCGTTTTGTACCAAAACAAACCATTTTAGTCAAAACACATCGTTTCATTTAAATGAAATGACACTGTTTTGACTTTCTTAAGGTTTTCATTAGAGATTTGACTAAAATTCAATTTAGTCTTTCAGCTTTTGATTTCTTTTAATTGCATCCCTAATTGACTTTAAACTTTTAATTTTATGTGATTTTACCCTCGCCGAACTCCAATATCAAGCCTGAATTTCAGCGTCTTTTTCATTTTGGTTTTTAGTTTTGAATTTATACAAATTGACCCTCAATTGACCCTCAAATGACCATTAAACTTTTAATTTGCTTCAATTTTACTCTTGTTTTCAACCAAATTGAGTTGTTAGAATTTAGCATTTTTTTGCTAGAAAGGTCTTTGATTATGAATTTTTTCAATTTAACCCTTAATTGACCTTAAACTTTGATTTTCTTAGAATTTCGTCTCTGATTTCAATCAATTAACTTTGTAAAAATTGAGTTTTGATAATTTAAAATCCTAATTTCTCGATTAAGCCCAGATTGAGCTTCTAAACTTAATTTTTCACCAATTAAGTCCCTAATAAAATTAATTTGACACATTAAAAGTATAATTAAGTCCTTGCACCTAATTAAATCTTTTAATTTGACCCAAATTAATTCTTAAACATAATTAAGATTTTAATTTGGCTCATGATTAAATCAAATTGGCCTATTAAAAGTCTAATTAAGTTCCTATAATTAATTTTTATGCGGATTCATCTAATAATCATTTAATTTGATGTTGAATCTGCATTATCTTTTCAGTCTTAAGTATAATAGGGTATGATTAGACTCATAATTCTATCCAAAAATTTTAGCTTAATTCTTTTACATATTTGAAACCCTCTCAGCTTATTTTTGTCAAGTTGTCAATCGTCTTGTTATTATTACTTTTATTTTTTATTTTTATTTTAAAAGAAAAAAAGTTAAATTTGAGGGAGAACTCAAAAATGAGTTATGACAATATATAAGAAATAATTAATGATATTCTATTAATTACTCTTCCAGACCACTTTTAAAAAAGAGATAGACACATGAAAAAAAAATCAAATTTAGAATTAATCAAAATTAATAAGAATATTTTTATCTAGGTTCTCTCTCATCCTTGTATTTACTTCTTTGTTAAATTGAGTTAAAAAGACTAGCTAATAGGATATTACTAGATATTTTCTTAGCATTATAAATTTTTTTCAATCCAATTCCGCAATATCCCCTCACAATCTACTCTTAAGGGTTAGAGGGTGTTTGAGAGTGTGGTTGTTGTTGCTTTTCAAATAACTTTTCGTGTCGAAATGTATCAAAATGATATTTTTTTTTATTTTTTAAAAATCATTTTTGAGATCAGCATGTCAAAACGATCCAAAATATAATTTTTTTTTAATTTTTTACAAGAAAAAATTAAATTTTTTAGGAACGCGGTTTGCACTACGTTCCCAAACTCCCCAAACAAACACTCATGATCAAATAATTTCTATGATAGGCTAGAGTCATCCTTTTAGAATTTTGTATTAATAATTGAGTGGGTGTTTGTTCCCAAAAATAATATGTATGTACGAAAACATTTTGCAAGGAAAACATTTATTTTAATAAATGAGATATTTTTTAATATCATTTTAGAATATTTTGTTCTTGATTAATATACAAATTAGTATTTTTTATTAGAGAATGGACATTTTACATGGATATTTTTTACCTTCTAATTGGTGGCAACGCTAACATGATTTAATTATTTGTTTTTTAATTTGGGCCTTCCCCGACACAACCCAACCAATTCAGCAGGCTCGGAATCATGGGTTGGGCTCCGCTGTTACTTAAACAGAAAGGAAGCAGCGTATTAAATGTCATCTTCTTCACACAGAAATATGACGGGGACAGGAGGGCATGGATGTCGGTGCCAGATTGAAGAGGGAAGACTATAAGCGAACCAAGCACGACTCCAGCTTCTCCAAATGGCAGGTTTGATAATTTCTTCCTTTACAATTTTGTTACTTTTTTAGTTTCTTGCTTGCCGTTGAAAATTGGCTGCGAAAAACAAGTGTTTTAAACTGCTTTATATATAATATGCCTGCCAAATGGAATCTGGGGTCTTCATTTTTTTTTTTCCATATCGGTTTCTCACGCTTTCAGTTTGTATACATTGATTCTTTGTATACATGATTCAGCTTCTCATTGGCCCTTCTGACTGGCAAGACTATTTCTCGGGGAAGGAAGGAGCTTCTCGATATAGGATCCACAATCTCCCAACTACTTCTGGCCCGGGACTATATGAGCTTGGTATTGCTGTTCCTCGCTCTGGGCTGTCGCGGCGTGATGGTGGCAAGCTTGTCCGAGATGACATAGTGGTGGTTTACCTTGGACAAGCTGACAATGTTAGAACCCGACTCCAGCAATACGGTCGTTCAGGTGCCCATTTGGGTAATACTTACTCAACTGGCCATGTGAATGATTCTAAAGATGATTCTCTTCAAAAAGGGCTAGGTTTATTTGAAGAGATATTCTCAAGAGGCCAGTCCATTGTGTATAGATGGGCTCTTGTAAGTATTGCCTTTTACTGTAAGAAAAGTTTATATTAAATTTTCTCACTTAGATGTCAATGATAAGTACATTTATAGTGGCAGCTGAAATTATGCTCTGAATAATCATTTAGGTTTTAAACTTTTGTGAAATTATTGGGACAAACATGTTTTTCTAGGATCAAACATGGTGTTTGTTTAAAGAATTTCCAGTCTTCTATTCAATAATAGCATTATTGAATTAGATGTCTAAGATTTCCTTAGTTTCCATTCTTTTGTGTGCATGGTAGTTATAAGAGCACAAAGGAGGCAGAGAGGTAGTACTCAATATCCTCCCTCTTTTAGAGTTCTAGGCTTCAAAGTTGACTTAGGGGATGAAATTATGCACATCAACAGTTCTGCCAGATACTTGTAAATACATATAAGATAAATCCATATTCACCACCTGCAATTCTAGTGTGCCTGCATTATAAATTCTTGGGCATATAAGAGGGAAACGTGCAAATCTTTTGGCATGTATATTTGGAAATGTATTTCATCTTTCTACACTGTTTTTCCTGAATGTTGAACAGATGAAAGATAAGAGGGATGCTGAGGAAACGGAAGGTAAGCTGCTTGGCACTTTTGATTACGCATGGAATAAAGGTAGTAATGGTACACGCCGTCCCAGTGATGTCCTTCAGAAACTCAATTCAAGGACAACTAGACCTCCAGATATTTTTCAATGGCTTCCATTTTCCAGTCACAAACTAGGAGGTATTAAAATCAAAGCAAGCAAGCCTCTTTCACCAGAAAAGCATGCTGGTTTTGGTGATGAGGATAGCAAAAAATTATTCTTTGGAATTTTTAAGCTCAGCAGATCACAGCCTAGGCTAGTTACAGATAAATATGGCATTAATGAGGACTCCGATTGTATATGTGGATTCATCATGGTTGATGGTATACCATGTAGAAGGCCACCAGTTCCAGGGGGAGAGAGATGCGAGGAACACAAAGGGAGGAGAGTTTATGGATCCAGTTACAAATCCATCGCACAAGGAAATTTACATTATCCACATGGAGCAAATCTAGATTCCACAACTCACAATGACCGAGAACATGAAACCACATGTGGGGTAAATTTAGGTGATGGGACTTTTTGTAGGAAGCAAGCTGTGGCAGGGAGGAAAAGATGTGAAGAACACAAGGGGATGCGGGTTAACACCTCCGTCTTAGAGCCAGCAGCAGAAGACAAAATCCGTATGTCTGCCCCCAGTTCGGTATTCAATTCTTTTGCTGACGGCGTAAACAACAATGCCTCATCTAAACATAATGCAGATAGTACCTGGCAATGTGGATCTTCAAATAATCCTGTCAAGGAACATTTTCCCAATACTTGTGGAGTAATGTTGGGAAATGGTTCATTCTGCAGAAGGCAACCCATTCTGGGAAACAAAAGATGCTGGCAGCATAAAGGCCAGAGGGTTGAATGTAACTTGTCTGGGGTAGACAGTTCAGAGCCAGCAGCAGAAGAAAAAATCCGTATGTCTGCCCCCAGTTCGGTATTCAATTCTTTTGCTGACAGCGTAAACAACAATGCCTCATCTAAACATAATGCAGATAGTACCTGGCAATGTGGATCTTCAAATAATCCTGTCAAGGAACATTTTCCCAATACTTGTGGAGTAATGTTGGGAAATGGTTCATTCTGCAGAAGGCAACCCATTCTGGGAAACAAAAGATGCTGGCAGCATAAAGGCCAGAGGGTTGAATGTAACTTGTCTGGGGTAGACAGTTCAGAGCCAGCAGTAGAAGACAAAATCCGTATGTCTGCCCCCAGTTTGGTATTCAATTCTTTTGCTGACAGCGTAAACAACAATGCCTCATCTAAACATAATGCAGATAGTACCTGGCAATGTGGATCTTCAAATAATCCTGTCAAGGAACATTTTCCCAATATTTGTGCAGTAATGTTGGGAAATGGTTCATTCTGCAGAAGGCAACCCATTCAGGGAAACAAAAGATGCTGGCAGCATAAAGGCCAGAGGGTTGAATGTAACTTGTCTGGGGTAGACAGTTCAGAGCCAGCAGCAGAAGAAAAAATCCGTATGTCTGCCCCCAGTTCAGTATTCAATTCTTTTGCTGACAGCGTAAACAACAATGCCTCATCTAAACATAATGCATATAGTACCTGGCAATGTGGATCTTCAAATAATCCTGTCAAGGAACTTTTTCCCAATACTTGTGGAGTAATGTTGGGAAATGGTTCATTCTGCAGAAGGCAACCCATTCAGGGAAACAAAAGATGTTGGCAGCATAAAGGCAAGAGGGTTGAATGTAACTTTTCTGGGGTAGACAGTTCCTCGCTGAGGTTCGATGCACCAATTTGTGAGGTTACATTACGTGACGGTTCTGTCTGTTTGAGAGCACCTGTTCAGGGGAGGAAGAGATGTGACCAGCACAAGGGGATGAGAGTCTCCACATCCTATCACTACTGAGAGGTATTTGCCGAAATTAGTAGCCCCCTGAATAATGTAATTTGTAGCATGTTGTCCTTGATATGGTTGTGCGCTATGGCACAAAAGGAACCGTAATAGCCAATTTCAGCTAATATGAGTTTGGGGCTTAGTTGTTGTAGCATGTTGTCCTTCAGAGATTAGGACAATGGTTGTATATGTTCAATTGCTTGACACTGTGCCTTTGTACTGCTGTTTTAAAATGTGAAGACTTTGCTGCACTGCCATTATCACCACCGGTTCTCAATACTCTTTGGTTCCACCACCTTTATTTCAATCTGTTTACCACCAGGTTCACATTTTTTGTCCTCAGTAAAGATTCATTCTACAGCAGCTTCAATGTCAAATGTGACAACCAAATCCCCTAAACCTTGTGATCTAGCGATCTGGTGTTCTCTCTGTGTTCTCGTCATTCCTTAAGCCTTCTCGCCTTTTCACTTCTACCATTGTGCCATTCAAACTGCCGTATCAGAATACCACAAATCTCTTAAACCAAAATCTCAACCGATGTGCCCAACGACCAAGAAATAAAATGTCGTTTTTCACCGGAGATTTATCAATCTCTAACATGAAAGCCAAAATCTCATATCATATCCATCATATTTTTGCTAGATAACTAGTAATTTTGACAACTCTAGAGCTTGCGGTGGAAATTTATGACTTTGTATTCAACTAGCCATTTAAGTTTAACATAACATGCTTATAATTTCCTTGATGCATTATAGTCTTGATTAATCTTAAAAATAAATAAATAAATAATAAATGAATTTCAAAATTAGTTTTATCTTTATATTATATTTCACTAGTAAGAATTGATGTGATCTACTTGCATCTTTACAATAGTGTTGTGCATTTATGTAACTATCATGGATCAAACCTTTGGTAATGCTATTAAAACCATTTAAGAGCAACTAAAGCTCATAGAAACATATATGAACAACATGTCTGAAAGATTTAAGCCTGCCGGAGATTTTAAAAGCATGTTGCCTTAATGTCAATGAAAATTACAACAATAACCATTATATACATCACTATGAACATCACTAATGTGACTGGTTTGTACAGTTCTTGAGATGTTAGTTCACTTTTCAGCTTCAGGTTTTTTTTTTTCAATTCATTCAATACCCAACACTTTTTCATGTGTGTTAACCTCATTCTATCATAAAAACATTCATTTAATCATTCATTCATTAAAACAATATAATGTACATAACATTCTCATATGTAAATTCACTAATTTTCCTTAATAATTCAAAATGATAGCTAATCAAGGTTCCTTACTTCTTAAACACATTAAATTCAGGAGACAAGAACAAGAAAGAAAAGTTTTCTACTCACTTCTTTCCCTTCTCCTATTCTTTTTCAAAATAGACCTCCCTTAATAAAACAACTTTTGAAAATCTTCAATTTCCTTACTTAATTCTTTTCTAATCCCTCTTTGATCCTTTTATTGATCTCTCTTTGATGTTTTTTAGCAAGAATTTTTCATAAATTTGCTTCAATATTTCTCTCTTTTTCTCCCACAAATGGCCGGCTAACTTTTTCTATTTATATTATCCTTATTCTCTTAATTACAATTCTGCTCTTCCTCTTTAGTTCAACTATTTTTTTTTTGTTTTACCGAAATTCCTTCTTAGTTTACAGGTTAGGCTTCTAGTATTTTTCTAATATCATAATATTTTAATTGGAATTTAACAAGTTAATTTAAAGACATTGAAAATAATTTTCAACATAAAAAAAGGACTTTGATTTCTCTCATGTAATTAGCGAACTAATTGAGGAGGGGAAATCATTGTTCCCCTCCTCATATATCATTATTTACAAGAATACCGATCTGTTTTTTTATTTTATTTTTATTTTATTTTTATCTTTTTAACAATTGGTTTACTAGTGTAAGACTCTAGTTAAAAATATTATTGTGTTATAAAATATTGAAAAATTTACCCGAAAATATAATGGAATAAAGTAAATAATATATATATATATATGTATTAAATTATATAAAATGAATTTTTATGGATTAAAACTTCAAGACAAGAGAAGTTGTAAAAAAATCAGTGAGAGAGGATAATAGCTTTCTTGGAAGCCAAGAGCTTCCTCCTTGTGAGGGAAGAAAGGAAAGAAAATTTTCATGATTTCTTTTCTTTTTTTTTAATTAAAACACCTAAGAGAGGAAAATTCAAATATTTAAAGAAGTTTTAAAGGGTTAATAAAAAACTGGTTTCAAGTTTTGAGAAGGGTTACAAGCTTAGATTTAAAGGTGCTAGAAGTTAGGCAAATAAAGAGAAAAAGAAGTGAAAAAAGCTTGGATTTCTCATCAATTGCTTTGTGATTTTTTGTGATTAGAAGGTATCGATCACTTTCACTATGATTAATTTTAGCTTTGGTTTGTTTTGAAGCGTAGAAAGAATTGTGTATATTATGGAAAGTTGAATTTTCGATAATGAATGAATTGTGGAAAAATAAAGAAAAATTATGCTCCCTTTTGAATGAATATTTTAGCCAAATTATTATGAATAATTTAGAAATTTTTATCTAAATTGACATGAAATTGATGTTTAATTATTTTATATGATTGCGGTTAATAAAAAAATAAAACTAAATTGACATCAGATGTGCTGCACAAACCAGTCAAATATTTAGGATTACTAAATAATCGGGTAGACCAATTGACTAGAGGAGCAATGAAATTGGCTTTTGTCAAATTCAATCGATTAAACTGGTTAATCGTTTGGGACACCAATGAAATTAAGTAGAATCTAGTTGACTGATTAGTTGTGTCAATGTGAATCAGTCGATTGTTCTAACCGACAGTGAACTATTACTATTTCAAAAGAATAACTATTTCAAAAATGTGTGTGTGTACAAAACAAATTCCATTGTTTCATGTTATCTATGATCTTGAATGTGTTCATTTGTGTCTTAAATATAGGGTCGTTACAACTGGTGATGAAGTTTCATAATTTATTTTAATTTTATTTTTTATTGATTTATCTTATCATTATGACCAAAGTCACGAGTTTAATGGGTTAACCCAGCTAACTTGAGTTTTTCTTTCTTTTTTTAATTGGTTTTGTTTCTATTTCATCCTTTAACGGTTGATTGAGAATTATATTTCATAATTTTTTTGTTTGTTTTTTATATGGTTATTTTAGTTTCATGACCAAAGTCGTGAACATGGCGGGTTAATCCGGTTGACTTGAGTTATTGTTTTGGTTCCTTGTTTTATTTTTTTTTCAATTTTATCCTTCAACATTGGGTGGAAATTTGGCTTCATAATTTATTTCAATTTACTTTCTATGAGGTTATTATAGTCCAATGACATGGATCACATGACCCAAGTCGCGGACATGGCGGGTTAATCCTGTTGACTTGGATTATTACATGGCGGGTTAATCCGATTGACTTGGATTATTATTTTGGTTCCTTGTTTTATTTTATTTTTCAATTTTATCTTTCAACATTGGGTGGATTAGAAATTAGACTTCATAATTTATTTTAATTTACTTTCTATGAGATTATTCTAGTCTAATGACATGGATCACGAGTTTGGCTGGTTAATTCAAGTTGACTTCGGTTGTTTTTTTTTTTTTAACTTTTTAAAATTTCATCATTCAATATTTGGTTGATTGAGAATTGAAATTCATAATTTGATTCGATTTATTTTTTATAAGGATGTCTCAATCTTATGATCTGAATAACGAATTTGACAAATTTAACATTTTAATATTTTTAAAATAGATACCGTCTTGAATTTTTTCAAATTAAAATATGTTTTTATTTGTTATTCATGTTTATTTGGATTTGTAAAATTAATCAAGTCATATTAAATCAAGCCTATATGATTTAAAAAATTTTCTACTAGAAAATACATTGATAATACTTAAATATTTTTTTTAATAAATTGAAAAAAAATGATATAACCCTAGCATACCATGGTCAATAGTCTAGTCTATATCTATGAAAGTGGATTCTCGAAGTATTATTGAAGCGACAGGACCCATTTCCATTTCTAAAAGCATTCTAGGGAATAAAGTGTGGGGGCGTTGTATAAGGTTTTATTTTTTATTTATTTATTTTATTTTATTTCATGAGTGGAATATTCACAATGTCTGGTAGAAAATGGTGATTAGGATTCCTACTTATCGAACCCTAGCTAGGTCAACAAGCAAGCATCAAATGGAGTCTCTCTGTCTGCTTGCCATTGCAGCATACGTTTGCCATATCTGCTTAATTAAATTAAGAAACCTGAACTTTGGAGGGCATCCTAATCGATCGTTCTTCATGCATCTATATATTATTACTAGTCTGGAAGTCGTATAATAATAATAATAATAATAATAATAATAATAATAATAATAAAGTGTTCAAAGCATAACAAGTAGCTGTGTGTATTTATTATTTTGGCAATAAAATCTTCATCTCAATATCCATATTAATTAAACATGTTCCAATTTGCTATAGTATTTCTCTATATTTGTTTTTTTTTTGGCTGGAGCACTTTTTTTCCTTTTCCTTTTATTTTTTTTGTTATGATTTTTTTTTAATTAAATCGTTAGGGAATAAAATGCATGATTGATTTTTTTTTTATAGAGATAAATATTATTTCAAATAAGTGTCTATTTTTAGATTAATACTTAATTTTATGAGCATATATTTTTATCATATAATTAAATAAAAATAGTTTATAATAAAAGATTATTAACCTCAATAGAATCCATGACCTGGGTCGTAGGGAACCAAGGTCGATTTAATCTGTCATTGTCTTCATATTTTAAAAAATATTGTCTTTTTATAGTTTTTTTAAAAGCTAAGTCATGTTTTTACTGACCATCAAGGTTGCATTTAAACTTATGAAATCGATCGATTTAAGTCGAGTTATCTCTCACGCGATTTAATTGAAAAATCAAGTGAAACAAATAGCTGAGTTAGGAGATTACGAAATTGATCTATTTAGTCAGGTTTAATTTCACTATAAAAACATTACTGCACTCTTAATATTTTTTTATTTTTTTTTTAAAATTAATTCAACCTGCTACAGCATGATGATCAAATATACTAATAATTTCTGTACACTATCCGACCCATCCAACTCAGCTGCCCACTCTCTCCAGCGTCGGTCCGCCGCAATCCAAATTCTAGAAAAAAAATAAAATTGTTTGGAACATTCCCTTTTCATGATAATCAAAGGGGATTTTGCTAGCCAGCCATGTCGGAATGTAATTATGATAGAAGTGGCGGGATGCTTCAAAGCATAGCGGGATTGACTTGGTAATTAAAGATTTTTTATCTTTATTTTTTTTTACAGTTCAGATTTTATAATAAATGTCTAAGAAAATTTATTAATTTTTTAAAGAAATATACCAAGTAAATATTAAGAGTGATCTCTTAAAAGATTTATTAATGTAGTTTTTTTTTTTTTAAAAAAAAGGAGCAAATGAGCACATCGTGTGTATAGATAGACACATGTCAAGCTTGCAAGCTCTCAATCATGGATGCCAGTACCACCGATGCTCAGTAGTAGTCGTGTAGTGTTGAATCTAGACATGTATATACGCTAAGTTAATGGACGCGCGGATAGACAAAGGTTGGCATTAGATATGAATCTTCCCTGTTGCTTTTGCATTATTGCAGAGAAGGAATCAAAATACAAGGAAGGGAAGAATTTGGCATTAGATGTTCATTGTGAGGAACCGATTCCTGATGCAAAATCTCACATTTATGTTCATCCTTTTTACTCAACCAAGTGTGCCTGGACTACATAAAACCTACTCGAGTAAAGGTTTCTTTGCAACTTGGATCATTTATGATCAGTTGTAGCTAGCTAGTGTGTGATCCGCGATGCATGCATCCACATTCTATAATGATATATATATGCCACATAACTAATTATAATATTCTTGGTTTTAATCTCTTTTTTTATAGTAATGGAGGGAGAATATTAATAGGATTTAGCCAAAATGGCTTGTAAAAGAATCAAGTGGGGCTGGTAAAAACTTCGAGCTTGAGGAATTAGTACCCATGGGAGCAATGAAGCTTAAGATTTATTAGCCATGTCAACAACAACCGGCCTCTTTAAGCCAGGCCATGGCGTTACATCAGCCTTTCAAATAACATCTTCCCCTCATAATGCCATGCATATATAGTAGAGAAGTGGATATGTGGAGAAGGAATAATAGCTGAAGAATAATTGAATAGGCATAGCTAGGTAAGAGCAGGCTTATCTCTGAACCTCTCATCCCTTTTTGGAATACTATCTGAAGAAAAGGAAAATAATGATAAGGGGAGAAAATACCATCAATGGCCCCACTCGTGCTGTCAGGGAAGAACAAGTATATAATGCCTCCCAACCCATGCACCAAAATCACCAGCTATATTGATACTCTCGCACAACTACTGTATTAACCTCGCTGCTCTTCAGCTAATTGCTCTTCAAGGCTCAAGCCTTCAGTTCACAGAAGGTTAGCTTCTTCTTTTTTTCCTGCTTCCCATTTTTATAAACGTTTAAGCAACCGCTTGTTCCACTTCCCAACGTGTTATATATATATATATATATATATATTTCTGTGCAGCTGCAATCCGGGTTGAGCCCTATGGTCTGGCATTCTTGCTGTATATGGTGCATGTCATAGGATCAAATGTTGTAGAAAAGAAGCTAGAGTCCCGTAATTAATCAAAACGCGTGTTCATATAGCTGATCTGTTCCTATCTAGCTTAGCGGAAGGAGCTTAGTAGTATATTATGACCTGAGAATACTGCAATTCTATATAGCATGTTTACCATCAGATTTCAATGCCCTTGATTAGTAGCAGCTAGAACCAAGTATAAGTCGAGGAAACTGATGATCAAGGTCTAATTGTCAGCATGCATGCTCATTCAGTCTTAGGCTTCGAGGACCGATGAACACACAAAGGGATGGGTAAGCGTGTAATGTTTCATATATTGTTGGAACAACATTTTAGGTCCATGAGGTCATTACTCATGAAACGCAAGAAATCAAGTAGAGTTGGTCGTTCAATTGTAGTAATAATTCATAAATTAAGTGGTATTGTGTGAATTACCCCCTCATCGTCGTAAAAAGAAGTGACATCGTAAAGTAGTTTTCTTTCACCACAACTAATAATTAAGTTGCATTGTAAATGGTTGTTAATTTGTTTCGCGAATGGATTTTTCATCATTAATGGTTGTTTGTGTCGTACATAATTGTTTGTACTATAATGTTTTATAATTTTTATTTCGCGCTGTAATGCATGTCTGATTGTAACTTGTGTTTTGTCCTGTAGGAGATAAAATGAGCTGGACAGCTGGAGGAGATTGGATGTGCAGCGCATGCCAGCACCAGAATTTCAAGAAAAGGGAAATGTGCCAACGTTGCGGGTACCCTAAGTACGGCGGCCCTGATCCGGCAACCTACATATGCAATGCAACAAAGGTTTTGGCTGGGGACTGGTATTGTTCCGCCATGAACTGTCAAGCTCACAACTATGCTAGCCGGTCAAGCTGCTATAATTGTGGTGCATTAAGAAATGATCATGCTGCAGGTGGGTATGGAAGCAACGCTTATGGATCTGATGGAAGTGATCCTCCTGGATGGAAAACTGGTGATTGGATTTGCACCAGGTGAGTTCACATTGTGAACCTGATTCTGGTCTAGAACACAAATAACATTACATTCCGCTGGTATCATATGTTCTTGAAAATATTATTGTGATTTTCCAGCTGCATTTCGCACAGACGATTGTTTTCGAAACAAGGGTTGTTTTGGTTTTCACTGAAAACAGAAATGATTGTTTGAAGCGGCACAGTCACTATTGCATGGTTTTACTTTTCTAAAAGGAATTAATTATAACTGGGAGAAGTAATAGCACGCAATTAGCACTCAATGTTTGTTGGCGACAAATTATTGCTATAATTTCATGGTACCCTACTGCTTTTCTTTGATTAATAATAATCTATTGGACAGATTGGGATGTGGAGTCCATAATTATGCTAGCAGGATGGAATGCTTTAAATGCAGAACACCGAGGGAATACAGTACGCAAATTTAACTCGCTGCTTCATTTGATTTCTTTGCATATGAAAATGGTTGGCTTGACGTTTCAGTCATGTTGAGAATTTTATTGTTCATCTTTCTAGGTGGTGGATATTGACAGAAAGTTGTAATTACAAAGACAACGTGGATCTTGACTTCCTATGACCCTGGCTTCTCCTCAAACACTTTCTCTTGGTTTCAGTTTTGAGTTAACAATAAGCTTTAGGCTGACATTGATCCAAGGACCTTTCCCAGAAGCACAGGCATGTATTGGAGCTGAGAAATACTCTCTGGCTTCCTTAATTGTGTTCTTGAAATCTATGAAGCTTAAGAATTTTTCCCTCCCTTTAATCGGGCACCTGCAACCAAAATCTGTATCACTTGGGGGTGTGTGTGCGTGTGTGGGTGTTCTTGTGATTGTTGCAACACCTGCTTTATGAGGTGGTCCAAGGAATGCGTAGGAGTAGTAGTGGTTGCTAAGATTAAGTGAGAAATCCATGTCTTAATCAAGGACCGCCACTACAGGTTTGGATTCTACCAAAGTAGAAAATAACCCAAATTGATTTTCCAAAAAAAAGAAAATAACCCAAATGAGACAACCATATTGAAGGAAAACAAAACTCAGACATGCATAAGATTCTAGGAATCCCTATGACATAATTTACTATGGAAGACAGGCTTTATCTCAAAGCAATAATTTACGGTCCCTTTAAGCATCAAATCTCCAAGAACTACATAATTATATATGCAGATAAGAACCTGATGCTCATTCTTTAAGAGCATAAAAGCAACACCAAGTTCAAAGTGAGTCCAGTCCAACTTTAATTTATTTCCTTGCTTTTTCCTTTCTTTTTCATGGCTCATCACAGTTTACGAAAGTGCAGCCACAATTAAGCTCACTTGCATGCGTCCTTACCAGCTTAGTCACTCAAACTTGCGCTATATATAACTCTGCTAAAATGGGAAAGGTCTCAACTAAGCTTAGAACTTCATCAACTCATTTTAGGTTCCCCCTTTTGACTTAAGGAGCAAGTTGACTCTATCTCTCTCTGTTGCTGACGTTAAGAAAATGCCCCATTTCATGTGAACAAGTTCTCTTACCGTATGATTTGGGTCCATTCTCCAGGACCAGTTGCAAATATTGAATTATGCTCCTCTTACGTTTCTGTAGTTTTTCCTATCTAAATCGAGAAAAAGATGTCTGATCAAGGAGCATATGATGTAAACGATACACGAGCTCAAAGATAATGAACGTAAAAGAGAGATTCAGAAGGCCGTTCTTCACTGATTCTGTAAACTTTTGAAGGTGTTTATGTGTTTGAGTATTATGTAAGAAAAGAAGATAGAAGAGAATTGTAAAACACTACAATATTATTGATGCTGCAGTATTATTAAGAAAAGGATTGAATATAGAATTGCTTTATATTTCACAGAAATCGTTTACATATTTATTGAAATAAAAACAACAGAATTGCTAACTTATAGCAGCTTAACGTGCCATGATCTGTTAACAACCTAACAGATCAACTGATTCCTAAAAACTAGGACAATTGTTTATTAAAGCATAAAAATCATAACTGAAGAACAGAGTAGCAGCAGCAACTTGAAGCAAACTCCAACACTCCTCCTTGCTTTAAGGGCTGCATACTCCTAACCTTGTCCTTAGAAACTCAAACCTGCTTACTGGAAGTGGTTTGGTGAATAAATCAGAAAGTTGATCTTCAGATTTGCAATAAATTAACTTAACATCACTATTTTTCTGCACTTCACGTCAAAAATAAAGCTTGATGTTAAAGTGCTTGGTCTTCCCATGGAACACTGGATTATGAGAGATTGCAATTGCTGCTTGATTATCAACTGAAATCTTTGTTGGTTCTTCTTCCTCCATGTGTAAATCACGTAGAATTTTCTGGAGCCACAATGCCTGATTTACTGTTGCTGAGGTTGTAATGAATTCAGCTTCTGCAGTAGATTGTGCTACAATCTCCTGCTTCTTTGAGCACCATGAGAAGACTCCTGAGCCAAGGTTAAAGCAATATCCAGAAGTGCTCTTCATATCTTCAATGGAACCAGCCCAGTCACTGTCTGAGAATCCATGCAGTTTAAAACTTTGGCACTTATCATACTTTACACCATAACTTACAGTCCCTCTTACATATCTCAATATTCTTTTTGCAGCTATTAAATGTAATTCACTAGCTCTATGCATAAAACGGGATAAGAGACTTACAACAAACAAAATGTTAGGCCTTATTGTAGTAAGATACATTAAGCAACCAATTATGCTTCTGAAATAACCCTCATCAATTTTATCAGCACCGTCATCCTTGCACAACTTTTCCTTTTGATTCATGGGTGTGCTAGTTGCTTTGCATTCCTCCATCTGAAATTTCTTTAGTATTTCCTTTGCATATTTATTTTGGTAGATGAAAACTTCATTCTTGCTTTGCTTAACCTCCATTCCAAGAAAATAAGTCATAAGACCAAGATCGGTCATTTCAAACACATTCATCATTTCTTGTTTGAATTCTTCAACCAGTAATTCATTACTTCCTGTCACCAAAAGGTCATCAACATAAAGGGACACTATAAGAACATCATTGTCCTTCAGTTTGACATACAGAGTGGCCTCGGATAAGCTTTTTACAAAGCCTAAATTTAGCAAATGCTCATCAATCCGGCTGTACCAAGCTCTAAGAGCTTGCTTCAGCCCATAGAGAGCCTTTTGCAAAAGGTAGACCTTATCTTCTGCTCCTTGAATCACAAATCCATCAAGCTGCTCCACATATATTTCTTCTTGTAAAACTCCATTCAAGAAGGCTGATTTTACATCTAACTGAAACACTTTCCAACCCTTCTGTGCTGAGATTGCTAGCAGCAATCTGATTGTGTCCAGTCTAGCAACAGGTGCAAACGTGTCAGAATAATCAACACCAAAAATCTGAGCATACCCTTTAACAACAAGCCTGGCCTTGTGTTTGTTGATGGAGTTATCTGCATTCAGCTTCGTTTGATATATCCACTTCACTCCTATAACTTTTCTGTCTTCAGGTCTGTCAACTAATGTCCAGGTATTGTTTTTCTGAATCATTGACAGCTCCTCCTCCATGGCCTTCTTCCATTTGCAGTCTTTGAGTGCCTCTTCATATCCAGCAGGTTCATAAAATGCAATGTTGCATCTTTGATAGATGTCTGACAGCAGCCTTGTGCCTCTAACTGGAGGATCATCTTCTAGTTCATTCTGCCACTGAGGAGTTATTTGATCTTCAGAAGGAGTGCTCTGTTGAAGGTTCTTCCAATCTCATTGCTCATCTTCATTGAAGTGTACATCCCTTGTAATTGATATCTTTTTTGTTTGTGGATGATACACTTTGTATGCTTTGGAGACTAAGCTGTATCCCACAAATATGCCTGGAAGTGCTTTCTTATCAAGCTTGTCACGCTTGACCTGAGGAATGTGGACAAAACACACACTGCCAAATACTTTAAGAAAGTTCAGTGAAGGTTTATATCCATACCAGACTTCGAATGGTGTTCTTTCATTCAAAAACTTGGCTGGAAGTCAATTTTGAAGAAAGACTGTTGTATTTGCTGCCTCTGCCCAGAATTCTTTAGGCAATTCCTTGTTTTGCAACATACACCTAGCCATCTCCATTACATATCTATTTCTCGTTTCACTAACCCCATTTTGCTCTGGAGTGTAAGGAGCAGTGAGCTGATGTTCAATTCCAGCTTCTTCACAGAATAGATTAAATGTTGCTGAAGTATACTCTTTCCCATTATCTGATCTTATGATTTGAATCTTGCAGCCACTCTGATTTTCCACCATCTTCTTGAATTTCCAGAAGATTCCAGCAACCTCTGACTTGAACTTTAAGAAAAAAATCCAGCACATTCTTGAAAAATCATCAATGAACACAATGTAGACTACCTTTCAATAATGGTGTTCTTTGAGGTCCTGCTACATCTGTGTGAATGAGTTGCAGCTTTTGAGATGCCTTCCAGGAAGATTTAGGAAAAGGCAGCCTCCTTTGTTTGCCAAATTGACAAGCATGACAATTCGGTATTTGATCAGCAAGAGCAGGCAATCCTCTTATCACTTCATTCTTCTTCATTGTCAGCATTCGCTGGAGATGACAATGCCCAAGTCTCTTGTGCCAAGTTTCAGTGATGCTTGTATTTGTGGAATAGGCTGTATGCTCCTCTTCAGTTGGAAAAAATGAAAAGCTTTTCCCTTTCATTTTAACTTGTAAAATTTTATGTCCAGCAACATCATATATGAGGCAGCAATGATCTTCAAATGTAACTTTGAATCCCTTTTCTATCAGCTGACCCACACTCAGCAAATTCTGATCAATACCAGGTACGTAAAGAACATCTGAAATAGATTTTGTACTTGAGTTTGTTGTAATTGAAATGATTCCTTTTCCCTTTGCTGAAATATAGTCACCATTTCCTATTCGAACCTTTGTGATTTCAGTGGACTGCAAGTCTTTGAAAAGGGTTCTGTCATATGTCATGTGGTTTGTACAACCACTGTCGATAAGCCAACATTCTGAGGAGCTCTTGGTTGAAAAACATGTTGCCACAAAAATCTGATCTTCATCATCTTTCTCAGCAATTTAAGCATCTACTTCCCTTATCTGAAATTTGTTCTTGCATATAACAGTCTCATGTCCAAGCTGATTGCACTTGTTACATTTTGCATCAGGCCTTTTCCAGCATTTGAATGGTGGATGACCTGTTCTGCCACAATACTTATAAGGTGGATAGCCTCTATTTGAGTTTCTTCCTTTGCCTTGATTTCTGGTGCTGGCAGTGGCTTCATTGATTGAAGCTTGAAATTTCTTGATGAATTTCCTTTTGTCCTTGCCGTAGTCCTGATGCTTGGTTGGCAAGGCTCCTTCAGAAATACGATCCTGCTTCATAAGCTTGTGTTGCTCTTGAGCCTGCAAGGCATTTATCAGCTCTGCCAAGATTATCTTGGATAAATCTTTTGTATTCTCCAAGGTGGTTATGGATGCTTCATATCTCTCAGGCACTGTTACAAGAATTTTCTCAACAATTCTACAATCAGAGAAATCTGTGCCAAGTAACCTTACCTTGTTGACAATCCCAAGCAATCTGTCTGAGTACTCCTTTATAGTCTCAGAATCCTTCATTCGTTGCAATTCAAACTCTCTTATCAGGTTCAAACTTTGCATGCCACGAATTCTTTCATCTCCTGCATATTCCTTCTTCAAATAATCCCAAACATCTTTCGCTGATTTAAGAGATATAATCCTAGTGAAGATTGTTGTGGAAACAACAACAAATAGACAAGCTTTTGCTTTTGATTTCCTTGTTTTTCTTTCTTTGTGATTTTTAATCTGAGCTACTGTTGGATTAGTAGGCAGCAAATGAACTTCATAATCGTCTTCAACAGCTTCCCAAAGATCCAAGGCATCCAAATAGGTCTCCATTTTGACTGCCCAAAGTTGATAGTTCTCGCCATCAAAGATAGGAGAAGATATGTGAGAAAAACTTGATTCAACCTCTATTACAGGTCCCTTCAAGAAATAAAAGCTCTGATACCAATTGAAGGTGTTTATGTGTTTGAGTATTATGTAAGAAAAGAAGATAGAAGAGAATTGTAAAAAACTACAATATTATTGATGCTGCAGTATTATTAAGAAAATGATTGAATACAGAATTGCTTTATATTTCACAACAATCGTTTACATATTTATTGAAATAAAAGCAACAAAATCGCTAACTTATAGCAGCTTAACGTGCCATGATCTGTTAACAACCTAACAGATCAACTAATTCCTAAAGACTAGGAAAATTGTTTATTAAAGCATAAAAATCGTAACTGAAGAACAGAGTAGCAGCAGCAACTTGAAGCAAACTCCAACAACTTTGTCCTTCGCTACGCGGAAAAAAATGCCTGCTATAGGAGTCCGTTTATTTTGCTTTATGTTGCTCGGACTCGGAATCCAAGCATATTCATATCTGATTAGGCTGTTTTTTCTTCTTCTTTTTTTCATGTAATTAAAGTGTCCAAGTTATATTCATATCCATGTCCAAGTGTGTAATGTCACAAGTACTCTTAAGGAAAAATGAAGGATTGAAGCAACATACTTTTGCTTTTAAAACATGAAACTAGAGATATTTTATGAAAACAATTCTTCATATATTTGCATGTTGAGCAATTAATAATATGAAAAGCTTGGTGGTGATGAAAATGATGTTGATGAAGATGGTAAGGTGATGTAGCTAGGGTTTAATTGAGGGTTTAAGGTCACTGACCTACAAATTCTTGGAACCCTTGACATAAGATGTTATTGAAGATGCTCCACTCTGTTCTAAACTTTCAGGGTGTCAACACTATGGTGTGCAAAACTCAAGCAAATTAAATAATAATAATACAAAATAAAAAGGATTTGAAATATAAGATGTTTCAGCAAAGCCTACAAAACTTCACTATCAAATATTGAGGTTTACATTCACAAATCAACCACACACAAACACCTCATCTCTCCCCAAAACTTACGGCCATATTATATCCAAAATCACTCATTAGAAAATATCACACTAATTCTTTTATTGAAAAAATCACAATAAAAGGTGGCCAACTCAAAGTTATTGTTGTCCCCCTTCCTTTTTTCTGCAACATAAACACACACACAAACGATCAGTTTCAGGCTACACAAGTCCATATCCAACTAGGAAATATATGTCAAGCCAAAGTTCAAATCTTTTTCAAATTATAGAAGGGTTTTCTTAGGAGTGGAGCAATCTCTTTACTTAATTAAATCAATCAATCAATTCAAGCCACCTTATTATTCATTTCATGCCATAAGTTCCAACAAATCGTCTTAAATTGGAACAAATCATCTTCCACTTAGGGCTTGTTTTTGAGAAAAATGCAAATATACTCTTCTTCACCCACATTTGCTTGTTCCTTCAGATTTCTTTGTATAAAAATCTACATTACCACTATCCATCGTAGCAATATTCACTCTCTTCTTGGATGCAATTGATGTTTTTTTATACTTCATTGTACATTTCAGTGCATGCTTCATATTAAACTACACTTCTGATCAAATTATTACTGCTAGAAAAATAAAAAATATTGACGGAATATTTTACTTGCCGATGGAATTGACAATAAGAACATGTCATCAAAAGGTGTCTCGTCGAGGATTTTTGTTCCGTCAACATTTCCCTCATAATTAAATTGAAAATGCTAATGGAATAGGCTTCAAAATAGTCCCACCAAAAAATTAGATTTTGCCGTCTATTTTTCATTGACAACTTATTTGCCGCATAACCTTTTTCGCCTATTCCATCAGAAATCTCAAAACATTATGTATGGTGTTATCAAAAGTTTTAGAATGGGTGCGAAGATTCCAGTTAAATTGCCAACGGATATTCCAAAAAATTTGCTTTTCTGTCGATGAAAGCGTTGGCGTTTTCATAATTTTTTTGGTTTGTTGTTGTAATTTTCAAGCCTACAATTATCGTATAAATACACAACAACAACAACAACAACAACAATCCATCAATCAATCAATCAATCAATAAACCATAACCATAATTCATAATAAATCATAACAAAACGCATATCCAAAATAAAATGTACCTATACAAAGCTCACATTTGTTATGGAAAGAGACTATACTAGATTCCTTATATATGTAAATATCTTATATATGAATAGTTATCATGTGTAGTATATTCCACTCTTGTATTGTACACAACCCTAAAGGTATAGATACAAAGGATGGTTGCATTTCTTGATTATAAACTAACATTTCTTGATTTGGAGCTACAAAACTCCAAGTAGAGACTGAAAACCACAAACAGGTCATGCTATAACTCGATTAACAAATTGTATATGTGTGAAATAAGTAATTTTGAGTATGCTAATAGCTGATTTTGATTTCTCTTCCTTTTAAGAAATCGAAGATAAGTGTCTTAGCTTTCTAAATGATTAAACCACATCTGAATCTAAGTTCTAAATATTGAGTTATGAAAGAAACACTAAACAATGTTCAATATATATGAGTTACATTGATTTGAGTAAATAACAATTATTTTGCTTGAGAAGTTAAAAAGCAAAATAATTTTAAGATAAATAAATACTTTAGATGAAATTTTGAATAAAGGATTGCGAGGATGAAAATAAAAAGCATATGAATGAATGAATATTCATAAGTTTGTGCATGCATAATTTTAAGATAAATAAATACTCCAGATGAAATTTTGATATGAACTAGAGTTATTAATTATGAAATTGAGTCTTGTTGTGGTTCAAGAGAGGTTATGGGGATAAGACAATAGCAGGGAGCGATAAGACGTACACAAACCTAAGGTAAGTGCCTTACAACTTGATCCCTTTATTTTGAAAAATCTGTAAGAGTTAGTTTACTGCCATTTCTTTAAATGTGTTTACGTATATATAAGATTGTGTATAATGAGGAAAAACTATGATCGGCTAGCTGCCTTTAATATAGCTAGAGGTTTTGGTTGCTGACTATTGGGTTAACGATAATATAACTAAGATGATATGTGATGGTTGTTTTCTCGAAGTGAAATTTGTGTGCTATGAATAAAGTGTTAAATTCTATAATAATAAAGTGATTTTATTCTATATGTAGTTATTATGTAAATCCATGAATTTACATAATAACTAGTACTCGATTATTGGCTGTTGGAATTAGTGACTCGGTAATGGGGCTAGTGCCCGGTGATAGGCTATTGGATCTAGTGACCCAGTAATGGAGCTAGTGCCCAATGATAAGTTGTTGGAACCAGTGACCTGGTAATGAGACTAGTGGTCGGGAATGGGCTAAGAACTTCAATTGATTGATGACTAGGAAAATATATTTGGTGAGATGGTTCTATTGTACCATATGATTGATTGAAAAGTTGATTTATGATTATGATATATTATTGAAAAATAAATGATGATTTGTAAGATTGATTACAAGTTTTTGGTTATGTATGTATTAACTTTAGGACTAAGATTGTGAATTGGTTAGTGGACCCGTATGGAATTATTAATGTCTGAATCATTGGCTCGTTAGATTATTAATGAGACATTGTATAACATTCAACAATTAATATAAAATTATGATGGTGTAATCGTGTTAATGGTACTAAATGTTGTATCAATAAAAATGAATTAATGAAAACCTGATCCTCGTGAAGGATGGAGACAAAGTTTATATTAGCTAGGAAGAATGCATGGAATGATGGATAAACTGATAAATTCAAGCGGTGAAATGGAAGATGACCTTCATGAAAAAAGGATAATGGGACAATACAAAAGTTGGATTAGAAATTATAATAATAAAATTTCATTGAGTGTTGGAATACAGTATAATCGAGGGTATTGGTGACCATAGTGACTGCATGGCTTTAGTTGAGCGGATTCCCTCTAAGATCATATTGTGGACCTCAGCATCTCTTACATATGTTAGTCATTTGCAACTGATCAAATCCATTCTCTTTTTCATCCAGGTATATTAGTTTATTATGTTTATCCTTCCATGTTCTATTATCAGGAACATTGAGGGCTTGTTAGCTACTTTCATATAGAAGGGTTCATTTATTTCCTCTTTAGAGGCAAAGATGGCTTGGGCTTTGGTTTGTTATCCTATACAGGAAGGTGGACTTAGAATTAAAAGGGTCAAAAGTTGGAATAGAATAGCCATTATCAAGCATGTTTAGAGGCTTCTTTCAGACATATCCTCAGTTTTGTTAGCTTGAGTATATTCAATACTGCTCAAAGGTAGATATTTTTTGCATGTTAGGTTACCTTTAGTATCTTCTTGGTCATGATGGAAGATTCTTTATAGTCAAGATTGGTGTAGGGGTTTGTTTGTCTTTTGCATTGGTGATGGCTCTCTAACTTCTTTATGACTGGATTATTGGTTTTCAGATGGACAACATTTCTATGACCTTTTACCCTTCAGGACTATATCATCTACTGGATTGTCTTGAGATGCAAATGTTGCAAACATTATTGAGGATGATGGTTGGGCCTTTCTTTCAAGTAATCAGAAACCCCAACAAATCTAGGACTGCATTAGATTAGATCTACTTGGCATGTTTGATTTCGTATTTAATTATATTGTTTCATTTTGGTTTGATGTTGTTTAGCTTTTTGAGCTTTCTTGTAGTTTATTAGCACTAATCTTATAGGTTTCATGACTTTTGAATCCGAATAACAGACTCTTTGTATTTCTTGGGGTATGCCCCTCGTATTCGTGTTCATATTTTTTCCTTATATGCATCTTGACTTACTCCAAAAAAAAGGTATATTGTATTTAAAGCTTAAATAGTTGTGTAATTATATAAGGTAATTATAGAACAACGATGTTAATATATTTGACCTAAATTGCTATGAAATTGTTGGGATGATATCCTGAAGTCAAGTATATCTAATTGTAATAAATGGATATTTTATGTTTTTTTCTATGATTAAATTTAATGATTGATGACCTAAATTCTATATTAAGCACAACATATGTTTTTTGTTTTAAATCTATTGCTAGTAATTAGTTTATGATGGATTCCTGACTAATTAATTTAATTAGTTGGAGTATCTAATTTTCAAATCCTTATTTGATTATTTTTTACTTGGAAAACATAAGTTTTGACTACATTAACTCCCTATGCTTGTTTAAATATCACGAATCAATTGTATCTATCTTGATCTTGATTATATCATGTAATTAAATCTTTCATGTTTAATAAAATTTATTATATGATTAGGGTTAATTGATGCACAAATGCTAGGTTAACTAAAAAGTAAGGATATGTAGAAAAATACTTGTTTTTTTCATGGTTAATTTATTTATTATCACAAATTATATTAGAAAATATATCTAAATTCAATGATTGATATTTAATTATCCTTGAAAAATACTTCTTATAATCAATGTTTTTTTTTTTTTTTTTTTTTTTTTGCATTCTGTCAAATTTCCTCTTATTTTTTCAGAATTGATTTCTTTTTTTTCTTAGCCTTTTAAATTATTTTAGTTAGTTTAGATCATAAATAAAATTCTAATTTTAGTTATTTTCAGAATTGATATGTGTTTGGATTTAAAATTTGCATTTTTATTTGGTTTGCTTTAATCTAAACATAAATACTTGTCTTGATTAAGTAATTAAGTTCTAATACTTGTATTTATGTAGAATGATATCCTTACTTTCTATACTATAAATCATTAATTTTAAGTGTTTAAATTTACATAACTTCAATACTTGTCAAAGTTTTGGCGTTGTTGTCAGAGATACTAATCCTTCTTTATTTGAATCAATCTTGTATTTTTTTAGTTTAGCTTACTTGGTACTTTATCATATAGTAGAATATCTTTTGGTCTATGCATTGCACCAACTACTTTTTAAAAATAAATGATGAGTATTTTTTTAGAATATGTAGAAAGAATTACTTAGACAAATATGTATTTTTCTTAGGCAAAACCAACACCTTACTCAAATCAATTAGACTAATATGTATTTTAGGATTCCTAGTTTTTTTTAATTACTAGGTGGTGACTCTAATTTTTCACCTTTTCTTTTTAATTTAGAAGGTCACAATAGTCATGTTGGTGTGACACACACACACAATATATATATAAAAGATCAAAGTAATGTTTCAATTCAAACTATAAATTCCAACACACCTTGTCGTGTAAAATCACAACTTTCTTGACAACTAGAATAGAGCTTTTTTATGTTGGTTTTCTCCCTTAGAATCTATTTCTAGACTTTAGACTTCACTTGCAATTACAAGAAACAACAAGGCTAGCAGTTCATCTAAAGTTAAAGTATCTTGAAACTTTTGTTAGAGAAAGTCATTACCAAAAACCAAAGAAAAAAGAAGTTAATTAGCAAAAAAAGCTTAACTTATGACTATAGGTATGAATGGTCATGCTTAGTTGAACCATGCTTATAATTGACTACTTCTCGAACACTATTGTAGAGGAAGTGCTTGCAACTTTAGTAAAAACAATAGTTGCTAGCACTTCTTCTTCTTAGTGAGCTGGTATTTTAATTCAAGAGTGTCCTCTATATAATTCCATACCAAGAAAAAAGGAGAGGATCACTCTCATCCTTATCCCTTGAATGATTGTTTTTGGCTAGTTTTCTATTTTTAGGGATCGACATTGAATTCTTTAAATAAAAATAAAAATATTGATTGTAAATAAGCTTAAATAATTAATAGGAAATGATAAATTTATGGAAACAAAATGTATGGTAAATGTAACATTTCATTTGAAAGAATATAGTAATGGTCATGTCGATCTTTTCTTGGACATGGCTAACCCCTTACTTAAATTACTTAGACTACTAGTTATTTTAGGATTCCTTGTTTCCTTTAATTACTAGGTAATGACTTTATTTTTTTCACTTTTTTCTTTTAATTTAGGAGGTCCCAATAGTCATGCCAGATGTGTCACATGCACGCATATATATATATATATATATATATAAAGTTCTTATCTAATTAGAAAACAAGTTCCAAGCTAAAGTCCTAATTATTCTTATTATATGAAGGTTTTCTTTTGTTTGGAGTAATGCATTTTAACTTTATTTAATTAAGTCAACCAATCAATTCAAAGCCACCTCATTATTCAATTTAAGCCATAAATTACAACACACCTTGTCCTATAAAATCAAGACTTCCTTGACTACTAGAGTAGAGCTTCTCTATGTTGGTTCTCTCCTTTAGAATCTGCTTCTAGACTTTAGACCTCACATATTGTTATAGGAAACAACAAGGCTAATAATTCATTTAAAGTTATAGTATCTTTAAAAGAAAAAACTTTTGTTAGAGGAAATCATTACTCAAAACTAAAGAAAAGAGAAGTAAATTAGAAAAGGGAGCCTAACTTATGACTAAAGGTAGGAGTAGCCATGCTTAGTTAAACCAAGCTCACAATTGACTCCTACTTGAACACCATTATAGAGTAAGTGCTTGCAACTTTAGTAAAGATTTTAGTTGCTAACACTTCTTTCTTTTAGTGAGCTGCTACTTTAATTCAAGAGTGTCCTCCATGTAATACCATGCCACGAAAAAAATAAGAGGCTCGCTTTATGCCTCATCCCTTGAGAATAATAGCATTGGTGCTAGCTTTGTTAATCTCTTTCTTAGTAGTAGTATTGGTCCTAGTTTCTCCAACTTATCCCTTAGTAATTTTCTTTGTTTTTCATAAATTATAGTAGAAGATACACTCATAAGGATAATATTAATATTTCCATTAGAGTAATCTAATTGTAATAGTTACATTATAAATGGCTATATAAGATTATACCAATAGATAATGAATGATTTAAGAGAATCACTCAAAGATGGAGATGAAGATTCATCTTGAGCATTTTTTAGAGTAGATAGAGTTAAAATGATGTAACTTTAGGGATTAATACTTGAAAACAAAGAAGAATAAGGATAAGTGTTGTATTATGTTGTCGTATTCGGACATAAATAGGACTCTTCAAACTAAAAAGGGAAAAATATCTGTAAAATTAAAGTTGCTACCTATTAATTAAAGAAAAATAAGGATTCTAAAATAAGCACTTGTCTTAGAGATTTACGTAACGGGTTGGTTATATTTAAGGAAAGAATGATGTCACCCTTATTGCATCCTTTCAAATAAATGGTTATATTTACTATGTATTTTCTCTCAAATTTATCTTTTAATTGTCATTAAATATCCTAATTATTTTCTATGATCATTTAAAATTTATATTTTAATTCATTTCTAATTATTTATGAGAACTTCAATGTTAGTCCTTGAAAATAGAAGACTCATCAATATGACTATACACAGAAAAACAAAATTGACGTCGATCTTTTTTTAAAAAAACTTGTCTTTCATGAAAGTTTTGACATCGGTTCCTTTAAAAATGAAACTTATCAATTAGATCATTCATGAAAATTCTGACATCGATCCCCTTTAAAAAAAAAGACTTGTCAATTAGGCCATTCACAAAAATTCTAACACTGGTACTTAAAAAAAAAAGACATTGATTAGACCATTTTATAAATGAGTGTTAGACCCATATGGATGGTAAACATGGAATTGGGCTTTGGATAATTTATTTTGTTTAGTTTTCAAAATAGCCCTAAAGGCTGCCACTCTTACTCAAAGGGCCTTGATGGAGTCATGTTTACTCAGCCCAAATTATTATATCGTAAGCGCAAAACGTATTAAACAATGTTAAAATTGATTTACACTAATGAATAATTTTTATTTATTTTAACTTTAAGATTTTTTTTATTTAAACAATGTTAAAATTGATTTACAATAATAAATAATTTTTATTTATTTTAATTTTAAGATTTGTTTATTTAATTTTTTTATGAGAATGTTGTTACTAAAAATATTTGGGTCTCATAGAACATCGACTAATCGCCTTCACATATAAAAGTATCATACACAAAATCAAACACTTAAATAATAAAAGTATTCATTTGGGGGTCTAAAATCGTTATTCAAGGTTGTCATAACCCATTTTTGGGTTATTCCCAATTCACAATTTTTTTTCCTCGTAAAAAAAAATAATAAATAAAAAATATTATAAAAAAATATAACAGTGAAAAGAGGATGTCAGAACGCTCAGAAAATAGTCAAAATTTGGTTGGAGAGGTTTAAAAATACAAAAATTAAAATTTGACAGTATTTTATTAACTGATGATAGCCCTGTTGACAAAGAAAATACAATTTGAGGAAGAAAAGTCCAAAATTAGATATTGGTGGACTCAATTAAATTATATTAAAGGTTTAATTGAATTTATGGAGGGTTTGATTGTAAGAAAAAATTGATTTTGGAGTTAATTTGGGCTTTAATTGGAAGAAATTAAAGTTCTGGGGTCAAATTATAATTTGTGAGAGTTAATTTGGTCAAATCATGGGTTTAATTGCATAAATATTGAAGTTTGATGGCCAATTAGGGACTTAATTGAAGAAATTCGAGACCAATGACCAAAATGCAAAACGCGCGCAAATTGAAGGATTGACTTGTAGTCTGGCGCCAGTTTTCCTTTAAATGAAACGGCGCGTTTTAAGAAAAACGACGTCGTTTCATGTGGTTTTCAAAAAAAAAAAAAAGAAGAACGAAACGGTGTCGTTTTGAGGCGGCACTGTTTCTTCTTCTTCTTCCCCTGGACGTGCAGTAGGGGAAGAAAAGTTTTGTTTTCTTCCCCTTGTCTCTTCCTCCCACGTGTCTTAGAGCTGAAGTCAGACGCCACCCATCTCATGATGAGATGCCAGAGCAGCCGTGTCCAGCAAGCGACGCCTCCATTGGCCACCGCTGTCGGCGCCGTGGCAGAGCAGGCGACGTGCACCCCATGCATAGGCGGCGATGGGATGGGGCAGGGTCGACCCTGCTCCCCCTGCCTCTATAAATACCACCCGAATGCAGAAGAGAAAGGGGGGAAAAAAGAAAAGAACGGCAGAAAAAAGAAAGGGAGACGAGAGAGAGAGTCCGATCGTTTTTTAGGAAGAAAGGAGAGACCGAAAGAGAGAAACAGAAGGGTTTTCGAGAGAGAAAAGGGAAGAGAAGAGGAGAGACAGAGGAGAGAAAGAGAAGATAACGGGGAGACAAAAAAAACAGTGGCCTCTGCATAAGGAAGAAGAAAAAACCGCAGCAGCGCCGCCTGGAACCACCGTCTGCCGCCGGAACGCCACCGAGAACTGTCACCAGCGTCACCATCAACTCAGCCATCCGAGATCACCGCCTCAGGTAATTCTTCTTCTCCCCTAGCCGCCGGTCCTAATTCACCTTCTTGCTTGCAGAACGTGCATTGTGCACGTTCTGCATACAAGAAGAAAGTAATTAGCCGGTTACTGTGCATGCGCACAGTAACCGGCTAATAAATTAACTAGGTTTCTTTCCTTCTCCGGCGGGCTGTAACATCAGCCCAGCCCACGCGGCTGGGCTGAGTCCAGCCCCCTTTTTTTTCGGGCTGGAACATCAGCCCAGCCCACGCGGCTTGGTTGAGTCCAGCCCTGTTAACTAAAGGCTGGAACATCAGCCCAGCCCACGCGGTTGGGCTGAGTCCAGCCTTGTGGCTGGGCCAATACAGGCCCAGCCCAGCCCAGTCCATTTTGTTTTGTTTATTATTTTTTTTCTCTCTTTTTGTGTGTTTTTTTATTATATATCTATATTTTTTAAAGATTTGTGATTTTTCCACGGATTTTTCTACGTCATTTAGACTAAGATTGGTTTGTATTTTTATATCATAAAAATATAAATCCGGTATTAAAAATACCTGGTTTTCAAAAAAAAAAACTTTTGTCTTCATGCATACGACCAAGTCTCTCAAAGCTAAAAAACTCATATTGTATTTTTTTTATAACAAAGAAAACTTCAAAAAATATATATATACATTTTAGCATGCATTTTGGCTTTAATAACCAGTTTATTAAATCATGAGAACTTGGCCAATATTTCAAAAAAATCAAAAAAAATATATTTTGTTTTGTTTTATGTCTGGGATTACGAATTTATACGTAAAACGTATTCCCGATATTAAAAAGGTAGTTCTTTTATAGACATTAGGCCGGTAAGGTTTTTACCCCATAAGATAAGAACCTATTTACTGAGGAGGGCTTTTCTTGAACCCTAGCAGACCAACATGATAAGACCTTAGATTTTTTATCAGACAATAAAACAATGCAGCTTACCTTAGGTAGGGCGTATTTGGGGTGCTAATACCTTCCCTTTACGCAACTAGTCTTCATACCCAATCTCTGAGACCAATTAGGGTTCCTAGTGACCAAAATACTAGGTGGCGACTCCCATTCCATTTTTCACCGCTAAGAGACAACGAATTCCTTGTCTCACCATGTTTTCCAGAATAGATAGACATACCACACCTGATGATTGAGGGTGGACGATCGCCGCGACGCCGCACACGTGCGACAAAGGTAAAAACAATTTAGAAGATGCTAAAAAATCTAATTAGGTCACGGGGCACTTGTGTAGTTCACATGCTGGCCTATTAACTTTTTTGAAATGAAGCATACATGTTTGTCATATGCCAACTAACAAAACCTACAAAACATGAAAGATTGAAAAAAAATAATCTAATTCTCTCATGTGTGGAGAGAAAATCTGAGGGCTTATAGGTCTTGGCTTTGATTTTAAACAAACTAAAACTGGGTTATGATATTGGTGTTTCTTTGGTAGTAATTTAGAGGTTTTTAAAAGGAAATTAGAGTTGTGATCTAGTAGTGGAAATGGGGTAGTATATGAAGGTTGTTTGTACTAAGAGATGCTACTATGACTAGAAGAGAGGAGGACTAAGGGTGTTTTTGGTTGTTGTGAAGAAAGATGATGGGTTTTAAGCATGATGATTGAACAAGAGGAAAATTAGGGATTGTGTTTATGGGTTGTTGATGTATTTGGTTGCGTTGTTATGGTGGTCTAAGACTGGTGATTTGGTTTTATATAGAGATAGAGGCTATAGAAATGATGCATATTGGATTTCAATTCAAATGTGATAGGTGTTGACTCGATGGGTGTTGTAAACTTAGATCTAGTCCATTATTGATATTGTGTTTGTCAAAGATGAGGATTAGAAAAGTTAAGGGTGTTTGGTGGTTGAGGTTTTAGGTGAAGCAATTTATAGGGCTTCGACTCTTGAAAGAAGAGCTCACTACTAGAGGTAAATAATGTGAATCTATTGGGATTTGCTCAATTTATGGTTAAAGGTTGGTTTAGGTGTGGTTTGTCTTAAGAAATAAATAATAAGGGATAAGGATATGAAGAGAGGGTTTATAAGGGTGATGGCTGGATGGGTGTTTATTTAATATGAGGTAATGTGAATTCTGGAAAATGGTAGTGTTCCCCATCTAAGGAGGTCCAGGGAACCTATCATTTGTATAGGTGAGGGGAAGGGAAATAATGGTGTATGTTGTCATGGGATTCTTAGGAAGAAGAAAGAGACAATATATAGGCTTAACTAATTCATTCTAAATATTAGGTCAAAGTCATGTAATTTTAACGGTATTAACTCTACTTTCATATCTTGACTCCCAATGGTGATCTTAACACCCTTATATATATATAACCCACACATATAACGTCCCCTAAATATGTGCTAATAACAAAAATTTTCTCTACTCTAATAGGTTATACAAAATTTTAATGGTATTAACTCTACTTCCATAACTTGACCCCCAATGGTGACCTTAACACCTTTATATATATAACCCACACATATAACTTCCCCTAAATATGTGCTAATAACAAAACTTTTCTCTACTCTAATAGGTTGTACAAAATTTTAATGGTATTAACTCTACTTTCATATCCTGACCCCCAATGGTGACCTTAACATCCTTATATATATAACCCACACATATAACTTCCCCTAAATATGTGCTAATAACAAAACTTTTCTCTACTCTAATAGGTTGTACAAAATTTTAATGGTATTAACTCTACTTTCATATCTTGACCCCCAATGGTGACCTTAACACCCTTATATATATATAACCCACACATATAACTTCCCCTAAATATGTGCTAATAACAAAACTTTTCTCTACTCTAATAGATTGTACACTTAAAATATTCTCAAATCTTCTTGCCACAAACAAATGTGTGGTACCATGATCAATCAATACATACACTTATTGGGAATATAACAGTAATGTATCTGTAATAAAATTAGTGACAGTTCACCCTATAATTTTAGTCTAATCAATTTAGTATACTAATAAAACAATAATAGAATTTAAATAATAAGAAAGAATATAAAATAAAATGTAGTCACTATTTTAAATTTCAAGTTCTTTTCTAACAAAACATTACTATTCATAGGCTCTAGTTTACATACAAAAAATGATACGATCCAGGCAAGGTCAAATTCGGATTTTGACGTAAAAAGTGCACCTATCCAGTTTTACGGAAACAATCATAATTCTCAATCCGATCGTTGGAGCAAGCTGAAATTTTACGTGGAGTCTCCTGACATGTTTTCCTACCTTGGTTTAAAATTTCAGGTCAATCGGAGTTCGGAAAGGCATCGAAACACGGGTCAACAGAGGCTGTATAAATTTTGTTATTTACTTCATTTTGACTTGTGGACTTTCTATTTGGCTAGGATTCTTTTCCTAAAAGGATGTGACAGCTTATTTTGGGAATCTTCTAATTCTCCAAAGATCTTTAATGGGCTGCAACATAGTTTTCATGTGTGGCAATGATTCATAAATGTTCAGAATCCTTTTATTACAAGGATTCCTTATTCATCCTAGCTACAAAAAGAAAAGAAAGAATAAATTTTACCTTCAGATCAGATTTTCTAGTTTATTTGGGACTTCTTAATGGTGACAAATCTGATTTTAGCATATTTAGGATGGTAATTTTTGGATTTTTATTATTTTCTTCTTAGTCTTTGGGTTATTATTACTTATTTGGGTCACTTGTAAGTGGGCTTAATATAAGTCCACCTAAGAGGGGTCCATTAGGGTTTATTTAAGTCTAGAGTTAGTATAAATAAAGGCACAACTAGACATGTAAGAAGACAATTCAGATTAATAAAACTTCTCGTTTGCCGCACTTTGTGTGTGTGTGTATTGGTGAGATAATCTCCCTTCCATGGTTCTCTAATGAACTGAAAAACAACTTATCGAAGAACAACTGTCTTCGTGGCGTCATCCTTATACTTCTCGTTCGCGAATCAATATTCGTTGGGTGGGGGTTTCTGTTTTCAATAGCATTGGTGCCTAGGTATAAGTTATCTTTGTGTCACACTCCTATCAAACCTGATTTACTTGGCTTTCCGGGAATTGGTGTCTTTGCGTGTGGGTTGCGTGACCACGTGATCACGAGGTTCGCATAAAAAAAGAAGTACTTAAAGTATCGCATTACATTATCTATAACTATAAAATTACATGCATATATTTCTTATTAACTAGAACAAGAAGGCAATAACAAAAGTGCATTGTTGATGATCTTGTAAAGAACCTGAAACAAAAATTAACATTACAACACGTTATTACAATTTTAATCAATCTTAATTAATCTTTTTTTTTTATGAATTCATCTTCATTCCTATTACATTTCTTTTGTCCTAATAATTCAACAATGAATTAAATTTAATATTGCACTAGTTTCTCCTTTTCTATCGATCTATCACACTCGAATGGCTTTATAAATCGACTATTTCATTTCATAGTTGATTTGTTTGGTCATTCATTTCAAGTACTGAATGATTATGTAATGCTTATTTGGTTACCCATAGACACAACAATCCTCATATTTATCGTTTATTTCAGCATTTCTATCTGAAAACCAACAATTTGTGGTAATCCCAACTGGATACCAATCAATCTGGCATCTAACTTGAATGCTAATTATCTCAGCATTTCCATTTGGAAGCTATTAATTCCAGTAATCCCAACTGTATACTAATTAATCCAGCATCTTACTCGAATGCCAATTATTTCATTTTCTTTTAAAATTTCTTACATCAACATAATAATTGTCAATCATTACTAATTTCATAAACTCATTGATATCGACAAAATAATAGTAACTATTGACTTTTAAAGAAGAATTAATAGCTATTGAGGTATTAAGTACTTACCTGAAATCTATTGTCGTCTGACTGTCCCTGTTGGCTAAGCAGCATCCATAGTCTCTCATGTATCATCAAAATCATAATTATTTTTAATTCAAAATCCTTATCTCAAAATTCTCTTTTTTATTTTTAATAAATTCCGATCTTATATCATATCTAAGGGGATTTCATAATTATTAATCTATATTTTGTGCAATTTAAATTCGATTCATCTATAATTAACCCTTTCATCCTAGCAAATTTGTTTTCAACTTTCTTCCTTAAAAGAATGCATGGTTTTAACTCAAATTTCTTTGGAATTAATGTATTTCTTATTCATTAATCATCAACATAAGTCCACATCATGCATTTAACTATTTAAGCAAACAAATTTGATCCCTCTTATCATCGTCTTGGTCAAACATTGCGTTATGAAACTATAGGTTTCAAATTGAATAATAATAGTTCATTATCAGTTAGAAAGATATTGGTTCACATTGGCATAACCAATCGGTCACCTGGTTATTACTTCTTTTACTAGGGTTTCTAACGGTCGAATAAATTGTCAACTGGTTTGCTCGATCGATTCAAACAGTAGTAAAATTCATTATTCCTCCTATCAACCGATCGACCAGATTGTTTGGTAATCCTAATTGGTCAACCGGTTTGTACAGTTCATGAGATGTCATTTTAGTTTTCAGTTTCAGTTTTTTTTTTCTTTTCAATTCATGCAATACTCAATACTTTTTCATGCTTATCGACCTCATTCTATCATAAAAACATCCATTTAATCATTCGTTCATGAAAACACAATTTATATAACATTCTCATACATAGTTTTGAAACTCAACCCGGTAATTGACCCGGTTTAATAATCTGGTCACGGGTCACATGGGTTGACCCGGGTCAACCCAAAAAAATTAATAAAAAAAGGAAAAATTATTAATCACAGGTAAGGGCCAGTTGATGAGGAGCTCATGTGGGCTTCATTGTCAAATTGACTTAATGAGGTGAAATTTGTCTTCCCCTCCGATTTGAAATTTCCTCTTTTTTACCCCAAAAGATCAAATCTTTCACTGATGGAAAAGAATCAATTGATTAGGTTTTTCAAGCTGGTGCAAGGGCACTTAGTTGCCACAATAGGGGCGGGTACTTCTGGTAATGAGATCCTGACATTCAAACATTCTGTTTACTAGTAGCATGAATAAGAAGAGAGAGAAGATGTCGCAGATCAACTGTTAGGAATATGAGTTTTGAAGAAGAGGTAATCGATTACAAACCTTCTTCTAATGAGGCTGCAGCTGAGCTAGAAAGTGCTCCATCAATTCCAACAGAAACATGTCTAGCATGCACCTTTCAAGCTAAACGTGGGAATGAGAATGGGAATGGTAATGAGGAAGGGAAGACGAAGATTTCAGATGAGGATTTGGAGAGGCCATTTGTTGAGTACTTGTCAAAAATACGGTTGCCTCCAAAGATTAGATCGTACAAGACTGTTTTTGCCTTTCTCTATCAGGAAGGGAGTCGGGTCTCAACCGGGTTTAACCGGGTTGACCCGCCAGGTCGACCGGGTTTCTCCGGGCCAACTCCCAGACGGGTTTTTACTTAGACCCGGACCGGTTCCGGGGCCAGGTCGGCCGGGTCCCAGGTCGACCCGTCGGGCCAGTCCGGGTTTCAAAACTATGTTCTCATATGTAAAATACACTAATTTTCCTTAATAATTCAAAATTATAACTAATCAAGTTTCCCTACTTCTTAAACTTACTAAATTAAGGAGACACGAGCAAGGAAGAGAAGTTTTCTACTCGCTACTGCCCCCCTCTTCTTCTTCAAAGTCGGCCCACTAAATTAACAATCCTTGATAATCTTTAATTTCCTTGCTTAATCCCGTAATTCCTCTTTAATTCTTTTTATAAATCTTCAGTATTATATATTATTGTTCATTTCTTTTAATGGTAAAACTTCTAGGATTTTTTTATTATCATAATATTTTAATTGGGGTTTTACACTTTTGATATTTCCATTCCTCACCAAAAGTATTTTTGCATTCTATTAAGCCAATTGATATAGTCAGCAAAGTCAATGTCAGGTGACGTTGGAATCAATTTTTTCTAGATATTCAAATTACCATGGTCACCTTGAAGTGGAAGTCAAGTGAAAAGAGGTTATCTCTTTCTAGGACTACTTCTTTAATGGTAAGGACCGAGACATTCCCCATTCATGTTTCTAAGGCATTACTTATGATTTCCCAATTTATATTAAGAACACAATCATAATGATTTTAGAAATGGGTGATAAGGGATGATTTTGGTTGAGAAGATCTCGTGGAATATGCCATTTTTATTGACCAAGGTTAGGTTTTTTGAATTTTATTTATTTATTGCAGAAGATTATGAATCTGTTGAAGAAGATGAAGAGTTGGGTATTAATTGATTAATTATTAGAGACTCAATACAATAGTTCTTATAATTCTAAGCGTCATGCCTAATCCAGGCAACAATTCATTTGAAATTTTTTAGTTGGCTGACATGTTAGAAAGAGGAACATGTTTGATATACGAGGAAAATAATGCTTGATTTTCCATGTCATCCATCATCGATTTATCAATCAATTTAAACATAAAAGGCATGTAAGAATTTCTTCATTTATTCTAAACAAAAGAAGATAGTAAGGAAACTTGAAATCAACCATCGATCAAGGAATATCTTGATTCCTTGATCTTTCAAAGGAAAACATATTAAGCAAAATAACTAACAAGAACAATGAAATATGATCTTTCAAGTCATTACTAGTCTTTGTTTAGACATTGAATTGAACTTTCTCATCATCCCTATCTACGGTGTCCTAAACTTGGACTCTCGTTGCTTCTCACCTGGATAGAAAGGTGTCCAGTCACTATAAACCAATGGAGTAATAAGCCTCCCTGCAAGGCTCTATTGACGGGAGATCTTATCTTTTCATGATTGTTAAAGAATATCAAGTGTAATTGTCATACCTTTATTGAAATAAGAGAAAACCAGAGCGCTGGTGGAAAAAGACAAACAAAAACCAAAGTTAGATCTTGAACCATAAGGAACTGTGCATGTATTTTTACAATGAAAATGAATAAAGAGATAGAAAATGAGAAGGTTGTTATCAGTTCTTTAGTGAGAAAATCATCACCGATAGCTAGAATCTTTTCTTTAGGGAGGACGAGAGAGAGATCGAGAAAGAGAGAGAGACTCGAAATTATCCAACTTTTTGCAATTAGGTCTTGCATGATTGCTCTTCACATAGCATCTTTTTTTTCTTTCATGTAATGATTGTAAGGTAATGAGTGATTATAGTCATAATCATTCATTGTGTAATGAATTTTGAAAGCTATACAACCAAACGTAGGAAAAGGAATGTAATGAAACATTACATTACATGCTGTTAATTACATCAAACCAGACATGCCATGCCATAACAAGAATTAGAAGTGAAGCACCTTTATCTAAAACAAAGGAAAACGTCAAAGATAAGAACACTATCGATAATGCAGAGGGTTACATTCACGCAAGAAATTGTAAATAAAGGTGTAACAAAGCAGGACCTACGCTACAAATGTCAAGCAAGTAAAAGAATCCAAGGCAAAATCTATGCTTACTAGTTAGCAACGCCTAACTGAATCGAGCTACCAAAAATGAACGTTCAGCAGGAAACCAGGCAGTACCTTGCGTCACGGCTCCAAGGTATTACCACTATGACTGCTTTGACCATTGAAAGCTTTGCAATTGCAGGATTCATCATTCTGGAATTCCCTCTCATCCGTACTGGGCAGACTGCAGATTATGTACCCATTCTGCAATGCCACATCAATGAACAGCTGGACACAAGCAACAAAACTACCCCAACAACTCTTAAATCAAATCTCAAAACAGTTTATCATATTTCCATCCAAATTAAAGAAATAAATCCAACATTTTTCATATTACAGCAACTTACGAGTGCATGTTTCCTCGTTTTTTTGACAATAATCTGAAATATATGATACAACACGAGTGCTGAGAAGCATGGGAAAAAATATATTAAATCCTAAAGAATAACAGCAGAGGAGAGTATGTATGTAACTAAAAGAATCTGTAATCCCTGTAAACAACCTCATTCCAGTCCTTTTCATGATGCAGAATCTAAAAGAATAACAAACCATAATAATTGTAAAGCCGCTCATCTTCTTAAAATAAATTATTGCTGATTCTGGCGGAGAGACAGTAGATGCGCTGCAAAGGTGTCATAGTCAGGAAGTTTTGGGTGAACATGGCTGGGTTTATTAATGGAATTCTCCCTGGATGGCGTCTCACCATGGGTACTGGAAGTCTTTGAACTTTGAGCACTGTCTGTTGCGACTGGCTTAGGAGGAGAACTAAATGGCTGTTCCCGAGCTGATGACTTAAGAGTTTCCTCACGCGAAGACCTCTTGGATTCTGAAATTTGCTTAGAAGCTGCTTGTTCTGCTGATCTAGGTGGCTGCCTAGAACTTGCCCAGTAATCTGAACTCTTTGACTGAGATGGTGGTTTTTGCTGACTAGAAATAGCATCTGAACTCCTTGGGGATGATTCTTCATATGAGAACCTCTTGGACTGCTGAATTCGCTTAGAAGCTGCTTCTTCTGTTGACCTACATTGCTCAGAACTTCCCTGGTAACCCGAGCTTCTGCTCTGGGGGATTGATTCAGCGTCAGCAGTGTAGGAGCTACTTGAGGATGGTGTTCTTTCCACAAAAGAGTCTGCACTCACTGGAGACTTGGAAAGCACTGGAGGCTTCGAAGAATAATCTTTATCAGAAGGAGATGCCTTTGTTCGTCGAGAAAACCTAGTGCTTAAATGAGTTTTGCTAGATGGATTCGGCTTAGAAAACTCAGAATCACGATTATCTGATGTCTTTGTGCTTGACCTATCATTCCCTTCAATAACTGATTTTCGGCCATATGACTTTGGACTATTGCTAAAATGTTGTTGTGGAACTTCCTCATCAGAATCGTCATCATAATATGTAGCTGGGGTTCTTGAGCTTGCTTTTACATCTACTTTTGGGTGCAGTCTCTGATTGTTTGTCTCCTGATCACGAGCTCCAGAACCAATATCAACCTTGACAGGAGAAGAGGTCCGACCAGTCCTTGAATGAATATTATCTATTGCTTGTTCAGATGATGAGGAATTATTTGATACATTCCTGTGGTATGGCGGATGCCTATAACCCTTGTTTCGAAAGCCACCTGTCAATATTCCCAAGTTCAACTCTGTACCAGTTTCCAAATTGGATTCTTCAATAGGATCAGCATTCTTTGTGGTGATTGGTAATTCATAATTTTGAACATTTTTCACTACTGGATGCCCTGAAGTTTGCAGGTTGTCCTTCAAGTCATTAGAACTTGTGCAAGATTTCACAGGTATGGGAGAAGATTGACTCGTGTCCAATTTACCATAAGCAAACTTATTATCCATTTCAACATCAACTCCAGTTCTCTGATTTTTCATAGAGAATACTTCTTGGACATCTGAATCAAGTGAAGCTGTCTGTAAATGCGTTTTACGGTTGGATCCCAAATTTTCCTTGTCTGCAAGTGAAAATCTTATTGAGTGAGGACTCCCGCTATGAATGGGGTCAGAGTTTCTGGTGCTAACACTCTTTGTATGAGCAAAAATGCCAGTACTTGAACCACCAACCACCTCATAGGTATCCAGATCCACTTCCCTCTCTGAACTTACGCTGTCAGAATCATCAAAAGTCATGGGTAACAAGTCATGTGGTTGGGAAGGAACAGGGTCAGTGGTAAAATCTTGAGAAAAGAATGCCGAGGTCAACGGTGTCTCATGTGGTTGGGAAGGAACAGGGTCAGTGGTAAAATCTTGAGAAAAGAATGCCGAGGTCAACGGTGTCTGCGAACTGGACTTTCCTCGAAACTCATCCATGTTTTCCGTACGGCCCCAAGCATCTGCATTTGCTAACAAATGAGAAGATGACTTTCTACCTTCTGATGAAAAATCCGAATCATAGACTTGGTCATTATGTTCATCCTCCACATCGAACTTAATTTCCTTGTCTGAAGAAGAATCATCAAAAACCATGGCATTGTCATAAGAATTTGCTCCTTTTGCATCTCTTTGCTCCTTATCAGTCTCATCTCCCATTCTCTGCTGGTTGGTATTGGAAAACACATTGTAATCATCACTGAAAGTTTGTGAATGCGAATGTGAGGAAACACTGCTAGACTGTTTTCTGATTCTTGCTTCCTCAAAGTGACTGACATTCTCTGATGTCATTCCATCTTCCAGTTTACTCACAAAGCTTACCTCAGATTCCCTAGACTCTAGCTTTACACTAGATTCACCCAATTCGGAAGACCTCTTTTGAGAAAGCCTATCAGGCATTGGGAGATCATCAATTAATGGATAATCATCCACAAAAGAATTACTGGACTTTGAGGAAGCTGACTGACTAGGTTTATTAGGGCTCTTGAGATTGTAAAACCTTTTAGTTAATCCAGCCAGGTCATCTTGCTCATTGCCTTCTCTCTCCTCACGATGTAACCCTGGATGTCTTTGGTACACGTTGTTACTCATTTGATCTTTGTCAACATCTTCACCTTGCAGCTTTGAGCCAGTATAGTTTTGAGGTCCTACATCTCTTGATTCAAAAGCAAAAGCCTTCCGTGATTCTGCTAAATGCTGCCTGGTTATCCTTTCTTGACTTGAAAGTTCTGCAGCAGCTCTGGCAGCCATGCTTGCTCGTTCAGCAGATTCAGCAGCTGCCTGTGCAGCAGCTGTGGCATCCTTGAATTCCATATTCCAATTCTGTGGACCAGATAAGACCTCACTATGGTTCCCTGCATGTGTACAAGGGTTAACAAGCAAAAAACAAGGCAAAGGACAGCTTTACACATATTTCATCTAACAACAAACAAGCCAGGCAAATAGTTGACAAACCTGAAGGCCTATGATCTGGATAGGAATGAGGTGAAGATTGTAAATCGGGGCCATGAGAGTTTGCAGGAACATCATGCTTTACATAGTGTTGCGACGGATCATGGAAATTATGAGATCCCTGATCAACCCTATTCGGTGAGGCTTGGGCATTAGTAGGTTCCACATGGACTCTACTAGCCTGCTCAAATGTAGCGGGTCCCTTCTGCTCAAACATATTTACAGTTAATGCAAATATTGAGGAAATAGATTTTGAATTTCTGTGCATCCATTTTGCACCACAAAAGGCATTACCAAGAAAAAGTTGAATAACTTGTAACATTTTATCTTACCAGCATGTCCTCAGGAGGTTTGGTGTCTTTCTCTTCAAATGACATAGGATCCCACTTGATATTGTGTTCCTCAGCGATTGCAGTCAAAATTTTAATTTTGGTAGGGCCATCAGGTGATTTGGAAGATAATTTTTCCACCAACTACAAATATAACACCAAAAAAGTTTAACAACAAAACTGAGCTGCAGAGTTCCACTTATCAACACAATAATAATTTTTCAAAAAAAAAACTTACTAGGCGGCTAACACCACAGTCTGGACGTAATTCAACTGCTGCAGATACAAATTCTTTCCCATATTTTGCTGTTAAATGCTTCCGAATGTCCATCAATTCTGGTACATCAGCACATCTTGGAGAGGCAAAAATTACACTTGAGACCGCTTCCTTCAAGTCAATGGGACAGTTTCTGAAATGATACAAAATTGATCAACAAACGTAAGCAGTCATCATAATAAGCCAACAAGATTTACCGGTACAACATTTTAGTCTGGCTGAATGAATAAAATATTAAAAAAGTATCATCCATGAAGAAAGAATCAAGAGCAGGTATCGTATGATGATGGCAGGGGCAAGAGAAATCTAGATCAAACAATCCTTATATGCCACACCACAAAAGAGGTCATATTCCATCTCTAAAAAAAGATCCCAAAATAGTCAATAGACATGTAAGACTGCATTTCATCTACGAACCAGCAAGAGAAAAAGTTTGATGGATGATAGCATCAACACACAGGATCCTTCATTACATAGGATTAGAATTAAGAAAAATAAAAATAAAAATTATTCTGGATTTGGGAAAGGATTGCATACTTCTGCGACTCAATGATGGGCAAACGCGCCACAATAAGCTCGCAATATATCTCGATAAGTTCATATGCTGCCATAGTCTTCTCTTCCCTAACCACATGTTCAACCTATGAAGGAAAAAAGAGAAAAAAAAATCAAAACCAAAGAAAAAGAATTGAAACCACAAATAAATATATAAAGAAAAATAAAATAAAAATCATCTGATAGGTAGCTTACCCGGATTCTGGCAGTCCGTTCTTGGCCAGCGTCCAGCAATTGAGCCAATTCTCTCTTGAGATGCTTCACCTGTGCTTCTCTCTTATTCTTCAACAGCTTTATTCGCGAAGACGCTAACTTCAACGATGTTTTGCTGCATCAAGATTAAACCATGGAAGACTGTAAATTATCCAAATTATCTAATTTCATTCAACAGCAACAATAAAAAAATTAACACAAAAACATGAATTCAATTATATATATATATATAAGCAATTCAAAACCCCAATTAATATCTCAAGAAATGAAATTGAGATAAAGAGGAGAAAAACTTACCATTTGGCAGGCTTGAAACTCCGATGAAGCATACTTACTAGAATATTCAATCAGCGCCAAACAGAGCAATCTAGAAAGATTTCTTTAGGGTTTGATTTTGGAGATATAAGAAGATCTACTCTGTATTAATAATTATTTATTTACCACGCAGATCCTGAAGAGGAAGAAAAAGAAGAAGAAAGAGAATTTTACAAGAGTGAAGTTTCGCGGAAATTTTCTTCCGTGTCGAAAAGTCTTTCTTCCAGTCGGTTTAAGAAACCGGGTCTAACTACAATCTGCCATGGTAAGACGCGTGGAAATCGTTCATTGAAATTCTTTTTCCTCCACTTGATAATTAATTATAACGTAGCCCGCTGCATCACAACAAATTGATTAATCCGTGTGATATAAAAAATAATTAAATAATATCTTGATTAGTGTTTGACTTCACAGTATTTTTGCTAAAAATGCATTTTTCATCGATTTGTCTCGCATCATCGTCCCAAACAAAACATTTTTGCTTGTTGTTTTACCATTTGTCTTACATGCAAGCATGGTTTTACAGTTTTGAGCCATTGGATTTGTGTAGCTCTTGCTAGATGCATCTAATAGCCATGTTTAAGGCTTTGAGCTCTCGGACTATTCTTTGCAGCTGATGTGTTTTTTTTTTTTTTTTATCAAAGCAGCTGATGTATTTTTTTTTTAAATTAATATGGATGCTCGAATCAGCTTATATGTATTTTAATTAATTTTAAAAATTTAAAAATTAATAATTATATAACTCTTTAGTCATCCAAAAATATGAAAATATATGCAGCAGATGTGTTTTTTATTATTATTATTTTTATTATTTTTTTATTTTATTTTTTTAGTTTAACATGGGTGTCTGGACCAGCTTTCATGTACCTCGACTAATCCCACGGACTCTAAAATTAACGACCATATAAGCTTTTAGTGGCCATCATATGAACAACCATAAAGCTCAAACCTGAGATTACAGAAAAAACAAACTTTTTAATTTCAAATTTTTATTATTGAGCTACCAGTAGATGGTTATCATTTCTCTGTTATTATTTTCCAATAATTTGCCTAGTAGATAAGTAAAGCATCACAAGAATGACAGGCGTGCACGCTAAACCTTGAATCGAGGATACATAGGCAGAAACATGCGAAAACACTAGGCTACAAGCCTCGTGCAGCTGATGTGTTTTTAATAGCCTAGGAGGAGGCTTCTAGATTTGTAACAACGTTGTTTCTGCTACTGGCGCTCAATGCACCAGTTGTCATTCCTCCTGTGATTCTAACAAGCCATTACTACTACTACTATGATATTTGCATAAACATGGTTTAAAAAACCACCTCAGCCACCTGATAAACCACCTCAGCCTCCCAGATAATAATAATAATAAAAAGCACGTCTTCATCGCACCGGCAGGTTTGGTGCCTTGCTTCAATGAGAGCTTCCTTCTGTTATGCCCCTACAACTATTTAAATAGCAAAAAAAAAAAAGTTGCTATACTTGTGTTGTCCGCTGCAGTATCCATTCTCTTTTCAAAATGCTTATCATTCCTTCCTTCGTAGGTGTCTTCCTTTTATTTTTCTTGTCATCCACTACTGTCTAGTGAAATTGAGATAATAGGTAATTCTAAATAATTATATATAAATTTGTTATAATTAAATAAAAATATATCACAAATAAATTATATAAATGATCTAATAAATATATTTATGAATCAGTGAGACAAATTTAAACTTAAAAAGAGATTTGGTCACTCCAAATCATAATAATATCCTAAAAATAACATAACTTTTGATCTAATCTGTTGAATTACACTTAAATTTTTATATAAATTCTCGGATATTAGTTTTTCTATAATAGTCTTCATAGGACTACACAAATTATCAGATCTTTAAATATAAAAAATTTCACCTCAAGCCCTAGTTTGGGTTAATTTTGTAATTTTCCTTGTTTTTTTGGATTTTATGCATTAATGTTTTGGATTTTATAATTATTTTCTTTGTATTTTTATATTTTATATTTTGTTTTTTGATTGCTAATTAAAATTTTGTAAATCTCTTTAAAAAATAGTGTATTAATATTATTTTCTATAAAATAAAATTATGAATTTCAGCTTCATGTTTACAATCCATTTTGCTGATCAAAATTTATGTGTTCATATATATCTACATTTCTTGGCAACGTGTCACTCCATCTTGGTAAGGAAATGTTTGTACAACACTTTAATTGTAGGTCAATCATTTATATATTTTTGGTACTACGTAGTTGATTGTTTTTTAAAATATATTTTATTTAAAAAATATTAAAAATATATATTATTTTTTATATTATAACATGAAAATAAATAAGAAAAAAATAATTAATTTAAAATAAAAAATAATTTAATTTAATTTAATTTTTAAAAATAATATTTTTTAAAAAATAAATGGTTGTTAGAAAACTAAAAAAGGAGATGCCCTAGCCAGACTTGCTTAATACGGAAATTTTTATTGATCGAACGATGAAATGTTAGGCCTATTGGTCGCCTTCACATATGTACTTTAAGCCTGCTCTTTGCGTTTCTTGCTGTCGTTTGTAGTCTAAGAATACTTTTTGCTCCTTTTTTTTTCATTAATGCGCGCATTTATCCCATTTTATGTCAAGAAAAGAGAAGAAAAGGGGGCTTGCATTAAAACAACTTACAGGAAGATGTGCCATTTTCATTTGACTGCCACTCCACTCCAAGCTTTTACTGTGTGCTCACATATGCTTTCTCAACTTCATGCGATACATCTTCAGATCTCTTCCTCGCATTTCCATCGTTTCTTCACTACAAGATCGCTAGGTTTTGAACCTTTTGCTGCATTGCCTGGATATGTGTTTTAAAGCTCGAGCAGGACTGCTGCGGAGAAAAATGAAATACTTCTCTACATTTCCAGTCTCTTTTTGAATCTACTTTCGTGCCTGTGTTAACAATTAGCAGTAGCCTAAACTCTATATGGATATAAAATGTAGACTACTTTGAATTGCTTTGCCCTGCTGATTCAGTCATGCACTGTTACTTTAATTTGTGAATGATGTTACTGTCGGGTTAACCATGCTATATCACATGGTAGTCAAGACACAGCACGAGACACCTAGCTAGACTCAATACTTTTTAAGAATGCATTCAATCATCAACAAGTCCTGTTAAACAATGACAATAAATATTTTCAGAAAGAAAATAAGAGGTAGCATAAACAGTGCCAGAAATCAAGCTCAACTGCAGAACATAAAGTTGACAGGACAAATCCTAGCAAGCCCTGCACTCCTGCTACCACTCAATTTCGGTAGTTTCAGCACACTACTTTGCATTGATCATCCTAAGGAAAAGGTTATGTAAGAATTGAAGTCTAATTCCCAAAAAATATATAGCGTGAGGCTGGAATCATTACTGATATACAAATGAGTGTCCCAATATGATATTTTTTTTTCCATTCTGGCCTTGCGGGTTTCCCCTTGTTGATGATCCTGCTATCTCATCTAGGGACTATTTGCTGGAGATGATAAAAGCCTAAGATGATAATATCTAAAATGAGGCACGCTAGGAAAATTGGAGGATGAAGGACCAAGACCTGGCTAAAGATCAGGATTCAGGTAAGGAAACTTCACGTTCAAGAAGTCTTAACGACTCGAATTGGCTGAATGAAAAAAAGAAAAAAGAAAAAAAAAGAATACAATGCTTGGTATTGCTCTTTTCGACTTTTGAAAAGTTTATAGTTCAATCTTTGAGCTGCCTAACTGGGAAAGTAAAATGGCCATATCCATTCCCTGCACCATAGTAGGAACAGCTGTTTCATAAGTGCAATCCCGAGAAAACCCAACCTTTCCGGATTTATGGACTTTCTTTATGCAAGATTTGAACTTCTCGTGGCACTTGATATTATTCAAACCTGAAAAAACAGCATTTGTAAGATAAACCATTACCAATACCATGATTCACGTTGAGGCATTAAAAAAAGCATGCATTGTTCCGCTCTGATAAAGTATTTCACTATAGCGTGGGCACATTGCATCATTTTTTACTCTTTTCACAATAATAATGGGTAGTCATCATGTCATAAACTAGCCCAGTATCTTTGGGCTAGTTTTTTAGCACCAGAATTGAATCCCACACGACCAGGTCTGAAGAAGGCCCCCATGGCCATACCTCTAGCGCATTCACAAGATTTTTTCTTTTTTTCTTTTAGCCTCTCTAGGATTCAGATGTTGAATGATGTGGGAGGAAATGCAGTTGACAACCAAGCTAAGCCTCCAGGAGTAATATAATCTCTTTCGTCAACACACTATAGGAATCCTTCTTTATATGCTGGTGGCTTAGCCAGTAAAATCCAAATTAGACCACGTATGTCGCAAGTTCTTCTTCACCCTCTTGCCCCCTCTCATTTTCTGTTTCCTGGTAAGTCAATTCACCTTGTTCTAGTTAAGGGATTATTCTAAATTCTCAGAATACTCTAAAATGAGGAAAAGAAGAACCAGAATGGGTAAACCTAGGATTCGAGTGCCATTCCAATCGCCTCACGATCTTTTCCATTGGTATACCTACCGTGCGCGGTCTATAAACCTCAGCCCTTCATTTTTTTTTCTCGTCCTATTGTAAAGGAGGGAACCAAGCCCATTTTTAGATGGATATAACCATCATCATATGAATGTGGACCGAAAACAAAAATCCTGTGAATTCAAGGCCTTGTTAACTTTTTAACTAGTAACTAAATTATTAATCTACCAGAACAAAAATGGCCTCCAAAAGGCAAACAGCAAATTATAAAAACAAAAAAAAGGAAAGAAATTTAAAGGTACCTTTCTTCTCGACGCACTCATCGTGAATCTTACAACAGGCATCGACATCATCACACGGTTTCTCTCCAGGACACCCAGTCCACCCTACTCCACAATACTTCCCGTATCTAATTCCAACCGCTTTTGTTCAGAAAACAAAATTATTAATAGAATTATTCTAATTCAATAGGGAAGCAATAGTTTTTTTTTTTTTTGTAAAGCTACTTACAATTACAGTTCTGGGCAACACAGGTTCTACTGCATTTCTCCTGTAAAAACACATCAAATCAATACAAAAAACCCCATCGATATTGGTCCATAAACAAAGGATCGAGAGATAATCAGCTAATTAAATTACCTGAGAATCGTTGTTGTTGGCGCAGTCAGCGAAGAGGGAGAGGAAGATTAATACTGAAGCCAATGCCACAGCGACACGGGCTCCAACAGAGAAGCGCACGCCAACGAACATCCTATCGATTTTCGCTCCCTCTTTGTTTCTTCTCCAATTTGCCTGCTACAGTTGCAATAAAACGACTCCCTCTCTGGCCCATGGTATGACGTGCTTCCCTCCAATCACGTAATGCCACTTCAGCTTTACAGTGGAATTAACCCACATGGCCAAATAACCGAGCACTCAACCAATGGGCCTAATAATAAATAACAACAGAAACTATTGGATGTAGCCCACCAAAGATTCTCTTGTGTTTTGTACAAAAGATCTTTCATGTGGCATTAACCCATGATTCCTTCTTACTTTCAATTATTAATTAATTTTTTAAAAATAAATAATTTTTTTCATAAATTTGGGGCAATTTTTTTTTATAAAAATAATCATATAAAATGTATTGATATATTTCTTTTTTTTTTCTTAAAAAAAAAAGAGAGAGAAAGTAATCATGTTTGAAAAAGCTTTATTTCAAAATCCAGACATAGAGAAATATTAATTCCTAAGGAAATAGGGAAAAATTAATTGAATGGGAAAGATTTATAAAAATTTATAAATCAAATCAATAATTTTCTAATAATAAGAATAATATAATTTGAAGTATATATTTAGTCTAAAACATGAAGAATTATCATAAATATTTTTGTTTCATAAGGTTGTATGAACTACAAAAAAAAAATATCAAATAAATTTTCGTAGTCTCGGCACAAAATCAAATAATAAAAAAATGTAAAATCAAATTACTAAAAAAAAAAAAATTGGCATGCATGGAATGGCTGTGCAAGTATGGGTTAGATGCACACGGGCCACCCAATACTAATACTAGGTAGAGAGAGAGATGGATTATATGTCGTTTGCACAAAAAATTCATTTGAAATCGAGCCTCGTTGGTTTCACTGCATCCAAACTTAATTTAATCACCTTTTTAGCCCATATTAGTATTATTTTATGGGTTGGATTAAATATTTTTAGAAAATATTTAACAAAAAATATCAAGGTTATAAAAAATTATTTAACATTCCTATTAAAATCCGAATAATGGATCAACCTTTTAGACTTCTAGACGTTACTCTTTTCCTAACATGGATTTTAAGTTAAATCATGTAAGAGCTCAATATGACAAGTCGACTTGGTCATTCCAAAAACAACCCGGTTGATTGGTAAAAAAAATTCAAGGATAAAATTAAGAAAAGATAATGAAAATGATAAAAAAAACATCCCGACTCAACTTCTTATTTAACTTGGGTTTAAAATTAAACCAAATGAGAGTATTTTAAAAGCGACCCAGTCGACTTGGCTAGTCCAAAAGTAACTTGGCCGACCGATAAAAAATATTTTGAGGACAAAAGTGAGAAAGAAAATGAAGAAATTGACAGAATAAAAAACCTCTCAACATAACTTCTTATTTAACCTAGATTTAAAATTAAACCTTGCGAGAGTTAACCCAATGTAATCCAATTATCTTGGCTGATCTAAAAGTATCATGGATGACTGTTAAAAAAAATAAAGATGAAATTAAAAAGAAAAAAAAATAAAAATGAATAAAAGAGAGCACCTGCTTTGTTGTTTATATGAATAGTAAAGCAGGTGCAATGCACCCGAAATGTTTTAGTATGTTTAGCTAATAAGTGGTAGTACATAAATTTTACAAAAAAAAATTGTTGTTATTTGGGCTATATACCTAAACATAAAAAATTTAAATGTTTTTGTTGTTAAGACAACAAGCCCAAACAACAACAATTGTGGCCTTGTCACCTTTTAGGTCATGGCTTAAACAACAACACCAATGTCATTTAGGCTCGACCCAAATGGACTACACCCTATAAATTATTATTATTATTACTTCAACAAATTTCAATGTACTTTTTTGAGTTTCAAGCAATTAGAATGTGACATTACACGTCGTCCATGCACATAATATTTTTCATGATTAAATGATATACTTCCTAACAAATTCTTTGTAAATACAAAATTTTATGCCTACGTCATATTTTTTAGCCAATCATCAACAGTTCAAACATGAATCATTTTCTATGCAACTCATACGTCTTTTTCTCGAACAATGACTATTTCTCACCAACATATAACCAACACTCACTAGCCTTTTAATTAATAATAGTGTTAGATACTACCAAATGTTGGGAACCAAAATTGCTACCAATCAATCGTAACATCCCTCTTCATGTTCGAGGTAAGCCGACATGACCAAGATTTATAGATACCTTAGGTCACCAGGTAAACAAAAAGTTCTCTAAATCAATATTTATTTTACAACCAATTACTCTACATATTTTCTCTCATATATTTGACTTAAGTATTGTAGAGTCTCTTATTCTACAAAGGATATTTTTTCTACAACCAATTACTCAACACTAACATGAATCTTTATGGTTTATTGCTCCATGGTCTTTCTCTTATTTTTGGTCCACCGCCATCAATATAGAGAGATCAAAAGCGTTGAAGGTCTGATAGTTTTTTTTTTCTCTTAATTGCTTTGTTTTCTAACTTTTGGATTTGCCCATGAAAATGTTATTAGGTTACATGAATTATATGGTTGTGTAGATCTCATTAAGAGAAGAAGAATGGTGATGGTCTCACCTTGTTTAGAGGTCAAAGGAGAGAGAAATTAAATAAAGAAGTTTTAAAGGCTATTTTCTCTCTCTCCTTAGTTGATGACGATGTAGAGGTTGTTGAATTCAATTGATAGAGAGGTTTGTGAAGGCTTTGAGAAAAAAAGAATGATGGTGGTCTCATCGGAAATGAAGGTTGGAGGTGAGAGAAATTAAAGAGAGAAATTTAGGTTTTAAAGAGAGAAAGATGAGGCTAAGGTTTTTTTTATAGAAGAAATGTAGGAGAAGATGAATAGTTTTCTTCTATGGTTTATTTCTCTAAATTTCAACTTATATTCTTTCAAAACAAATTTATAATGGCTCTCTCCTATGATGGCTAGGGTTTTTGGTTAGGGTTTTGGGAGAGTGTAGAGGATGAAGGTGATGAATAGTCCTATTTTTTTCTTTCTTTTTTCTCTCAAAAAAATTATGATGATTCTCTCCTATAGTGTTTAGGGCTTTTGGTTAGGGTTTTGAGAGAGTGTGGAGGAAGAAATGGTGAATAATCCCTCTTTTCTCCTTTTTCTTTATCTATAGTATAACTTTCTGTCATTTTCTCTATATTACTTAGTTCTAAGTTATTTAATTATGTTTTGGTTTCTCATTTTCTTGTTTTGTACTTTAACCCCTTGTCTACTTTGCTTTCTAATTTGACTTTTTGATTTTTTTGATTTTGATTTGTTTTTGAAAAACAATGTCAACGTCAATTAGATAAGATACCAAGAATTACAAAATAAACATGAGTGCATTGAAAACTTATCTTTTTAAATTTATTTTTTTTCAAAAAGACACCAACAATTAAAAAAATAGTTGAAAATTACAAAATGAATGAGAGAATGACTGAAATACATCGAAAATACATTTTTTTAATTTGTTTTTTGGATTGATGGAACTTGTTTTGGAATTGGGGCTCAAATTTTGGATTATGACACTTGTGATGTTTAAGATAAATAGAAATTCCAGAGTGTGGTTCGAGTCCTCCATGCTCACCTTGGCTTATTAGTTTAGGCTAAACAAATAGACCCTTCTTTTAGACCCAAATGCACCTAACATATTTGTTATGTCTTGCATTTTTTAGAATAAAGTTATCTTTAAATCAATTTATTAAAATTATACTTAAATAATGATCCCATATGCCATAACTTTCAAGAACATTTGAGTCTTTCATGGTAATTTTCACAATTATTTTGTACTAATTATATACTAACTTGATTTGTAGAATTTTTTAAAATACCCCCTCGTTAGTATTCAATAAGAATATAATATCTATTTTGTTATTTATTATTGAAAATTTTTATATAAATTTCTCAAATTTATTATTTTTAGAGTTATTCATATAACTGTGTGAAAATGATCAATTCATAATTTTCATTTCTTTTTATTAAAACTTAATTTTACAATCACAATAAATAAATATTTTTGAATGTGTCAAAACATGTGTGTTTGGGTGTCTGAACAAGAAAATGGTTTTTTTTGTATTAAAAAGATTAGTTTATTGCTCTTGGATTCAAGTCATTAGAGTTTTGATGAATATTTTTTAATTACCACTAACTTTTATTCAATTAATCATGCTACTAATAAAATGACATGTTATTGTTAGGAAAATAAAAATTACATGAATAAGAGATGGTAATTTTGAGTAAGTTTTTTTTTTTTTCCAACTAAAATCTTAATCATTATTTTTTTTATGAATATCTATTTTATTTTTTATATAATTAAATAGAAATAGATTTTTAAAAGTACCATACATCATGAAGTAAAGTATTTGTATTTATATATATATTTTACATTTTACAATGAAGATTAACTTCATGTTTAGTCTTTAAGCAGCATTAGTCAATTTTTTTACAATTTACTAGTTCATAGTTTTTTCAATTCATTTTAACAAGTGAAAACATTATTTTTTTCAATACTCAACTAGAAAATTTCATGATGCTGAAAAAACATTAATAATGATGATAATTGTATTTTTTTTATATTAAAAATTAATTTAAAATTATACTCCAGCACGAATACAGTGATTAAGTGCTAAACAAATTCATTAAGGCAAGGTCTTCAATACAAAACGTACGTCAAACTCAAGAAAAATCAATAGAAAAAATCCCTTCCCTCGGCCAGGCTCTTGAGTTGGATGCAATTAAACAAATCTATATTTAGTGATGAATTTGTGACTTAGATAGTATTTAAAATAAAAAAAAAATCCATTTCAAAACTGGATGCCCTTTAAGATTCATCATTATATATATATATATATATATATATATATATATGATCGATGGGCCCTTTTTATTAATTTTTTTAATTTTCTTTCTTTTTCTCTGACAAAAAATGCATATTATTTGGAAGAATATATAGTTCAAATGACATTAGAGTCTGCCTTCTTATGGAGATTCTCAAGTCAAATCACTTTTATAATAGCAATAGAGCAATAAATAATGATGATTATGACATATGTTATTTAATTAAAGCTCAAAATCAAATACATTGCTTCCTTGAGAAAAAGAACTTGTTCAAGTAGTGTCACAATTATACAAATGGAGTTTGTTTATAGAGAACTTTCTTAGCAAAGCAGGAAAACAAGAATATTTATATAAATGTGTGCTTTCAATCTGACATGCACTAGAACGAGACAAACCCATCTCTGCAAAGAGGTCTTTGTCATCTAAAAGAATCAAAATGGCTGGAGCCTTTGGGAAAAAATGGAGACTAGTACTGCTGTAGAGGAAATTCAACTGCTTGCTGTTTTCCTTTGTTCCATGAAATTATGTATTCTCTTGAGTGCGACTTCAAGTGTCTCCTCGCTCATGTTAGCGAAGCATACCCTAAACCATCCAGGTTCAGAGCAATGGCAAGAAGAGCCTGGAGATATATTTAGCTTCACTTCGTGAAGGATAGACTTCCAAAGAGCCACTTCACCTTCTCTTGTTGGTGTCTCCAACAATGGACTTAAATTCATCCAGCAAAACAGTCCGGCATTACCTTTCAAACACTCTATCCCGGCACTTCTCAATCCTTGAATTATCATTTCATATCTCTTCCTTAGCCTCTCTCGATTTTCCTTGATGTAATTCTCGGTGAACTTCTTGTTAGACAACATGGAAGCCAGGAGATGTTGTGTTTGAGAAGAAATCAAGGTGAAGCTAGACATCCTTCTCGCAGTGGTGACAACTTTGTCATTATATGAGTATATAGTTCCAACTCTAAAACCTGGAAGACCAAGATCTTTAGAAAGACTGTAAACTATGTGAACTCTTTCTGAATCTTTATATCCACGAGCTTCAAGGATCTCAGCAATGCTTATGAATTCAGATGAAGAGAAGGTGGATCCTGAGTAGATCTCGTCGGACACAAGATGGATGTTTTTGCGGGTGGAAAAATCAAGAATCTCTTCCAGAACAGAGCGCTGGATTGTGACTCCTAGTGGATTTGAAGGATTGGTTATAAGTACCCCTCTCACGTTGATGTTCATGGCTACTGCGCCCTCATATGCAGCTTCCAAGGCTTGAGTAGTGACCTGGAAATTGTTTGAGATATCACAATGTATCGGTACAATTTTTGCACCAGTCCTCCACCTTAAATCTCTGTCAAATCTGAAACAAGACCAATTGGAGATCAAAAACTAATACTCATGAAATGATGTCCTTTCAAGAGAGTTCATCGAGGACCACTTCTTACCCTGGATAGTATGGAGTTGGAACTAGCAAAGCATCACCAGGATTGGCTAGAATGAAGGTTAACAACTCGTTAGCAGCAGTTGCTCCTGCTGTCAGGACTACCCTGTCAGGGTCAAATTTTGCTCTTCCACCTCTGATTTGCTCCATGAAACCTGCCATTGCCTGCTTACAAATGCAATTGACATGTCAGGGTTTTCTTTCTACGTACTATACGTTTGTTTTGGAATACAAAGCTGCAAGTTATCATGGTTTTTTTTTTTTTAAAAAAAAAAAAACGAAGGCAGTACCTGTCGGAAAGATTCGAGTCCATGGTAATCTTGAAACAAGGCATTTTCTCTAAACCCTGGCGATCCTTTTCCCCAGCTAGATGCTTCTGAATGCTGTTCCAAGTACTCTTCTAACAAATCAAACGAAACCTGATCAAGGAAGAACAACAAAGTGCATTAGCTTAAGTGAGAAACTCTTGGAAAGGTTTAAAATATAAAAGCTTTAGTCCTTGCATGACATATTGTCTTGCGGGGACTCACTTGATTTTCTGCCAGTCCCATCTGTATGACTCCTGATGGATTAGATGATTCATCGTAAGGGTCTTCATTATATGCTTTCCAGCCTGCGAAGTATGGGGAGTCCTCTCCGTGAGTTTCGGAAACTGCAACTTTTGAGAGTCCAACAGAGGGTTGCTCAATCTCTATGGCCATAATTCGATATCTTGCACCTAACAAGCTTTCTTGCACGAGATAGTAAGGGCCAAGGCCTCTACTCTAAAATTAAGAAATCTGCTAGGTGTGGAAGTTGAGAGGGAAAAGGAGAAAGAGAGGGAGCGAATAGCAGAAAAGGAATAGAATTGTTGAATGAAAACTTTGTCACTAAACCCTCTTTATATACAGGGAAGTCTTGGAGGCTTTGACGTAGAAAAGGTCCCACAACTTTCCTGGTTCTTGAGAATATATATATAAAAGAGCACAGTATCAATCACCGATTCTGTAATGCAAGCAATATCAAGAATCTCACCCTTTTTTCACACGATATTTTTATCTCCAATGACAACTGTTCATTTCTGTCATCTTGTTAAAGCTTCCTTCATCTAAATCTTTCTCTACGATCCACACCGAATATGGTGGTTGATGGCGGGTGGGTGTTAAATTTTTTTTTTTTTTTTGAAATTAAAGGCTCAAAATTAACGATGATCGATTCTTTTAAGGCCTTATTGTTATAATAATAATAATAGTGGTCTTGTTAACATTTCTGCAAGTCCCCACTTCCCAACCTATGACTAACCAAGTCCTTGATGCATGAAGGAGCTTAAGACTCCAAAATTCCATACTAAAACCAATATCTACAGCATGCAAATATTTCAAGAGATCTAAGAGTAGTTAAGCTATGACGATCTGACAAAGATACCAATTTACACAAGATTAGATTCTGATTTGGGAACAAAGTTGGGATAAAATAGAAGGTTTGAGAAGATCTTACGGCCCTACATGCAGCAGAACTAATATCAAGCAACAGATTTCATAACATCATTAGATTTTCAAGTATCGTAGTTTCTAATCATCATGTAAACTGATCTAGTTTTGCAAGTCCTACTTGTGTCTTGGCAAATTAAGACATGTTTTTGGTAAACATGTGCAGAATGTATAGTGTCACGTACGTAGAGATGAGGGATTATCCAGTGTCGCTGAAGTCAACGTGGCAGGAAAGTGTGTGCATGCTCCATCAACAATGTTAATGATCAACAACATAATATCATTAATGAGCATAGGTCATTAATTAACTTGCTTAATTAATCACTTAACCGATGGCTTATATATATCACAAAAATGCATGCATGTTGAAGATGCATATCTATGAATATCTATATATATAGTTTGTCTGTTGCCTTAGCATGTAAGGGTTAAGATACTTGTCTTGCGGATTTCAACTGACAAGCCCAGAGGATAAAAAACAGTTGATGGGGAAGAAATAAAAACAATAGAAATAAGAAAAACACGTTGGATAATTAAGAAAATATTGTGCTTCCTTTTCTTCTTCCTCTTCTTCTCTTTTTAGATGGAATATCATGTTTCTTAATTTAAATCATATATCGACGTGGGGTTCGATGAATATCCATCTGTGTGTGTGTGTGTGTGTGTGTGTATCTTGTACTCAAGAACGTGAAATTAAGGAGTGGTCGATGACGGCTATTCGACAGCTTTGGCCTCTAAGACAGAGACAAAGATCTTGTTCTTGAGTACAAGATATGTATATGTATATATATATATATATATGTGTGTGTGTGTGTGTGTTTTGTCCGGAGTAATATTCTTGCTATAATTACCAGTTGCAGCGTTACATTTGCTTTAAACTAGGATGTACGGTTTTTTACATGTGGATGAATGATATAATTTCAAGAGTTTGAACCTTTTTTTAAAAAAAAAAGGATATAGTTAGAAGAATAAGAGTGCTAGTATTGAAACTAATGATTAAATAAATTATTATTATTATTATTATTAAAATGCTAGTGAGAGGCGTGTTACAACCACATATTTCATATTGAATAAATAAACAATATAAGAGTAATATATAAAACTGTGTATTCTATATTAACTGCAAGAGCTGCTCTTAAAACTTGGCATCACAGACGGATCACCCCAGTTTACGAATTTTAATTAATTTATTTTTAAATAAAGAAATCCATGTTCAACAGCAAAAAAATAGTTTTACTTGTCCAGCTTGTTCTTTAAGCAGATCTTCCACGTTGTTCTAAAGTTCATTTGAGTTTACTTTTCAGTGATGTATATGAACTTCTCCCGCTCTTTCATTTAATGGAGATCAATTATTTATTTATTTTCGTTTATCATTATGAAATTTATTTGGTTTTATCATCGTGAACAGGATGGAACGCCAAAGTTCCCAAAATATTTTTGTTATGGGCATAAAATAGATTCTTGATGAAAATCATTGTTAGGTGATAAAGAACCATCTCAACATAAAAGTTAAATTGTTAGGTGAGATCTCAAGATATGATTTATATTATTCTCTAAAACACACCTTCAAGTGAAAGTCATTTGGGCTTGAAACTTGCACAGACCCACATTATCTTGTGCTTAATTTTTATCAAATAAATAGGGATGATGAGATTCGAATTCGAGACCACTTGGTTATCAAAGCTCTGATACCATGTCAAAGAATCATCTCAACCCAAAAGTTTAAGCTGTTAGGTAAGATCTCAAAATATAATTTATATTATTCTCTAACAATCATGTCTTTTTAACGTAATAGCTCATATCATTAAAGGTAACGATATTTTGATATTGATTCTAAATGTATTTATATTGCTTTTTGCACGAGAAGAGCAGATAGCTTCTCCTCTAACACCAAACACTACACCTGTTCTCAGTAGCCCTATTTCTATTTCTTAGCAACCAATCCTCCTCTTGTTCTATCCTCCTTGAGACCACAAACACCACACCCCATCAGTACATCGTGTTCTAATGTAACTTGCAGGCTACGGTAAGTCCCGCTTGTATTTTTTTATTATTATTATTAATATGAATCTCTGGATTAACTTGTGCATACTTTAATTAATTTTACAGATTCTGAAATTAACAATCATATAAACCTACACCTACAGTAGCCTTAAAAAGACTCAAATTTATGACCAGTCCCACTCATGTTTTGACTATACATCTTCTACATCTGCTGCAACACCATAACAAAGTACAGCTCATCCCGGAAGCAGACTCATGTTTTGACTATATACATTGTTATGGCTTCTTCTACATCTGCTGCAACACCATAACAAAGTACAGCTCATCCCGGAAGCACTCATGTTTTGACTATATACATTGTTAGGGCTTCTTCTACATCTGCTGCAACACCATAACAAAGTACAGCTCATCCCGGAAGCAGCCTAGAAGTTGGGACTTGGAAAGGAAAAGGACTGGTCAATGGGATCAATATAAAGGACAGCTTAATTACAACTGGATAGCATTGAAGTAGTAGCATTCTTCAACAGTACTGCACTACGACTGTGTATTTAAACTAATTGCTTTTGGATTATACTCTTCACATAATAAACTCTTTTTTAATCGTCGACAGCTCATGGTGTCAGCATCAGTTTAGTAAAGTGTTGCTTTGGTCACTTGATGTTGTGGTTACGGGCTACAAAATGTTCATCTGTCTGGATTTACTGAAAATTGCCTCCCAACATTTGCCGCGGGTTCTTTTTTATATGTACTTGATTAAATAAGATCAACATGCATCGTAAGCACACAGTGCATGCTGTGCCAGCATCAAATTAATTAGTCTAAACATGAGAAAACCGACCCAACTCTAGATAAGATAATGGTACTTCTCCTATTATCTTTTTGGAGTGAAAAATGATACTAACTAATTGATATATTTCCTAAGACTTTCTACATGTAAATATGAATATTCATTGAAAAATAACCAACTTATCACATCCCTTAATTATGTCGGGTTTCCCCAAACCCACACACGCACACACATACATGTGCGTGTTATATATATGCAATGAAAATGATAAATTTAAAAATTATTCTGGAGTTTCAGATATTTTATTAAACAAATCTAGAGTTGTTTAAGGTATATTATATGAAGAATACCTAAAAATCAAATGTTCTTTTTTATTTTAAATAATTGCTTCAAGGCTAGGTTGTCGCAAACCACAAGTCGTCCAAATATTCAACCTCTAACGGTAATTCACATGAACCACCAATAAAAAATCTCTTAAACCCTTTTAGGAGAGAAAGATTAGCATGCCTTTAAATGATAGTGCTTTTCTTTTGTGTTTTTTAGGTGTGTGCAACTTACATGGTTTTTCTCTTTGTTCAAGAGTACAAAAAATAAAAGTCATGATATTTTATTTATATGGAAACATGAAAATCCTATACATAAAAAAAAATATCAATTTGTTCCATGAATAATATTTCATATATTATCTTAGAAAAATTTTAGAAATTTATTCAATCATGTCCCTACATGATTTTTCTTGGTCTAGAATTGTAATTCCCTGTTTAAATTACATTTTAGTCCTCAATTTCTAAATCTTATTTACAATCAAGTCACACTTGATTAATCATCCCAATTTAATTTCTAACCAATGTTTTTTTTATGTATGTGACTCATTACTTTTCTTAATAAGTTTGCCGAAATATAAATTACAATCCTAAATAAAATAGGATTAAGTAAACTTAATAAATTAATTTATTATCAAATTAACAATTGATTGATTTATATTTGAAGATCAAATACAATGTCTAGCAACCTGTCATAATCCCCCAAATATTAGAAAAGTCATAAGTGATTTGACTTAACCTATTAGTGATTAATTTTTCAAAGTAATTATTATCTCTTCATCAACAATGTTCTGATTTAGACATTATAGCATGAAGTATATCTACTATATCAAATCATATTAGTTCTCAACACCATAGTTATTGATTCTTTTAATGAGATTTGATTTTTTTTTCAAATCTCATTTCACCCTGCATAAAGATTTACAATCAATATTATTTGAGATAAATCTTTTCTTGATTACTTAAATACCTTCATATAGTTCGTGTTATACCCAATATCTACCTATTGGGTCTAATTTTTTAAAATATCCAATCATCATCAACGCATAGGTGTTCATCGAGGAACCCTCTCTATCATCCTACAGTTGAACAATTCCTTAGAGGTCTCATACCTCTGAGTCCTACTAGCCGCATCAAACAACTCTTTGAGATGCTAAATTTTTATTATATAGGCATTCATATCCTCATGCTGTGATTGAAGTTCAAGTGACATTGTTGGCTAACATCACACATTTAGTTTGTTCATCATCATTAGTATGACATTGATATCGAGTCATTTTATTTGTTATCAATATCCTTATTAAGGATAAGAGGAGTTGGATTTTCAAGTACATTAACTTTCTTATTTATTTAAGAACAATTCTTACATTTCAGTATCGATCTAAGAAGTTTGGTTCAATCAATTTATTAGCATCAAATATGCTACATAGGGATATATTTATTTTTAATCATGGTAATCTATCAACTTATTCATGTAAAGATAACGAGTATTGGTTTCATGAATAAATATTTATAACTAAATTTAGATAAAGTCTTTAATTATAACTAAATTAAGTAGATAATATTGCTTATCAATCATCTTTATATGACTCCTAGATCAGTCTTATTAAGGATAAGAGGAGTTGGATTTTCAAGTACATTAACTTTCTTATTTATTTAAGAACAATTCTTACATTTCAGTATCGATCTAAGAAGTTTGATTCAATCAATTTATTAGCATCAAATATGCTACATAGGGATATATTTATTTTTAATCATGGTAATCTATCAACTTATTCATGTAAAGATAACGAGTATTGGTTTCATGAATAAATATTTATAACTAAATTTAGATAAAGTCTTTAATTATAACTAAATTAAGTAGATAATATTGCTTATCAATCATCTTTATATGACTCCTAGATCAGTTAGGTGACAACTTTCTCTCTAAACATATCATATATGTTTCACCTAACTACTGCCTCTACTCTTATATGATTATAAGTAATTCATCAAAATCATATAAATTAGTTAAACATTAAACATATTTGATTAACTGTATCTTTGCGTAGGTCAACAAGATATCCATGACTAAAACTATGGTTTTATGCATGTAAAATCAGAAGGCAACAAATCATGTTTTCAACATGCACTTAATATATTAATAAGGAATTTATTATTTTATTTAAGTCTCATTCTATAGCAATAGTGATATGTTACACATAACAATTAAATATAAACATACACCCCCCCTAACATGCCATTCTAATTGGATCACTATGGACATTTTTAAACTAATTTTTTAGGGTCATTGAAGGGAATTAGGTGGTAAAAACCTAGGTAGCTATTAAAAAACTTTATATGTCCTTTGTGAGCACCATGGTTGTAGCCTTTTTATCATTTTTTCTTTGTCTTGGATTACGGAATAGATTTGTCTATCTAAATTTCTACATTTATAAATTACATAATATTTACATAATTGTATAAGAAACCTTAACTTAAATTCAAGGGGAATTAAATGAGAAAATGATTTTACAAAGAAAAATAGAGAAAAGGCTTATAAGCACGTAGGCCCTACTTGATATTACAATCATTTAACTATAAAAACATAATCACACTGGTCTTTAAATGTCTATAACCATCCATCATGCATAAGAAAATATTATTATGCATAATTAAATACATTGCATGCTTAAATTTTAATTATTGGCTTTATGTGAAATTTTAAAATAATATTTCTAACACTTAGAAATATTAAATCAAATTCAATTTGACAGTTTCCCAAACATAATAAATTTTAGTTAATACAAATTCTTTTTGAATTCAAAATTTAATAAGAAATTAAATCATATTAAAATTCTTATTAATATCCTAAACTATTTTAAGATTAATTAAATAAAATATTCTGGTTAAAAAACTCTTTTTATTTTAGAAAAACTACTTTTCAAAAATATTTTAATTAAATAATTTAATTAAATCCTAATCTAATTAGGATAACACAAAAAACCAAATTCACAAATTAATTACTTTAATCTAATCCTAATCCAATTAGGAAAATTATTTCTACAATTAATTTAATTTAGGTTTTAATTTTAAAATATAAAATCAACATTTTATATAAGGAGCAGAATCATAATTCTATCCCAAAATTCCTATAATAATAAAGAATAAGTTGTAGGAGTCATTTGGTAATTTTACACACTAAAACACTAATGTAATTAGGTATAAGGTATAGGGATAAAATTGTAATTATACTAATAAAAACCCTAAAGAATGCTCTAAGGGTATAATTGTAATTCTACCGTTTCCCTTCTTTTTCCTTATTGCTACTGGTAATAGGCTTGTGAATCTAGTAGTTGTAGCCAATGCTGGCGCTGCCAGACAACAGAGCGAGGGGCTACCCCTCGCGCTACACAACCACCGGCACGAGGTAGTAACCTCGCGTTGGGATGCTACAGCCTCATCTTGCTTGGAGCATTGGTTGTGCACGCAGCATATCCAAACATACCAACGACGCTGGTGCAACTGTTGGCAGTTGTTAGTTACCTAAACATTTTTTTTAGTTTCTGACTAGATCTGGCAAAAACAATAGCCAAAACCTAAAATCATGAGAGAAAAATTAATTTTGAGGAAAACATTTTTGCACATAAAATTAATTTGAATTAACACCAATAACAATTAAAACATGCAAACAACAACCCTAATTGTCTAAAAATGGCTCTGACACCACTGTTAGGTTTCTCGAAACATATAAATACTCAGTGAAAATAGTAAATTTAATTTTTTTTCGAGAGTCTCAAGGACATTACTAGAAAAATCTAGAGTTGTTTAGGGTTTGTATGAAGATTACTTGAAGATTAATGTTCTTTTTGGTTTTGAATAATTACTTCCAGGTTGGGTGGTCGCAAACCACAAGACGTCCAAGTGTTCGACCTTTAACGGTGATCCATTTGAACCACCAATGAGAAATCTCTTAAATCCTTTTAGGAGAGAGGGATTGTTATGTCATTGAGTGCTAATTCTTTTCTTTTGTGTTTTTCAGGTTTTATGTAACTTACATAGTTTTTTTCTTTGTTCAAGAGCATAAAAAATAAAAGGCATTGCATTCTATTTATAGAAAAATCTGAAAATCTTATAAATGGTAAAATATCAATTTACCCCCACAATAATATCATATATATTATTTCAAGATAATTTTAGTAATTTATTCAATCAAGTGCCTAGTTAATTTTTCTAAGTCTAGAATTATAATTCCATGTATAAATTATTTTATAACTCTTAATTTCTAAAACTTATTTACAATCAAGTTACACTTGATTAATCATCCTATTTTAGTTTCTGACCATTGGTTTTTATGTTTGTGACCCATTAGATTCCTTAATATGTTGGCCCGAATATAAATCACAATTCTAAATAAAATAGGATTAAGGCCCCGTTTGTTTGCTGGAAAGTACTTCTTTTTGGAAAGTGAATTCCGGGAAAGTGAATTATTTTCTGATGTTTGATAGTGTAATGGAAAATAAGTTGGAAAACATTTTCCAGTGTTTGGTTATGTCATGGAAAATGAGCTGCAAAATAACTTATTAATGTTTTATTTTTTTCAAGTTTATTAAAATAATGAGGAACAAATCTTACAAATTAAAAAGTTGAATGGGAATGAAATTGAAAAAAAATATAATTTCATAAATTATCTCAAATAAAATAAATAACAATCAAAATAATAGAGATCAAATCTAAAAAATTAAAAAATTAAAAGACGAAGAAATTAAAATAATAATAATTAACATTTCATAAATTATTTCAAATAAAATAAGTAACAATCAAAAGAATGAGAACCAAATTTGATAGATAAAAAATTTCAATTAAAAAATAATAAGGGAAAAGCAAATAACAATTATAAAATAAGGACCAAAATTAATATAAAAATTAAATTCTAAGGGATGAAATTCAAAAACAAATATTCAAAACAAAATATATATAGCAATCAAAAGTTTGAGGACCAAATTGATATAATGAACAAATAATATGACATTTCTAAATTTTTCACAACTTCCGGAAATGTTTTCCGCCCAAAATAAAAGAAAAACACTTTCCTGGAAATTAAGCCAAATTTTTCTTTGACCGGAAAGTGTTTTCTGTTGACCGGAAAGTGTTTTTCGTTGACCAATTTTTTTAATGGCAAACAAACATAGGAAAGTTTGGAAAGTAGTTTCCCAGAAACCAGTTTCCGAGAAACAAATACAGCCTAAATGGTTTAACTTAACTTTTAAGTGACTAGTTTCTCAGTGTAATGATTATCCTTTCATCAATAATATTCTGATTTAGACATTATAGCATGGAGTACGTCTACTATGTCAAATCATGTTTGTTTTCAAGACTATAATCATTGATTCTTTGAATAAGATTTGAAACTCATTTCAAATCTCATTCCATATTGCGCAAGAATTTACAATCAATACTATTTGAAAACATATGGAATATTTTTTTTAATTTATCTAGGGTGATGAATTCTTTATTGATTACTTAAATACCTTCATGTAGTTCATATTATACCCAATATATGCCTATTTGTTACCCTTGATTAGGACAACGTGTAGTAGGATCAAAACATAACACTCCTTATGTAAGATAATTTAGTGATTTCAATTCTAAGGATTACTTATCGAACCATCACGTAAACATTTCCATGGACACATGTGATCTTTCCATATGGAATTCTCATTCAGGTCAGTTCAGTGTACATGGCATCTGACAAGTGCCTATATATTAGTTTTAGATATCTCTCATACCTCAACTTATGAGAACAATTGCTTCCTTTCATAGAAAAAAGAATATAATATGTATTAGTTTCAACGGCTCTAATTAACAGTTAGTTTTAATAGAGTATTGACTTAAGAACAATGCTTTTATGCAATAGAAATCTCATAATTATAATAACTGTATACTGTTCTTTGTAAAGTATTTGTATCTCAAGGATTTTATCTTTATTCTAGATATATTAATCAAATATTTGATAAATATTAAAGATAAATAAGTTTTTGTTAATAATGTAAATATATTTTCATGAACAAAGTAAATATCACGTGTCACCAAATGTTTGATTAAATAACATATATACTAACAAATTCATTATCACAAAAAAAAAATTCATTTAAATTTCATTTAACTATCCTCTTATTTACCAAAAAAAAAAAAACCTATAATCTTAAAATATGTAAACAAACAAAATGTAGCGGTTGTATATCTGATATTATATAATAGATGAGGATTACTTGTAAAAGTACATAAATTAACTTCATCACCTGAGTTCAAGTAACTAAGATTATGCCACAGATACATTATTTTTTAAAAAAAAAATACGAGTAAGCATGCTTCCTGATGACAAGGCATCAATCTTCTTGGAAGATGCATGGAGACCTCCCAAGTGGGAGCCTTGACAGTACTAATCACGAAGAGATGATGTCAAGGAAAAGATGACATGAGAATATTGGGTAGGTCAGATTTTTGTATAAGGTCTTGCAATGGATTTCATCGATCACAGTTACGTTTCTTCTACCTTCTCTCAGTTTGATGCCTTCCTTTTTTCTTTAATAGGTCCTTTTTCATTCCATTGCATATATTATTCCTACAAGCGTGTTCGTACGAACACGTTTTGTGAACCCCAGAGGGATCTGTGACGTTCGATATATATATATATATATATATATATATATATATATATATATATATAGTCCCAGTTGAGCATGGCCATGGCGGTGTTCATTGTAGTCATGTTTACAAGTCACGTTTTGAAAAACAAAGTGCAGAAAAACTTCAATAATATGCTGGAAATTTCCGAAAGCTTTCAAAAATGGTACTTACATTGAATTAGTACACGAACAGTAGCTATAACAACACTACTTGCTTTGACTGGCTATTAATACATATAAAAACAAATATTAATACTTTAAAGCCTTTAAATATTGTTATATATCAAGATTAGTTTCCATTTAATATTCTGCTTTGATTTTCTTTATGTAAATGTACTCTTTTTTCTCTCTTTCCCAACCAATTAATTTTGTTTATGTTACATCAGTCGCAGTCAAGTGGATTGGCTTCAACTTCCACTTATATGCCAAGAATAAACTTTTCACTCTATTTGTTTTTACGTTTTAAAAATACTTTTAAAAAAAATTAGAATTTTTTATTTTTTTATTTTCTTAAAATTATTTTTTTTTCTAGAGTTTTCAGATTATTTTAATGTGCTAATATAAAAAAAATAATTTTAAAAAAATAAAAAAATATATTATTTTGATGCATTTATAATAAAAAAAACACTTTGAAAAACAACTACTACCATACTCTCAAACACCTCATCATCATCATCACACACACGTGTGTGTGCATACATGTGTAAATATACAAGTCACAGGGAACATCTTGGTAAGCTTTCAGTAAAATAAAGCAAAGGACATTAAAGAAAAAGTCATTACCTAGTTTTATAACAACTAAGAGCTCTAATTGATTTTTCTAAGTAAGATGATTGTTATGCTAAAAAAAATTAAAATCACCCTAAAACATTTTATCTAAGATAAAATGCTTAGTGTTTGTTTTTAATGATATATGTACGTTTGTTTTTAATGATATACAGTACCTATCATGTATACATGCTAAAAAAAATTCTAAACTGGTATATGTATTTTAATAATTAAAAGTGTAAGACTACTAAAACCTAAAACAGTAATTTATCCTGGCAACAAAGTATAATCCTCACTTTTGAATACAAGTGTTGGACCCAAGGATGGCTATGGTTTTTTAGACTTTGGCTCATTTTTTTATGATACTTGTTAAAGCGCAAAACATATTCCACCCACATTCATAAAAAATACGAACTCCCTTACCTTTAATGTGACTTCAAAGGAAAAACCTAATTAGAATTCACAATCCCAAGATAATTTTGAATTATGAGGAAAATACAAAATATTTCAAATTAAATGGAGGCTAAAATATGAAGACAAATCAACATTCACCTACACAACTTATCTACCCTTGATACGATATTCGAGAAAAAACCTTATTAGGATTTATAATTTTGTACTGATTTTAAGTTACCAGGGAGTTTCAAACAACATAAAATTAATGAAAAATTAGTATTCACATACAAAGTCGACTCGCTTACCTTTAATGCGACATCTAAAGAAAAACTTAATTACAATTTGTAATTCTTGGGTCAATTTTAAGTAATGAGAAAAAGAAAGGCAAGTAATGGGAATGTTTCAATGAACTATACCCACTTGGCATGCCGACAACTCAGCTTCCGTTAGCATTTAAGATGTTTCAATTTATGATCGGTATGGATCACAAAACTCTTAGGTCACAAGTAATGTTGTCAAGTTTTCAAAGTTCTTACTATAGCATAAAGCTCCTTATCATAAATATGATAATTCAATCCTATATCATTGAGCTTTTCGCTAAAATAAGCTATAAGTCTTTTTTTCCTACATTAAAATAGTTTTATTACCTATCTCTAAGGCATCACATTCAATCTCAAAAGTTTTTGTAAAATCAAGCAATGATAATAATAGAGCCGAAATTATTTTTTCCTTTAATAAACTAAAAGCATATTCTTGTTCTCTACCCAATTTAAAACCCACTAATCTCTTAACTATCTCAGTTAAAGGTGCACTAGAGTACTGAAATCATTAACAAATCTTCTATAAAAAAAACTAGTCAAACCATGAAAACTTATTACCTAAGTGATTGACTTAGGTGTGGGTCATTCTTGGATAGTTCTAACATTTTCCTCATTCATCCCAATACCTTTTATACTAGCAACATATCTAAGAAATATATTTTTTTCCATAAAGTCACCTTTTAAAATTAGCTTATAGACATCCTTTTCGCAAAACAACTAGTATATTCCTTAAAATGTTCAACATGCTCAAATTGGAAACCACTGATAGATCACCAATCAGAAAACCATCATAATCTCTAAACCACATCAAATCATAAAGCAGCTTACCTCGGGTAGGGTGTGCCAGGGGTGTTAATATCTTTTCTAGTCATAACCAGTCTCTTACCCTCAAATCTCTAACAAGACCAGTATACCTGGGTTTCCTAGTGACCCTGAACCAAACAACTAGGTGGTGACTCCTTCAGTCTCTAAAATTCATCTTTCACCCACGTGTGACATAAATCACAACCAACCTTTTCCCATTAATTAAGTTCAAATGTTCATACTAGATTTGGCCTATTCCGACTCATCTAACTCTGCTTTTTTCAGTATCTTTAAAAAAAGGTAGTTTCACTTTGAAAGGCATCACCACCTCCACGTTGTATACTAGAGAATATGGGGTTTCACATGTAGATGCTTTTACAATAGTATAATAACCATGCAGTGTATATGGAAGTATTTAATGCCAACATGTACAGGTGATAACTATTTTCTTCACAATGTTCTTTATGTTCTTATTCGCCGCTTCTACTACTCTATTAGTCGATAAGGCAATGAATTAATATGTTTGATCATCTACTATTAGCATAAATCCTTAATTATCTTTCCATTGAAATTAAAGCATATCAATCGTTATCGCTTCTAGCAAACCATGTTGGTAGATGATGTCTCTCTTGATAAATCATTGGACCACTTTCTAGATAACATGGATGTAGAAAGCTACTTTAACCCATTTTGTAAAATAGTTTATTGTTGCTAAGATAAATGAATATTGGCTACTTGCTTTTGGATTATTGGTCCAATCACGTTTATTCCTCACATCATGAATGGCTAAGGTATTATCATGTTGTGGAAAGGAATTGATAGTGCATTTATCTTGTTAGCCAAAATCTAGCATTTATGACATTTTAACATATAACCATTACAATCCTTCTCTGTTATGGTCTAGAAGCATCCACTTCTTTTCATTTATTGTGTCATCATATGTCCATTAGCATGTTTGGCACAAACATTCTCGTGCATTTTCCCATAACTTATATCATTTTTTTTATCCAAACATCTTGGTATAGTCTCATCAAATCCCTTTTTATATAGTATATCTACATCTAAGAAGAAATCCATCGCTATACTATATTCATTATGTTTTATCGACTTAAGGAATTCTACAACCTCCTCGTCATGCACCAACCTTTTCATCTTAGAGGCTACTAATTAAGTGGTTAGTCTTTTTTTTCTCACTTTTTTGCTTTTCAAGCTCTTCAAAAGTGTAATATCACCTCCTTCAAGTTAAGCCACATACCTTTTTCCATTTCATCCATATAAGCTTGCATGATTAGAAGCTATTATCCACTGTAGGAATAATAGTTGTAATTGTAAGGCATTACTTCTTTAAGATTAGCCTAGATGGTCCATTCTTGTTGTTTTGTTACCGATAAGCCATTGAATCCACATCTTTAGTGACTACCATGTTAACCTCTTGTTTTTCTCTATTATTTTCAAATTTAGGGAAACCAAACTTTAATAAAGTTTGAACCTTATGGCGAAACTCCTCATAATCATCAATGTCATGTCTCCAGCCTAGGTGTAACTTGCCAAAATATTCTATAATACATGTTGGGTTACCTTTGGGTTGTTTACATAACTAACGACTTTCAACATATCAAACAAAGTCTCAATTAACACTTTCAAAGTTGTTTGGTTTTGAACAACCATCATATTCTCAAATGATAATATATTCATACCTCTATTATTATGATTTGAGAGAGAATTATTGTTCATGTTTAGATTATTCTTCATCTTCAAAGGTTATCCAATTATGCTTGATTAACAAATTGACACACCTTTTAAATATATTACACATGCTAATGTTATGACCTATCACCCTCGAGTGAGAATCACATCTTTCATCTGGTTTGAATTAATGAGGTTAAGGTGTATGTATCAGTTCATAAAAGATGGGAATAATTTGTCCTAGTTTAACTAGGTGCTGGTATAATTCTTTTAGGGGCATAAAAAGAGGGTGGTAGAGATTATTCTTATTGATTTGTATATTAAGCATTGGTTTTGGAAATAAAGTTAAGTGTTTTGGTAATAGGGATTTTATTATGTGTTTTATGGTTAGTATTATGAGAACTGTAGAGTCTGTGAAAACATAGCAGACACAGTTACAACCAAATGTTTAATGGTATAGGGTACGTGGGGTAGGATGGGTTATATGGTGAAGGAGTGGTATTGGTCATGTTCTCTTGAGAATAAAAAAGTATATCATGGTTATTCTTGTAATTTCTTAGTCGATAAGTGTAATCATCCACATTATGCATTTTGCATCATTTTTTTGCTAAAGTTTCTGGTCATCTCACTTACCCTCCTAGCCTTAATATATTTCTTTACTTATTTAGCCATTAGTACAATGTCTATAAAACTAGCAGACTCATTTCCTAATAGATACTCTTAGAATGTGTTCTTAAAGGTATTGATGAAAAGAGTGACCAACCTTTTTTCTATATGAGGAGGCTAGATTTGAGATGCAGTTTCTTGCTAATATTGGACTTACTTTTTTACTGACACTTTGGTCTTTTTATTCATTGCTTGTAAACCTCTTTCAGTTAGGTGCCACTTTCATATTGAATTTATATTGGCACATGAATGCATCAACTAGATACTTCCATTTCTTAATATTGTTTCTATTTAAACTCGTGTACTAAGAGATAGTCATGCCACTCAAATTTTCATGAAAGAAATGCATAAGTAGTTTATTATCCTTGATCATCTTTTCCATTTTACTATAGTAAATCCTCATATAAGTCTTATGTCATTCAACATTTGTGTACTTGGTGAATTTAGGCACTTTAAACCTCCATAAAACAACCATATTTAACATCAGGTATATTTCAGAAGCCTTTGTAGAGTCATACAGTCCATGCCCTCAATTGCTCTCATGTTTTCTTCATTTACCACAAAACTTCTAGCCTCTATTTCTTTCTAAATCTTTTCATTCACAATGTCATAACCCAATTCTGGGTTATTCCCTAAAAATCACCTTTTTTCAAAATAAAAATCAAAAAAATAAAATAAAGGCAGGCAATGTGGAGAAAGCAGATCAAGGAGGACTACAAAAAAAGGAAAAAATCAAGCTGCAATTTTAGGAGAAAATTAAAGGCCTAATTGTACCTCATTATGCCCAAAAATGGAGAAAAAATGCAAATTCAAGGTTAAATTAAATGATTATTGGACGAATTTGCATAAAAATTAAGTCCGATGACATAATTTAATTTTTAATAGGCCAATTTGATTTAATCATGTGCCAAATTGAATTTTAATTATGTTTGAGAATTAATTTGGGTCCAATTGAAGGATTTAATTAAGTGCAAGGACTTAATTATACTTTAAATGGGTCAAATTAATTTTATTTGGGGCTTAATTGGTGAAAAATTAAGTTTTGGAGCCTAATTTGGGCTTAATTGAGAAGATTAGAATTTTAAGAAACCAATTTAATTTTTACCAAGTTAATTAATTGAAATTAGGGGCCAAACTGCAAGAAAATTGAAGTTTTAGGGTCAATTAGGAGCTAAATTGAAGAAATCCGAGACCAAGGACCATATCGTAATAGGCACGTAACTTCAGGGCTCCAATTGAAGTTCATCAGGGGCTTAATTGCAAAAGTTTAGGGTCAATTAGAGGTTCAATTGAAAGCAATTTAAAGAGGGAGGACTGAAATGAACTTTGGCCAAAATCATAACTTTGGTACTGTTCATCTTCTTCTTTAAATCTCTGAAATAACTGCTCAGGTTACCTACTTTGCAGGTACATTTAATGCACGTAACGTCAACCAAATTTAACCAAACGTGCATGCAAATGATCCTCTGCAGTTCCTCTACAGCTCCGTGTCAATAGTTCAGTGTGAATGACAATTAATCGGCGCCGGCGTCGGCCTAAACATGCCAACTCAGGCAGCTTTTTCTGCAGATTTGACAGTGCACCATGCTTACTTTGAGCCAATTGTTGGGATCCTTCCTTTCTGAATCAAGGGCTGAAATTTTTTCCCTGTGTAGACAAGATTTCCCTCTTCCACCACCTATAAATAGAGGTGAATTTCATGGCCTCAGGGAGGAGAAAAGCGGGTCCAAAGTAAGCCAAAAAACCAGCCTTCCTCCCTCTCCCCGCTGCAGATTTTCTTCTTCTGCTTCTTCTTCTTTCTTCCTCCGCCACAGGAAATCAACATCATCACCATTTCTTCCTCCAGCTCCGCCTTGAGCAACCAGCACCACCAAGCGTTGCCAAGACCACCAGCCAGCCACCACTGCGTCTGTAATAAGCCACCGTGAACGTCTCTCTCCTCTGCAAGACGTTTCTTCCCTCTCTCTCCACCGTGGCCTTCGGCCACCACCATTCCCACCCCAAACACAGCTCCAGCACAGGAAGCCAGCACAACCACCAACCGGCCACCAAGAAGCCACCGCGACTCTGTCCCTCTTCTCCTTCCAGCCTTTCTCTCTCCTCTGCAACTTTTTCTTGTCCCTCCCATAGCCGACGCTGGCCTACACCGCTGCAACCAACGGCAGCACACCGTCATCCTCGGCCAGACCACCGCCACGCCAGGTTGTCCACCCTCTCTCCCCTTCCCCTTCTACTTCTTCTTCGCTGCCTCTGTTCACTGAGTGAACAGTGGACGTGAATTATAATTCACGTCCTACTGTTCACGCATGAATAGTGGGCGTGAATTATAATTCACGCCCACTGTTCATGCAGTGGACTATATTTAAAAAAAATCAAAAAAAAGTTTTCAAAAATCATTTTAAAATTTGTGATTTTTCTCGCGCATGTTTCTACCAATTTTGCATAATATCGGGTTGTATATTTACACTATAAAATACAAATCCGGTATTAAAATACCCGGTTTTCTCCGAAATATTTCAAAAAAAAAATTGAAAACATTTTCAAAAAGAAAAAAAATATGTTTCGTTGCATACGGCCAAATTCTAAAAAACAATTAAGCATATTTTCATAAAAAAAAAAATTGCATATCTCTCATGTTTTGCAAATAAAAAATGGATATCATAACTAGTTTATGATCATCCATTAGGGTTTGGCCAACATGTCAAAAATCTTTTTCAATAAACTCATTGATTATTCATTGGCATGCCTTGATAGACTGATGGTAACGAATCATGATTAAATGATACGGATCTTTTGATCATGTGATCAAGCAAACCCTAACGAAGTTGAAATACAACTTATAAAGCCGAAAAATCAGGTTTGAATGAACTCTAATCTAGAGGTAACCATGTATCTAAGAACCAAAGGTATTGTAATAAACTTGGACCCAAAGATAACCATGTACCTACGAACCCGAAGTATGTGAATGACGTTATAAAGTCAGTTAATCTTCGATAAGTTAGTGTACGATCTTTGTCCCTGCAAAAAAAGATTGTTTGTAACACATAAAACAAATGAAAAAACTTGTTTATTCTAATTATCACAGTTGCCGAAACTTGCAAACATAAAAGAAATATATAGTCCCTTATCCCCTCTAAATAAGCCTAATGAACCTTTTTTGGGTTGCAAGAAAATGAGTCATATCTAGTAATTAAATAACACAAGTCTAATATTGAAACAAACCCTTAAAAAATATCTAATTTAGAATAAAGTCAATTTAGAATAAAGTCTAAAGCTAATAATATTCAACACTAAAATAAATAGATAAAAAAATCAAAAAACAAGTTCCTCTTGCTTGAAACCCTCATGCATGGCCAAAAATTCCCTTTGCTTTCTTTGAGTCTTTGTTGAAATTTCATGCTTCAAATTATTAGCTAGGAAACCTTGTTTTTAATTTCTGGAATTTTCTCCCTTAAATTGCCTCCTTTCTCTTTGATATGCTAGGAAATCCTATAAAATAAGAAAAAGAACAACAAAAAAATCTCAAGCCTCTTTGCCATATACATTCCATAATGGATATGGAATCCTTGCAAGCTATGTATAATAGTTGTTGTCACAAATGTCTCCTTGTTAGACATAAAATCCTTGTAAAATAGATAAGTCAATAGCTGCCACACATGTTTCCAAGAGCATTAAAGAATCCTTTTGTTGATTAGAATCCATAATACACAAGGAAACAATATTTCTTCACTTTTCGCACATTCTTGAAAGATTTCTTTCTTGACTTCAAACACGTTATTTATGAAAATAGTTGTGTTCCAGCTATCTAGCCTTGTTAAATGTTCCAACTACAGAACATTGTTATTGTCGATGACATGGAGAGATGGCTCGAGCAATAGCATGCATACTTTCATTTTTAAGTACTTTGTTTCAGCTATATTGTTTATTCAAATGACAAACCAGATCAGTTGAGTGGCCATGGTGATCCCGCCATCACTGCTTCAATTTCCGAAATCTGTCGAGGACATTTGGTCATGTTCTGACAACCACCAGCAGTGACATGCTACAAACATCAACAAGAAAAGAAAAAACATTACAAAAAATACCAAAATCAACTTCAAAAATAAGCATGATATTAGCTGATATACAGAGTGGACTCAGTGTTTTGTAATCTCAGCAGCATGGCATTTTTATTTTTATTTTTATCTTTATTTATTTATTTATAGCAACTTCCTAAAATATGCAGAAAAAAAAAATGAAACAAAGATAGTTATTAAAAAAAACTAATTCATTGTTATTGGAGCATAAAGCAAAATTATAATTGAAATATGGAATCAATAAACGCAGAAACCATCTCCATTTGAGTGTCAGGAAATAAAGTACCACGTCACTTTCAATTCGAACCCCACCAAAACCTTTAAATCTGCTAATTGCTTCACGATCGAAAAACTTTGCAGTATTTGAACTCTCCATTGCTGGAGCCAACAACGCATCAATGAAGTAGCAGCCAGGCTCCACTGTTATTACCTACAAGAAGAGCTCCGGGCTTAGAGTATTTAGTAGATTTTTAATGTTGTCTTTCATTTCTAACTGTAGATGTTCACATGAAAGGTCAACGCATTATTTTGTCAAAGATCTTAATATCAGCAGTGTAGATGCATGGTTCTTCATTGAACAAGGCCATCACTAACCATTCCCTCTTGAAGCTCTCGAATAGTACGCAAAGCTTTCAATCCTGGTCCTTTTAATTTCTCCAGTCCCTATAATTTGTTTCCGTCAAGATCCAATCCTTGGAGAAAATGAAGCAAAATAGGAGGATTGAAAGCTGAGCTTCGGCAGATAAATTAGCAACAAGTACCTTTAAGTAGCCACCAGGATCATGAGTATCAATCCCCAGGAAATGCCCCAGACCATGAGGCATGAAAACAGCACCTAATCGCTCGATCATCATGTCATCTACATTGCTAAAACCAAGAAATCACACTTGCATTTAAATTAATATTTATCCTGATCATGTCAAATAGTTAGAAGTGAAAGAGATGTCACTGGGGAATTTAAAGTTTACCCAACAATAATGCACCCGTTTTTCAGCGACTCAAGAATCACCTGCTCTGCTAATCTGCAAAGAATAATAACAATAGTAATATACATGCAGTAGCATGGCCTTGAAAGTTCTACAAAGCAGGTAAAGTAGTTGCTGGAATTTCATTAATAAAACGACATTACTTTTCTAATATGTAAATGCAATAATGAAAAGCATCCAGGTAATGTATATTTGCTGAACATCAAAAGCTCTCAGTCAAATTTCAAAATACCATATTGGATTGGTATAGTGGACATCTATCCATCTATGGAAAAATATTCTATTTTTGATGTTTACCTGCTGTTTTTACAATATATAATGTCATACAACTGTCAAAATAAGTTCTCAATTCTTCCTTTATCAAAATCAAAATGAGCTCAACTCTTCCTTTACCCTAGGTCTCAATTAAAAGCCTTCTTCAAACTATTTGGTATCAAAATAAATGAACCAAATATTGTTAAGCTATAACAATGCGTTTCTCTTTTTCTTAGATGTAGTGATTGACTGCACCCACCCACCAATTATTCTCTGAAGCATCTATTACAAAGGTAAAGCTAGCTAACTAATTTTGTTTAAACTTGTTTATGACAGGATAAAAGCAGTATTTTCAACAAAAAGAAAAGTAGTTTGTAATCATTAATGAAAGTTAACACTCGTCTAATCTTACTTATGCATATCTACCCAGCTGACTCCAGGTTTCATTGCAGATATGACAGCATTGTGAGCATCAAGGACAGCCTGCAAAATGTGCCATTTAGAAAAAATTCCAAGACAACTGACTTGCTAAGAGACTAAAAATCTGAAAAGGCTCATGTGGGGTAAGCAAATGAACTTTGAGCAGTCTTACATTGTATATAAGGGATTGATCACTTGTAAACTTGCCATTCACCTGTATACAGGGGGGAATGGCACTTTCAGACAAAACATTGAATTGAGGAAGCAAATAACAGAAATTCAGGTGGCCTGCCCTCTTGACTACCCTTTAAAATCCATAGCCACAATTGCCATAATATCAAACACTTTAATTTTTATATGTAATTTATAATACCTAGAAACTTATGAATCATTTCATCTGTTTGCTTCCATGAAGAATCTGTGACACTACTTAATAGTATTAGTTAAAATATGTTCAGTTGTAGTAGTGTAGTGGTGGTCGTGCCAGTGAAGAAGAAAATGATGTTGATGATGATGCGGGTCACTATCTCTATATAGATGATCTAATCATTCAAAAGGTAAAACTGAACATATCTCCTCAATCACAGTTGTCTATGAAAGGTATAATCATTAACAGTTGGGAGCGACTAGGCCTAGTTCTATCTAAAATCCAGAACATGAGTTCAACAGAAATCAGCTTGGTTATCCTTATTGCTCTTCATCATAATTGTTGATACAGGGAACTCTCTATTCACCAAAACATGTGAACCATCAAGACTTCCCAAAAGATAATAAGAAAGAACTGATATCATGTCCACATAGGTGGTAAGATCAGCCTACTGATAAATGGATGTATCAGAATAGTGCAGGTTAGTATTGTATTTGACACAAGTAAAACACTTGTCCTCAATTAAGATGCCTGCATTAGCTTCTGCCCAAAAGGTGGAACAAAATAAACTTGGAGATAATAATTTAAAAAATGCAAATGGAAAATTTTATACTTACAGGGAATGAACAAGTAATGTCAGACCCGTAGAACTGGTATTCAGCTCCCATATCAAACAATGCCATATCTCCATCTTGCAGGGTCTGCATAAAACTCATTATAAACATTTTTTTAGACTAAAAGATAATTCTTCCAATTTAAAAATTTATAAACAAAATAGGAACTGTAACTTCATCTTAGCAGTTGCAAAATTTTCATGCAAGGGATATAATCATAGCAAGAGTAGAATTTCATACAGGTTAACGACAATATGATCACCATCAATTTGCCAAAATCTCAATTCTAAGCTAAGTCCACATCTACAATTGTAAAGCCTAAATAATCTGTCACCAACAGCAGAAAACACAAATTGCCTCTCCCACAACATTATACAAATGGGTTCTGACAATCACAAGACCCATGGCCTCTGCTTTGCACGCAACAATGAACATTCTATAGGTAACATTATAGGAAAATGGGTGTGCAAACAACACATTCAGAAAATCAACATATTTTCCAGGCCAGCTTGCCTCTTAGATATACATCCAAAAAGCATCTAAGTTGCACATGTATATGTTAGCATGGTCCTTTTCAGTAGAATCATTAGTTTCCATATACATATTTGTTATTTATGTCAAGAAAACAGCTGTAAATATTTGTGTAATCATAGGGTAATTAGCTTTCTATAATTAGGCCGAGATTATAGTTAATAGTAGCAGATTTTATGGAATGTAAATCAGAATTCTTCCTATTTAATGAAAGAGACTCTCATGAAGAGAGGTCATTCAGCCAAATTAACAGTATAGCTACTACACATATACTCCTTTCAGTAACAACTTTTTTTCCCAAAGTAACAGAAAATAGAATTCACAGTTTATAAGCAAAATTAATGTTCAGGAAACCTATCAATATGGTGTATGTCATCTCAATTGTATCATAATATTAAATATAAAAAAATCAATCAATCATAACCTTTAGTTTATCCTATTCTTCACTTTTTACTGATGCGCATGACCGCGTACAAATGCAATATCAAAATAATGATTTGAAGGTCAAAACACATAGCACAAAGTCACCTTTTTTTTTTCAATATATTTATATTCTTCACTTTTTAGTGTTGCGTGGAAGTGTAGGTGTGTGATTATCATGTAGAACTGTAGAGGCGACTTCCTCACTTTTAGGTAGCAACTTCTTATAAGAAAAAAAAAAAAAAGCAAGGTGCATGATTACACTTTTCTTTGGTTGATAATAATTTGTTTGGATTTTTACCTTAAAATTTTTTCTCACTTCATCATAGATGAGTTTTAGGTGTGATTATCATCTAGAAGCCACTCTCTAACGTTTGTATTTTAGCAACAGAATTGGAAGGAAAGAAAAAAGATGAATATTTTACTATCATATCATTTTCTTTCTTTTTCTATTTTTAATTAATATACTATTTAAATTTCTTCTTTGCATCAATAGATGCAAATTCCTCAATTTTTTCAATTTTTCCTCTCTCAATTCTTTTTCTCCACGTTATTTCAATTTTTCATATTAGCTACTCACACAATCATTGTTCAATTTTTTTCTCTCCTCTCATCTGAATATCCCACCAGTTTTCCTTTACATGATTTTTTTTTTTCTTTTTTTATTGGCAAATCAAATTATGGCCAAAGCCAAGACCACTATATACGCTAGAAAAATATATTTGGCACCAAACAAGTTTACAATAACATGGCCACAAAAATTGTGCACAAACTTGTAATCCTACTTAAAGTGAACATGTATGATTGAGGTTATTTTCTAATTTTTCATCATATTACCTCCCAAACATCAATGACTTGACCATTAAAAATGAAAACAATGTGCTTTAGTGCTTAAATTTTGAGCCAAGATGGGCGTGGGATAGAGGCACAAAATTGTAATTTGACAATTATGAGTCTCCAATACCCTAAAAAAATAATATAAATTACATGAACTATGTTTAAACCACCTAATGAGTAGGCATTAGGCTAGGTATACATAAATTGAGGATCTTCCTATCAATGATGATGTATGCTTGAAGAGAATATTGATTGAATTAGAGAAATTCTGTAATCATTAATAATTCTATGTATAATAATAATAATAATAATAATGTATGTGCATATGATAGTAAAATCTTTTCTAGAGAAGAATTAAAGGCATGCATGTGGTAAAATGTAACATCCTGCTAACAAAGTCCACACTATGGCCATATCTAATAAAAAAAACTTAAAAGTTGTGTTATTGAGATAGAAGAGCATAATTGTATATTTGCATTCTAGTTATGATTATTGTAAGGAAGACTAACTTTCAGAATTTTATAATTCAAACAAATTAAATTTTTATATACAGTAACTTCATAAAAATTAGCATCAAGAAAGTATATAATACTATCATATTCTATAAACCGAAGATTAAAAGGAACAATTGTTTCTTTTACCACATTTATATTTTTCTAATGCCCATTAATAAAATAACATGATTGGCTAGTAATTGGTGCATGAATCATAAAATTAATTTTGATTGGCTATTATTGAGTGAAAAATGTAAATTTATGTGCAAAACTAGAAGCTGAATTCTTTTTTCTCAGTTATATATATATATATATATATATATATATATATATATATATATATATATATATATTGTACAAGTATTCATAGCACTTGGTTAAGAAGTTACATTGTATTCATAAATTGATTGATAGACCATTTTATGTGATGATGTATGCTTAAAGAGTAAAAAATATTGATTGAATTATAGAAATGCTCTACTCGTTAATAATATCATGTGTTGATGACCAAAAATTAATAATTTTATGTATTAGTAAAATACTTTTTTTAGTAAAATAAAAGACATTCATACGGAAGAACAGAATGACATAATGCTACTTAAGTAAAATCTATGGCCATATCTAATAAAAAATTATTGACCTTCTACTATTGATTAAGAAGTGCATAATTATATATTTCCATTTTAGTTACAATTTTTAAAAGAAGATGATTGACTTTTATAATTTTAGAACTCGAACAAATTAATTTTTTATATAAAGTAACTTCAGAAAAAAAAAATAGCAAATAGAAAGGTTGTAGTATTACTATATTGTTTATAATGAAGATTAAAAACAAAATCATTTCTTTTACCATATCTATATTTTTATAATGCAAATCAATAAAATATGAATGGTTAGTAATTGGAGCATGGCCTAAAAATTAGTTTGATTGGCTATTATTGATTGAGATGTGTAAATTTATGCATGTACGTAGAAGCCAATCATTTTTTTTCTTTTTGTTAAGTTAATCTAAGCCTATACTAGAGAAGTTAGAACTAGCTTGAAGGATACCAAGATACTCCACATATTGAAGGATCCTCCTAGCTATAATAATGTTACAATTAACCTTAATTGCTTTAGTTGTATTCTATAATACCCATAAATGGATATTATAATTGATTGATATAAAATTAACTTTAATTGGTTAAATGGGAATTATAGAGGATCTCCATATCCAAGTGGTAGGTTTTCTCATATTATGAATCATTGAGTTTTTGACAAAAAGCTCTTTTACAATTATGATAAGCTAACTACAATAACTATAAGATAATTTATAATTGATTGCTAATCTTTTTTTTCTTTTTCTCATAAACAAAATTTAACAAAGAAAATGCAATGAACTTTTTTTGTTTGAACTATAATGAATTGATTACTATTATAAATTATCAATTCAAATGGTTATGAGAGAAAAATATTGATTAAATTACAGAAATTACATAAACAATCTAAAAAAACAGGGTTTTTTATGGTGCTTTACTGTTCATATTTTTTAATCATTTGATAGTAATTGCTCTTCGTAACTCAGTTGGTAGCACGCAAAAATGGAACCACAAGGTTGTAGGTTTGAATCCTGCTGGCAGCATTATGTTCAAATAGTTAACATGTTGTCTGACCGTTATTTTTTAAAAAAGAATAAAAAGGGTGAACGATAAAAATAACACAGGGTCATGCACACGGGTTTAGCCTCCAAGCCCATGCACACCTGCCCTGCTAGTGACCTAAGTGTGCTTGGCTTTTTATGGAACTCCAAAAAAATTACCAGATTCACTTACTTTTCAGGTATGACATGATTCTTAAATACTATTATAAAATTTTATTTGAATTTTTAAAAAAAATTCAATTATTAGGTGTGATATAAAATTATAATAGTAATAATAAATTGCTCATGAAAGTCAATTCAAATATTTTTTTTAGTCTTAAAATCTTTAAAATGATTTTTAACATAATTTTATCACGTTTATGATGTTTTTAGATTTCAATTACACAAAATATGGATATACTATTTTGATATTTTTGTTAAATTACTTTAACAATCATAAAATATTTGTTTTCTAACAAACAATGATTCCTTTCTAACAAACAATGATTCCAGTTAAAAAACTTGTGTTCCCTCAGACCAAAAAAAGACACTTTAATAAAAAAAAAAAATATTGATTGATAAAAAGAAAAACCAAAAAGATTGTACTTTCAGGTTTAATAGTTGTGCCAAACAATTACTTGAGACCTATACTTTTTTTTTGCATTCAATAAAATTTTGGTCCCTGCACTATGCGCAAGCATACAAACTAGTTCTATAGTAATTATTAAATGTACATGTGAAGGAAAACCTTTTTTATTCAAGCAAAAAATATAATATCATACTCATTAAGAAAAAAATATAGCAATATCTAATAAAAAAATGTTAAAAAAGTTGTGTTATTGAGATAAAAGTACATAATTATATATTTACTTTTTATTTCAATTTAAGAAGATTAACATTTATAATTCTAAAATTCAAAGGAATTAAATTATTATAGAAAGTAACTTTACAAAATTAGCATAGAGAGAATATTATATTGCCTTGTTACCTAAACAAAAGAGTAAAAAAACAATTTCTTTTACCATGTTTCTATAAAATTATAAAGGTTGACCATGAATTTTAAATTGTTTCCTTCACTCATATTAGGTCATCTTTTAGATTATTTAAATGATAATTTATAACAAAACATATTTAAATGTAATTATCTATTTAAATTAAAATTTATAACAAAATATTAAAAGGTTGAATTAGGTTCTTTTCATTATTCAAACTCAACACACATAAGCTATCAAGATTGTATGTATAGTCTATACTAATAATGGAAAGAAAAATGAACTAATTTTAGTATAATTTGAGATTATTTATTATATCTAAGACCATTGAAAATTATTATTTTTGAACATTATTATGAACAAAACTTTATAACTATATATCATGATTTTAAGGAAAAAAAAACCTTCTACTATATATAATACAAGTATAAAATATTTTTAGAAAGAAAAGATTATAGGTGATCAAATATTAAATTTTTGATAAAAAAAATTATTTAGAATCTTATATTTGAATCAAATATACCAAAGAATATTAAAAATTGAATTATATTATAGATTTTAAAGAATACTTAGATTTAATAAAACATCATTTTCTTACCATAAAAAATTACAACATGAAATTTGCTGACATTAAATGTAAATTTTTAAACATATTATAGCATCCGATGATAATGAAAAAAATAATGAAAATAATTTTAGTAAGCATTAAGATAGATTATTTTCTAAACATTCTAACTATTATTACCAACAAAATTACAAGAATTTTACATCATACTTGAAAGCCTTTATGTTCGTTGACATAGGAAAAAGTTAAGGCTATGTTTGTTTCCCGGAAAGTGGTTTCCGGAAAACCACTTTCCAAACTTTCCTGTGTTTGTTTGTCATTAGGAAAGTTGGTTAACGGAAAACACTTTCCAGTCAAAGGAAAATTTAGCTTGGTTTCCAGGAAAGTGTTTTCCTGGAAAATTTGGACGGAAAACACTTTCCAGAAGTTGTGAAAAATTTAGAAATGTCATATTATTTGCTGATTATATCAAATTTGGTCCTCATACTTTTGATTGCTATATATATTTTGTTTTGAATATTTATTTTTCAATTTCATCTCTTAAAATTTAATTTTTATATTAACTCTGGTCCTCATTTTTATAATTGTTATTTGTTTTTCCCTTATCATTTTTTTATTGAAATTTTTTATCTATCAAATTTGATCCTCATTCTTTTGATTGTTACTTATTTTATTTGAAATAATTTATGAAATGTTAATTATTATTATTTTAATTTCTTCATCTTTCATTTTTTTTTTTTAGATTTGATTTCTATTATTTTGATTATTATTTATTTTATTTGAGATAATTTATGAAATTATATTTTTTTTCAATTTCATTCTCATTCAACTTTTTAATTTGTAAGATTTGTTCCTCATTATTTTAATAAACTTGAGAAAAATAAAACATTAATAAGTTATTTTCCAGCTCATTTTCCATAACATAACCAAACATTGGAAAGTGTTTTCCAACTTATTTTACATTACACTACCAAACATCAGAAAATAATTCACTTTCCCGGAATTCACTTTCCAAAAGGAAACTACTTTCCAGCAAACAAACGAGGCCTAAGTATTTTTCGTTCTATATATAAGCAAAAAAAATATAATTTAAGAAATGAATTAGAAAACTAAATGATTTATAAGTTATCATTTAAATTAAAAAAGTAGATAAATATAATCTAAATCATTGCTAAAAAGTCTCTTATGTATTATTACTTTAATCATCTAGTAGGAGAAAACAATGTGATTCAAGTATGAAGCACATATCATAACAATTATTGTTTGGAAATAAGTTAGGAGAAGCTGAGATAGATTCAAGTAAATTATAAAAACAAAAAAATAAAACAAAACATTAAAGACAAATCTATAAAAATTACCCTGTCATTAGGAGCAGCTGCATGCCCATAGTGAAGAACAGCACTGTACAATGAAACATTAAGGCTGTTAGCTCCTCTTGGAAATACGTATGCAAAGTTCTACTTCAATGCATCCATGTAACTATAGATTTTTCAAAACAACTATATATCAACGACAGCATGAATCAGAACTTCACAAAAGAGGATGCAGTATTCCTTGTCCTTTCCAAATATTTTGAATTAGAAATAATGACAATCTTAGCCTCCAATCCTATCTGCTAGTGAACTGGTCAGGAGACAATTTCTTTCAAGTGCACTTGCAAAATCCAATCAATGATATAATTAGCAGGGTACTATTGTCTTTGAGAGACAACTTAAACTGAAGTCTGATTCTCAAGCTTGTCATAAGAATGGAGACGACCTTGAGATGGACTTGGCTCAGCACATTGTTATGTACTTCAGTTTGACTCAAACATAATGAATGAGGACAAGACCTTAAACCAATTAACATTCATCACACAGAATAGGAAATCATTCAATATCATTTATTTCATTGGTTCAAACCATGTCAATTTATTTTGAGGATGAAACAAAGATATGGAATCCCACATCAATAAGAAATAGAAAAAGAAAAGGCATGTCCTAATAAAATGGTTCCTGTTCTTATTCAACCATGGGTATGTTTATATTGATTATTAACAAGAAAGAGAGGGAACTAATACCACTAACAATTCACCCTTAATTAGCTAATACAACCAAGCACACTTAAAACATGAGCTTTACCTTGTGAAAATTACTCTTGTAACAAATTCACCTTCGTGTTTTAACTTCAATGCAAAAGCAACTTACATACACACTCTACATATGTATGTGTTTTCTGTTTTCGAGGATGTGAAACACCAAAACTCCTGAACCAAGCTCCAACCAACAAAGTGACTTGATGAAGCTCAGGCACACATAAATTTAGTCTTTTAAACCCCTTCACAGCCCTACCCCATTGGCCATGAAAGCTACATGGCCTGTACCATATATGTTCTAAATATTGCTTTCCACCTTTTATTGATCCACTCTAGATTGCTTTCAAAATGGGTTACCTATCTATTTTTGAGATTTTCAATTAATGGACCTAATATTTCAGTTTTGCAGTTAGTTTACACAAAAACTAATCCATGCAGAATAACAATCATCAAGAACCTCACCTATTTTCTCCAGTAGCACATATACATGTGTATGAACAATGCCTACACCCGCCATACATGTAGGTGTGATGAAGAAATATGCTTTCCAATTGATACTCTTCCATGCCAACTCTAGTTTTTCTCATAACCTAGTCAAAACTGCAATTCTTTAGTATGACAGTAAACCATGATATATAATTTGAAGTGTTGATAAAAAAAAATTAATGAACAAATAACATCAATGATAAACTAATCATCATTCAAAATGATGTCTTTCACATGTAACTCGAGATGGAGATGCATGAAAATGAAAGACTCATGTTGCATGGTAGTTTTCATTCATGAGTCAACAATCCCAATTGCAAAAATAAGCAACAGATGATAAGAAATTCCCAACAATGGCGCAGCAGCTGCATATATAAAATTGTAACCCATTTATATAAGTTTATGTGAAGAGTAATACCTAAACGAAAACTATAGTTTAAATTCTTGCAAGAAAATCCAGTCAGTGAGAAGTTTCCACAAATAGCTACCTCAACATGAGCTTCAGAGCTTATGTCATTGGCAAACTGAATAAGTGCTAGCTCCATATCTGACTTTAAAACACGGCATTCAGTCAAAATGGGATGCAATGTAGTCAAATCCTTCTCAAACTTTTCTATCCCCTGAAAAGAGAATTAAAGAAAAGGAAAAGAATGTTGATATTTATTTCATGATTGCAGATGTTGTAGCTCTATATCAGGTAAGCATGTGAAATGGTAAGGGCCAGAGGATTAGAATGTAAGACCTCAAACTCTGCTGGTTTTGAGAAGTTATTACTGTCAGTGTTAAGTCCGTGCAAGAGAAAAAGCAAAGGTTTTTCCAATACATTGCTGAGCTCATGTAAAACTCCTACAATCTCATCTGTGTAATAGACCATGCTAACCATGTATTGTTGCTGCAAAAAAAAAAAAGAGTGGATAAACATACATAGTACATTGACGTGCATCAAACCAAGAAGCATTGAAGGAAGGATACCTGAAAGCAAGATGATGGCTTTATTTCTCCTAACCAAACCGCATAATCAGCCGGTAATCTTGGAGCAAATAGAATAGATTTCCCTGTTGCAATGTCCTTGAGGACAGCATAAATGACAATCAAAACCACAAACAAAAGGCCGTGAAAATTATAATGATTGTTGAAGTGACACAAACAATAGAAAGCATTCAGTTTTAAAACAAGAAATGAAGGTTCAAACTACCATGTCCAGGCAAAGTAACACAGATTTGTTAATTGTTTGAATGAAAGGTGTAAGCAAACTAACATGCCAGCAGATGCCCAGATGAAATAAGAAAAGAAAATGTTCATAAAACGATCCACTGGTCCACTATAGACTGGAAGCATGTATCCTTGATAGTACAATACAGTGATCTAAGAAATTAAACAATAGCATAATTTGTTTTAAGTAAACTTTACAGAATAATAAGTATGAACCGCAATCCATTTTCATTCCGGACAAGAAAAATAATAAAACTAACCATGGCAATTTTCCATTGAAAGAAGAAGGGGATAAAAAAAGGAAAAGCCAGGAGCTTACAATAGCGCCATAGAAACCAGGCTCTTTTACTCCAAACAGATAAGCGAAATAACTCTCCTGCCTACACATCAAAATATACATTTTGTTTCTAGTAAAATTGAAAAGCGGAGCAAATCGCCGCCATTACAGCTTACAAGTGCAAAGAAATTACCTGAAGAGTTCGATGTGATCAGTGCAGTAGCGAGTTTTTTCCTCGCCTCCCTGTTAAATTCATTCATAAAATAAAAAATAATAACAATAATAGATATCATCAATCAATCAACAATACATACATGCATAGATAAATAGATAGATACCTGAAGAAAGACGAAGCCGTGCAGAGGACGAGAGGTTTCGGTGAGATGTTGACGGAGGGATTTTAACAGCTTTTCACGGTTCTTGGCGTGAAGCTCCATCGGTACTTTTGGGGGGGGGAGACGAGACGAAGAAGCCATTTGCGGGCTTCTATGTCGTTAGGTTTCGTTTCCGCTCCCTTGTCTTGGTTTATAATCAAAATTAAAATTATATATATATATAAAAAAAAAAAAAAAAAAACTTAGAGCGTGTTTGTCAGTATGGCTGTGGATGTTTTTCAAATAATTTTTCGTATCAAAATACATGTCAATAATATTTTTTTATTTTTTAAAAATTATTTTTGACATCAGCACATCAAAACGATCCAAAACATATAAACTATATTAAATTTTAATAAAAAAAAATTCAAATTTTTTAGGAATACAAGTTGAACCATGTTCCCAAACATTTCCGCAGTGATACACTGTGAACTATAAGAAAATTTTCGGTTTTTTTATTTCGACCCTTCATTTTATTTTATTTAGTTCTTTGATGTGGGATTAGTTTTAGTGATTCTTTATTCTGAATAACAATTTCATGAGCTGTAATAAAAACTACATACGTGATACTCTCATTACCTCTGCAAATTCTTTTAGGGCCTGTTTGTTTCTGCGTTTTAAAAGCGCTTTTGACAAAATTTGAAAATTTTTTATTTTTTTATTAACTTGAAATTAATATGTTTTTAGTATTTTCAAATCATTTTGATGTACTGATGTCAAAAATGATTTTTAAAAAATAAAAAAACATCATTGGCATGCATTTTGGCACGAAAAGCTATTTGAAAAGCAACCGCAACCACACTGCCAAACAAACCTTTAGTAGATGAAACAGCAGGTATAGATACCGACAACAATAGAGGTGTTTAAAAAAATCGAGGTATTTGTAATAATTATAATATAGATATTTAGAACTTGTTTGTTTTTGTGTTTTGAAAATTTTTTATTGTTTTTTTTATTTCAATTTAATATTTTTTTGGTATTTTTAGATCATTTTAATATACTGATATTAAAAATAATTTTAAAAAAATTAAAAAATATATATATATTATTTTGATGCATTTCTGAGTGAAAAGTACTTTGAAAAACAACCACAACCACACTTCTAAACAGACTATAAAAAACCGAGGTATTTATAATAATTATATTATTCAACTCACTCAACCCGTTAAAATTAATTAATTTTAATACTAAAAATAATAATGGGTTAAAAAACAAAATTAGATATCATAAAAAAGGTGGTGTGTCTTTTAAATCTGTCTACCTCGACACAACTCTTCTGCTCAGTAAAAAAATATAATAAAAAAATAAAAACCTAAAGCATCTATATACAATTGTCAAGAAGTTATGTAGTTCGGCAAGATGTATTTTTTTATTATTATTAACTCAGATATTCATGTTAGTTTGCGCGAAACATAATTAATTTTATAGGCTCTGAAATTAACAAAAATATATTCTTATAACATCTATTCTTGTATATAAATACAATGAGCTTGAGATGATATCCTTTGAGCTTCACAAGCATTTTTATATTTATTACTCTAAAATGCATCTTTTTGATTTAGTTGTTTCCAGAATCAACGAATGGAGTGCGGACATCAAATTATTCGATTGTCCATGTAATCGACCCAAACATGTCTGAATTCTAGAATGAAGAGACAGTTGGAGTGAAAATTATGTGATAGCTCAGTATCTCGCTGTTCTTCGTGAATTGCAAGCTAGTTGGACTCTCGGTGACTATTAGACCAATAGGTGTGTTGTAACCCATTTTTGGGTCCCCACAAAATATATATAAAAATATGTATATAGCCAAAGGAGGTTAAGAAAAAATAACAGAAGGCAGAAGCGCTCAGAAAATGGTTGGAAAATCGATCAATAAGGTTAAAAATACAAAGATTGGATTTTTGACAGTATGTTCTTGAAGGAGGAGAGCCCTGTTGAGAAGGAAAATTTGAAATTTGAGGAGAAAAGCCCAAATTTGGATGTTTATGGACTTAATTTGATTTTTAAATGAATTTATAGGGGATTTGATTGCAAGAAAAATTGATTTTTAAGTCAATTTGGGCTTTAATTAGAAGAAATTTAAGTTCTAGGGCCAAAATATATTTTTTAGGAATTTATTAGGTCAAATCAGGGGCCTAATTGCATAAATATTGAAGTTTAAGGGCCAATTAGGGACTTAATTGAGAAAATCCGAAATCAGGGACCAAATTGGAAGAGGCGCGTAAATGGAGGGGCTGGAATTAATTGATTCAGGGGCCTAATTGAAGAAATTAGAAGTTTTTTGATCAATTAAGGGCTCAATTGCATAAATCAGAGACCAAGGACTAAAGTGAAAAACGCGGCCAACAAGAGGGATGGAGACCGAAATTGGCAGGGATGCAATTGAAGAAAGAAAAGATGATTGAGGGCTGATTTGAAATTTGGCGCGTTTTGGCGCCACATTTAAATGAAACGGCGCGTTTTCTCCAAAACGACGCCGTTTCATACATTCAAAAACAAAAAAAAAAAAAAGGGAAAGAGCAGAACGGTGTCGTTTTGAACCGACACTGTTCATCTTCTTCCCCCGATCACGCAGCGGGGAAGAAGGAGAAAGGGAAGCTTTAATTTGAATTTTGCCGGCCACTCTCTCGCCTGGAGCCCACCGACCGGACACAATGGCCGACCATCCACCGCGCACCACCCACCGAACCTCGGCAGCCGCGCCCAATGGCCGACCAGCCGGCTACTCCCCCATGAGAGCTGTAAAAAACAGCATCCTTGGCCTCTATAAATAGAGGCCAAGAACGCTGAGGAAAAGGGGGGAAGAGGGGAGGAGAAAAAGAAAGAAAACGAAGGGAAGAGAAGAGAGATCGGGAAGAAGGAGAAAAAACAAAAACAGAGGAGAGAGAGAGGAAGAACCGACAGAAGAGAGAAACCGAGAGGAGAGAAAAACAGAAAAAAAACAGAGGAAAGAAAAACAGACTGAGAGAAGAGAGGGAGGGGAAGAAAAAGAGAAGACCGAAACATAGAAAAAAAGGAAAACGGACGTCCGGAACAGCTGCAGCGCCGCCTGGAACCGCCGCCCGTGGGCTACGCCTCCGCCACAGCGCCGCCAGAAACGCAGCAAGCCGCTGCCTCCACCGCGCCAGGTAACCCTTTCTCCCTCTCCTCTGCTGGCGTTTCTTTATTTCCTTCTCTGCATGCAGAACGAATAGCGTTCTGCATGCAGGGGCGGGGGGAAATTAATTCCCCTCGCCCGTTTTGTTGCTGGGCCAGGCGGGTCCCGGCCCAGCCCAGTCTTCTGGGCCGGGTCTGGCCCAGAAGAGATTTTTTGTTTGGGCCGAGATCGGCCCAGTGCTTTTTTGGGCCGATATCGGCCCAGTGCTTTTTTGGGCCGAGATCGGCCCAGTGCGTTTTTGGCCGAGATCGGCCCAGTATATTTTTGGGCCGACCCCGGCCCATCATGGTCTTGGGCTGAGTCCGGCCCAGTGGTTTGGGCCGGCCCAGCCCGATTTAATATTATTATATATATATATATTATATTTTGTATTTTTTTTATATATATATATATATATATGAAAAAAAATTATAAAAATTTGCAAAAAATTATAGAAAAATATATGTGATTTTGTTGTAATATTATTACTGTATTTTGATTAATATTGGTTGGTATTTTACACTGTAAAGATACAAAATCCGGTATTAAAATACCCGGTTTTCATCAAAACATCAAAGATTTTCAAAACAAAAATGTCTTTTGCTTTCAAAAAATTTTCTAAAAATATCTTTGAAATATTGTTGATTTTTTAGGCATTTATTTTATCAAAGTGAATTAATATTTGGTTGTATTTTTTACAAACCCAGTATTAAAATACCCGATTTGCGTCAAAGCGTACAAAAATACATATTTTTAAAAAATGTTTTGTTTTAAAATACGGCCTAGTCTCTCCAATATATATATAAATATTGTAACATCATATTTTCACGCAACAAAGAAAATTTCAAAACAATATATGTATTAGAATGCATTTTTGGCTTTAATAACCAGTTTATTCAAGCCATGAGAACTAGGCCAATATTTCAAAAATTCTAAATAATCTTTTTGTCTTTGGGATTACTAATTTATACGTAAAACATATTCTTGATTTTACAAATATGTTTTTTTTTTTAGACATTAGAACGGTTAGGCTTTACCCGATAAGATAAGGACCTCCTTATTGAGGAGGACTTTTCTTGAACCATAGATGGACTAACAACTAGGAAACACATGAAAACACCTTAAATTTTATCAGACAATAAAACGTTGCAGCTTACCTTAGGTAGGGCGTATTTGGGGTGCTAATACCTTCCCTTTACGCAACCAGTCCCCGTACCCGATCTCTGAGACCAGTTAGGGTTCCTAGTGACCAAAATACTAGGTGGCGACTCCCACACCATTTTTCACTGCTAAGAGACAACGAATTCCTTGTCTCCCCCACATTAACCAGATATATATATCCCCCCATCCCCCATTACATATTACATTTTTTGTGGGTGGACGATCGCCGCGACGTCGCTCACGTGCGACAGAATGGCGACTCCACTGGGGACCTTGTGGACTAAGCTTCGTTTTTGTCTGATTTGTTTTTATTTTTGTATGTTTATTATTAATATGCCTTTCCTTTTGTTATCTGCTTATACGCTTTAGATATTTTTACACATATTGTTCATGCATTTGTATAGAACTGTCTCATACATCTTATAGAACTGTCACATGCATCACATACTTTGATTATTGAGAGCACACACAAACTTTAAGTTAAGTGGGGAACTAGCAGCTTACCTTACGACTGTTAGTCAAGGTTTAAGTTTGTGTAAACCCCAACTCTTCGCTGAGTGCTTAGACTGGTAATAGTTGGTACATGTGACCATCTCATTGCCTACAAGCCCCCATATTGCCTCCACGAGGGCAATCACTGGGACAGCAAGAGACCCTTTTTAGAGACTGAATAGCCAACCTACCCTCGTCAAACACAAAAGATTTAGAACCGGCTATAGGGTGTATAAAATACATTTTTGCATAACACAACCTAAACCATAAAACATTTGGTTTTCAGGTCTTTTGAAACGATAAGATGTCCATCATTACCAAATTTACTACTGTGGAATATGGGCAGAATTCTGAATTGTCACAACTATCAGAGGGAGATTGCTCTAGATATGATGCAAGGAAGCTTCCAGTAGTCAAAGACCTAAATTGCGTAGGATATGAGATGAAGAGAATATTGGGCTATAGTCAGAATATTGATGAGGCGGCATTCTTCGGGAAGTATGGGCGGTTATTGGAAATTGCAAAGATAGGAGTATTGAACCCAGCAATTAAAGCCTTAATTAACTTTTGGGATCCCGATTACAGATGCTTTTCCTTTGGAAATGTGGATTTGTGTCCCACTATAGAGGAATATGGAATGTTGATGGAGTTTCCCAAACACTTGCACCAGGTTTATTTTCCTTTGAGAAACGACAAGGTGATTCCTGAGTTGGCAAAATTATTGAAGATTCCACATCTGAGCAGATTTTTAGAAAAGAATGGCAGCGGTTTAAAGTGGAAGTTTTTGGAAGCTGAATTAGAAAAGAAAAGGGAGCAATACGTCTCAGTGCTAGAAAGAGACAGGTTAATCGCTTTGGGGATCTATGGTCTCGTGTTATTTCCAAGCTTAAAAGGGGTTATAAGTCTAGAAGCTGCTGCTGCATTCGTGGAATATGAAAATACTCATGTCAACCCTACAACTGCCATATTAGCTGAGACCTTGCTGACCCTTAACCATTTTAGAAAAACAGGGAAAGGCGCAGTAAGATGTTGTACTCAGTTATTATACATCTGGATGGTAAGCCATGTTGAAACCAAGAAGCCGATCTTTAATAATTTTTGGTGGTTTAACCAAAAACCTTTGAAGATAGTAGAGGAAGAAGAATGGGGAATCCTAGGTGATCAAGGTTGGATGAAAAAACTGCAAGAGTTACCTAGTAGCAACTTTAGTTGGAAGGCCCCTTGGGTTAAATCAGTGGATGTCATAGTAAGTTGTGGACAAAAATGCTGGGTACCTTTAATTGGGATCACAGGTTATGTCAGCTATGCTCCGGCTCTGGTGATAAGACAATTAGGTGGCATACAACACATCCCGAGAACTGTGGGACTTGCTGAATTTTCCGGATTTTTCAAGGATCAATCCGCGCGAGAAGTCCTTGAAACCATCAAACAAGATTGGAGCCATTTAACTCTAATTCAGAAGGAGTCAGAAAGTTTGAGAGACCCTAGCTCAAGCGAGGGATATGAAAAGTGGAGGAATTTGACCCCGATTGCCGCTCCGAAAAAGCCATGTTCTGAAGATGGGCCTTCACGAATGGAAGAAGGGTCATTGAAAAGAAAAAAGGTCAGTAATGAGGAAGACCTTATGGAGCAAATAGAAAGGCTACAAAAAGAATTGGGAAAGAGTAAGGGAGATAAAGCAGCATTAGAAAGGATGATGATGGAAGGAGATAAAAGCAGAGTGTTTCTAAATGAACAGCTCGAATCTAAAGAAGCGAAAATAGGGATGTTGGAGCTGCAATTGAGCAAAGGAAAGGCTGTAATAGAGGAGTCTGAGAAAGAAAGAGGAAGACTGATTTTGGATTTTATGCAAAGCAGCTCTGAGTTGGAAGCATTAAAAGCCGACTTCGATGGCTATCAAGAGAATGTTGAGTACAATCAGGACAAATTCTTGCATGTTAAAGCAGAGTTGTTAGACCGAATTGAGAAGTATGATGAGTTAAACAAGAAATATATGATGATAGAAAGTCGGCTAACTGAATTACAAGAGTTCGAAAGAAAGGGGAATGAAGAGGAGGTTTTGAAGGCAGATTTGGCAGCTAAGAAAATTGAAATTAGAATGTTGAAGGTGAAGTTTGACAAAGAACGAGAAAAGGTGAAACAGTTGACCAACAGGTTGGAAGTTTCAGAAAAACATAAAGAACAGATCGACACCAACAACAATACTTTGAATCGGAACAACATGGTGCTTATAGAGAAGATGGCCAAGGTAGATGAGCAAATGGACGAAGCTGCCATTCACGCACGAATTATTAGAGCCAATGCTCGAAGGGTGGGAAGGGACATCTTTCGTTATCGACAAAGCTTGGCTGAGACAGATGCCTTTTTAGAGAAAATTGAGAATCGAGGCCTCGCTTTCCTACCAGTGGCTAGAGATATGGATGAAGAAGAAGATTGATGTATTTATCTTTTTATTATTTTGTACCCTCTCTTCAAGAGATGTATTAGCCAATATTAATGAAAAGGGGCTTTGACCCATCTTTTATAAATATAAGCCTACCAAAGCAGCAGCTTGAGCACAACTACTCCTGATAAAGAACGTGACAAAAAGAGTCCATGCCCATTACACAAGAGGAATGTTGGCCATCGATCGTTTTTTTTTTAAAAAAAAAACAAGTTTCTAAGAGTATTCATGCATTGTTTCTTTATCACACATTCATTTACATTTTTTTCATGCATCCCAGACCGTGAAACATAGGTCCCACATCCAAAATCCACAACACCCGGTCTCGAGCGAGAATGGAGAACGAAGAAAGAGCTCACTTAGAGTCACATTATCAGACCGAGTTGGAGTCTGTAAAGAATGAAGTTTCTCGGCTAACCGACTTACTTGAACAGCTTCTAAGGGCTAAGAATGGGGAGGGAACATCAGCACGACAGCTTGAAGGAGCGCCAGCAGTTCACATTCCTCAAGCATCTCAAAACCAGGGGGCAAACTCGGCCAATGAACAACAGTTTGTGCCTATTACTCCTATCCTACCACCTCATACTCCAGTCACTGTTGACCTAACAACGGAGGGAGTCCCGGATAATAGGTCTCCCAGTTTGATAGACCAAGACAAGCTGTTTGCTCTGGAAGAAAGATTAAGGGCAGTTGAGGGTAATGACTGGTTTGACCCTATGCGAGCAGCCGAAGTATGTTTGGTACCAAACATCGTGGTACCAAAAGATTTTCGCATACCAGAGTTCATTAAGTATACCGGTTTGGAATGCCCAAACACTCACCTTCGATCCTACTGCAACAAAATGGCGGAAGTAATCCGTGATGATAAAATGCTAATTTATTTCTTTCAAGATAGCCTAGCAGGATCCGCTTTAAGCTGGTACATGAGGTTAGACAGCATCAGGATCAAGAGCTGGAGAGACTTGGTGGAGGCTTTCCTCAAACAGTACAAGTTTAACATGGAAATCGCTCCTGATCGAACAAGTTTAATGGCAATGGAGAAAAGAAGCCAGGAGTCAGTAAGGGCTTATGCGCAAAGATGGAGGGATGAGGCAATGCATGTCCAACCCCCTTTGATAGAAACGGAGATGGTGAGCTTGTTTGCTAATACCTTCAAAGCACCTTATTATGAGCACCTAATGGGTAGCTCCTCTCAACATTTCTATGATGCGGTACGCATAGCTGAAAGGATAGAACAGGGGATCAAAGCTGGGCGAATAGCAATGCCAGTGGAAAAGAAGGGCTTTATTGGAAGAAAGAGAGAAGGCGATGTTAACAATTTGGAGGACGGGTATAAGGGAAAGAAAGTAGATTCCCACAATCCACAAGTACCAACCTCTCAATTCTCACGCATAAACTTTAACCAATCTTTTTCGCCTAATCGAACAAATAACCAATCAAACTACCAAAATCACTACCAAAGACCCCATACGAGATACCCTTCGGAACAACTACCACCGCTACCCATGCCTTTGAAGGACATGTACGCTAAACTGTTGAGCATTGGGCACATAGCTCCTATCCCTACACTACCATTACAACCACCATTCCCAATTTGGTACAAGCCCGAGTTAACTTGTGAGTACCATGCGGGTAATCCTGGGCATGGGATTGAAACCTGTTACGCTTTCAAGAAAAGATTGATGGAGCTTATTAAGATAGGATGGGTATCCTTTGAAGACAAGCCCAATGTTAATTCAAACCCGTTGCCTAAACATGCCTCAAGTAGTAGTGGAATAGGCATGATAGAAGTTGGAAATCAATGCAAGGTGTTGAAGGTGTCTATGGAAAAGATGTACTACATGTTAGTACGATCAAGATTTCTAGAGGCAAATATGGAAGGCCATTCGGAGGGAGGTAGTTATTGTGAGTTCCATGGAAGAGATGGACACTATATTGAGGATTGCATCGAGTTTTGCGAAAAGATTGCAAAAATGTTAAAAATGGGGCAATTAAGAATTGAACCCATGGAGAACAGGGGTGAGGTGAGTATGATAGAAGATCAGATGGAGATGACAGGAGTATGCAGGGTCCAACAAACAGCTAATGGTCCCCCAAGGCTAATCTTGGTTAAACCATCCTACACAAAAGGGAATCACAATGCCATGCCTTATAATTATGGTTATGCCTCCAACGTTCAAGCTCCTCTTCCTTTGTTCCAGACTGAGATAAGTGGGTTGACCAGGAGTGGTCGTTGCTTTACTTCCGAGGAGTTGAGGAAGGAAAAGGGTAAAGAAGTGGTAGATCTTGACAAAGCACTAGAAGTTAATAAGCCAGTAACAGAAGAGGAGTCGAATGAATTCCTGAAGTTGATCAAGCATAGTGAATATTGCATAGTTGATCAACTAAAGAAGACTCCAGCTAGGATCTCCCTTATGTCCTTGATACTCAGCTCTGAGCCGCATCGAAACGCCTTGCAAAAGGTATTGAATGAGGCATATGTACCCCAAGACATTGAGCATAAAACCATGGAGCATCTAGTGGGAAGGATCCATGCAACTAATTACCTGTACTTCACAGCTGATGAGCTTGATGCTGAAGGTACCGGACATAACAAGCCTTTATACATTACGGTTAGGTGCAAGGACTGCCTCATAGGAAAAGTACTCATTGATAACGGATCGGCCCTTAATGTGTTGCCAAAGCACATGTTGGAAGAAATGCCGATCGATGAATCCCATATAAAGCCAAGTACTATGATGGCCAGAGCATATGATGGCTCACCTAGGCCAATAATTGGGACTCTAGAAGTGGAGCTATATGTGGGACCACAAATGTTCCTAGTAACACTTCAAGTTATGGATATCCATCCTTCCTATAGTATGTTGTTAGGAAGACCTTGGATTCATGCAGCGGGGGCAGTAGCTTCGTCATTGCACCAATGCCTGAAGTATATCATGAATGGGATGTTGGTAACTGTCAAGGCTGAGGAGACAGTATCCATGATAAAGAATGTGGCTGTGCCTTTTATCGAAGCGAATGATTGCAAGGGTAACAATATCCATGCCTTTGAGATTGTGAACACCGACTGGGTGCCGGAGAATACAGTGCTAAGAAGGCCAAGGATCTCAGAAGCAGCAAGGATGGCAAGTCTATGCCTTTTGAACCGCGGGATCCCAGTTCAGTATAACTTTATTATCAGGATACCAGAAGGGGTTAATCTGGCAAGGATGAAAAGTGCTGCTCAAAGATTTGGGTTAGGATACCAACCTAACCAAGAAGATTATCGGTGGGCTGCTGGTCGGAGAAGGGCAAGAAGGATGGCTAGAATTAAAGGAAGAGAGCCTGATGAAGAAAAGCTAGAAATCCCTCCCCTTAGCGTGTCATTCTCAAAAGCTGCATACATAATGCAACATGATAAAGAAGCCGAAAGCCTCGATCAAGAGCTGTCAAACCTGAGCATAAATGCCTTGGGGGAAAACAAGGTGGAAGGAGATGACATGAAGACAGTAGCAAGAAAGGGAGATGAAGCGCTCCCACAACTGACGGTCTACACCATAGAAGAAGTCTCCGCCAAGACCTTTGTGCGCAAGTTGGCTCAAGACGAGAAGTTTCAGAATTGGGTGACCCAAGAAGCTCCAGTGGTTTTCAAAATGTAAACCAATTTTGTTTGTCTTAACATGCTTTTGTCATTGCTTTGTTTGGTTTTCATTTATTTTCGCTAGTCGACAATCAAGGCTCAATTGTCGGTTAGATTTTATGTTTGTCATGGAGCCCACTTTTTCTTTAAATAAATTGTGAGATCATGCGCTTTTCACAAATTGCCTTCTTTTTTTATGCATTTACACCAAACACTTCCCGCTTTCAGGATTCCTGAAAGCGGATCTCCTACAACATCACATATATTTAGCATCAAGAATAAATGGCCAAACTTGAACGAGCATGTGGTAGCTATGGAAGAAGAAGAATGGGATGAAAGCAATATTAGTGAATTCACCAGGCTAGTAGAACAACAGGAACAGACTTGGAAGCCTATCGCCGAGGAACTCGAAACCATCAATGTGGGTAGTGATCAGCTCAAGAAAGAGTTGAAAATAGGTACCTTAGTTACTTCTGAACAAAGGACAAAAATGATCGCCCTGTTACAAGAATATGCAGATGTCTTTGCTTGGTCTTATGAAGATATGCCTGGTTTGGATACAAATATTGTAGTACACAAGATACCGTTGGAAGAAGGCTGTAAGCCAATCAAGCAGAAGCTGAGGAGGGCCCACCCGGATGTCTGGATCAAGGTCAAGGCAGAACTCGAGAAGCAATGGGATGCTGGCTTTCTAGAAGTAGTTAGATATCCACATTGGGTATCTAACATTGTTGTGGTACCTAAGAAGGAGGGGAAGATTAGAGTATGCGTGGATTTTCGGAATTTGAATAAAGCTAGCCCCAAGGATGATTTTCCTTTACCACACATAGATGTTTTAGTGGACAATGCAGCCCGGAGTTCCACATATTCCTTTATGGATGGTTTTTCGGGATACAACCAGATAAAAATGGCTCCGGAGGATAAGGCGAAAACAACTTTTGTCACACCGTGGGGGACATTCTGCTATAAGGTCATGCCATTTGGATTGAAGAATGCAGGAGCAACCTATCAAAGAGCAATGGTGACTTTGTTCCACGACATGATGCACAAGGAAATTGAGGTGTATGTAGACGACATGATTGCCAAGTCTAAAAGAGGAGAGGATCATGTTGAAGTTTTGAGGAAGTTGTTTGAGAGATTGAGGAAGTATGAATTAAGGCTCAATCCTGCCAAATGTTCATTTGGAGTTAAATCGGGTAAGCTGTTAGGATTTGTGGTAAGTGATAGAGGTATAGAGGTGGATCCAGATAAAGTAAGGGCCATCCAAGCTATGTCATCCCCTAAGACGGAGAAGGAAGTAAGAGGATTCTTGGGAAGGATAAACTACATTGCTCGGTTCATAGCTCAGTTAACAACGACGTGTGAACCAATATTCCGACTACTAAGGAAAAAGAATCCTGGAACCTGGAATGAGGAGTGTGAGGAGGCATTCAATAAAATCAAGCATTATTTGCAAAATCCACCTTTACTGGTCCCTCCGGTATCGGGAAAACCTCTAGTATTGTATCTAACAGTGACTGAAGCAGCTATGGGATGTGTATTGGGTCAGCATGATGAAACCGGAAGGAAGGAAAGAGCTATTTATTACTTAAGTAAGAAATTCACTGAATGTGAGTCTAGATACACGGAGATAGAAAGGCTTTGTTGTGCGTTGGTGTGGGCAGCAAAGAGGTTGCGGCATTATATGTTATACTATACCACTTGGTTGATTTCAAAAGTGGATCCTCTGAGGTACATTTGTAACAAGCCATTTCTCTCAAGTCGAATTGCAAGGTGGCAAGTTCTATTAGCAGAATATGACATAGTATACATGACAAGGAAAGCTGTAAAAGGAAGTGCAATCGCGGACCATCTGGCCGATAATGCTGTTGAAGATTACGAACCTTTGGATTTTGACTTCCCTGATGAAGATATATTGTCAATAGAGAAAGAAGAAGAGAAGACAGATTGGTGGACGATGTTTTTTGACGGTGCAGTGAATGTATATGGTAACGGGGCCGGTGCGGTAATAATCTCTCCAGATAAGAAACAGTATCCAGTTTCGGTTAAACTACATTTCGAGTGCACCAACAACACAGCTGAGTATGAAGCTTGTATCCTCGGGTTAGAAGCGGCATTAGAGTTGAAGATAAAGAAGTTAGATGTATATGGAGATTCAATGTTGATTATCTGTCAGGTTAAAGGGGAATGGCAGACTAAGGAGGAAAAGTTAAGGCCGTACCAAGAATACCTATCCACGCTAGCAAAGGAATTTGAAGAAATTAGATTCACCCATCTGGGAAGGGAGGGGAATCATTTTGCGGATGCTTTGGCCACACTAGCTGCTATGACTACCATTGATCTCAAGTGCAAAGTACAACCGGTCCACATTGACATTAGAAATGACCCAGCTCATTGTTGCTTAGTTGAAGGAGAGATAGACGGACAACCTTGGTATTATGATATCAAGAACCTTGTGCAAAATCAGGAATATCCAGTGGGATCCTCCAAAACGGATAAGAAAACCTTGAGAAGGTTGGCTACAGACTTTTATTTAGATGGAGAGATTCTGTACAAAAGATCATTTGATGGAACCTTGCTAAGGTGTTTGAATGAGGCAGATGCTAGAAAGGCATTACGGGAGGTCCATGAGGGGATTTGCTCAACCCATGCTAGCGGGCATATGATAGCAAGGAAAATCCAAAGGGCCGGTTATTTTTGGATGACACTAGAGAAAGACTGTATCGACTATGTCAGGAAATGTCATAAATGTCAAGTTTACAGTGACAAGGTCAATATGCCACCAGCTCCTCTATTTAATCTGATATCTCCTTGGCCATTTGCAATGTGGGGAATCGACGTGATCGGACCTGTTAACCCAAAAGCTAGCAACGGTCATAGATTCATCCTTGTGGCTATTGACTACTTCACCAAATGGGTGGAAGCTAATTCGTATGCCCATGTAACACAGAAGGTAGTGAAGAGGTTCATAGAAAAGGATTTGATTTGTCGATATGGTCCTCCGGAAAAGATAGTGACAGATAATGCACAGAATTTCAATGGCAAAATAATAGTGGAGCTGTGTACTAAATGGAAAATCAAGCATTCGAATTCCTCACCATACCGACCAAAAATGAATGGCGCAGTAGAAGCCGCCAACAAGAACATCAAGAAGATTATTCAGAAAATGGTAGTCACATACAGAGATTGGCATGAGATGTTGTCATTCGCTCTTCACGCATACCGCACTACAGTTAGGACCTCGACGGGAACAACTCCATATTCGTTGGTGTACGGTATGGAAGCAGTGATGCCTTTGGAAGTAGAAATCCCGTCGTTAAGAGTATTGATGGACTCCGAATTAGAAGAGGCCGAGTGGGCCAAAGTGAGATATGAGCAACTGAACCTGATCAGTGAAAAGAGGATGGCTGCAATATGTCATCACCAACTGTACCAGAAACGAATGGCCAAGGCATATGATAAGAAGGTTAGACCGCGGTTATTTCAAGAAGGGGATCTAGTATTGAAGAAAATATTGTCACTACCTGGAGACGATCAAAGCAAATGGGCACCGAATTACGAAGGTCCTTACATAGTTAAGAAGGCATTCTCAGGAGGAGCACTGAAGTTGGCTAGAATGGATGGAGAAGACCTAGCTCGACCTGTGAATTCTGACTCTGTAAAAAGATATTATGCTTGATGTAGGCTCCTAAATCAATAAAGCAAAGTTTGGCCATTGACTTCTTTCTCTTTTGCATTGATCTCACAACAGTCATTTTTGCATGAATCCCAACAGTGCATGTCTTGTGTTATCTCATTTAAAAAAGTTTAGCATCGGCTGAACGAATTTCTTCTCTCTATAAAAGCCTAGACTAGAATCACACCCCTACACTGGGGGCAATAAGAGATATTTTCATGTACGAAAGCCTATAAATTTTAAAAAAAACCAAGCTAAAACATTTGACAAAAGCATGACAAAGAGGCAATGACAAGTCATACATTTTGAAAAAAGACTATTTGAAGAAAGTCAGAGATTTCTTCTCCAAGAATATGATCGGAGGCAACACGAGAGAGGAATCCAGCATACGACTTCAAAAGCAAGCTCATGTTAAGAGGGAGTCTCATGAACTCGAAGAAGATGATGGGGCCTATGTTTCAAAACCAGGTACGAATGCATGCATGGCATCTAATCATAAATCATTGCATATATGTTTTTTTTGGGATCGTTACAGGAGGAGATCTTAATACATTCCAACAAAATTGAAGACGAAGAAAAAAATCATTGAGTTGGTTCTAAAACAACAAGAAGAGAAAATAATAATGGTCAAACCCTGCCATCAGGAAGAGCGACATCGAGCAAGCGGTAAAAGGGAATCGCCAGAGGGGACTCCAGGTTAACCGATTTACAAGATGGATTTTTTGGTTTTTGATTAAAGGAGATCGCCGGAAGGGATCTCATTATTTCAGCTTCGAATAAAAGGGAATCGCCAGATGGGATTCCAAGTTGTCTTAGATCGCAAGAGGGGATCTTGTATTTCGATATTGGTCAAAGAAGGTCGCCAGAAGGGACCTCGCGTATCGCTTTGAATAAAAGGAATCGCCAGATGGGATTCCAAGTTAAAGAAGATCGCCAGAAGGGATCTCGTGTTTCGCTATTTGAAGGTCGCCAGATGGGACCTCGTATTACCTGTTGGAAAAAAAGAGGAATCGCCAGATGGGATTCCAAGTTGATTGAAGGAGATCGCCAGAAGGGATCTCGTGTTTCATTATTTGGAGGTCGCCAGATGGGACCTCGTTTTTCATGAATAAAAGGAATCGCCAGATGGGATTCCAAGTTGATTAAAGGAGATCGCCAGAAGGGATCTCATGTTTCACTATTTGGAGGTCGCCAGATGGGACCTCGGTTTTCATGAATAAAAGGAATCGCCAGATGGGATTCCAAGTTGATTTAAGGAGATCGCCAGAAGGGATCTCGTGTTTCATTATTGGGAGGTCGCCAGATGGGACCTCGTTTTTCATTGAATAAAAGGAATCGCCAGATGGGATTCCAAGTTGACTAAAGGAGATCGCCAGAAGGGATCTCGTATTTCGCTATTTGGAGGTCGTCAGAAGGGACCTCATATTTCAACATTGGTTACAAGGAATCGCCAGATGGGATTCTAAGATTTTTTGTTGAAGGAGATCGTTAGAAGGGATCTCGTATTTCAATATTGGTTAAAAGGGAATTGCCAGACGGGATTCCAAGTTGAGTAAGCAATAATTATAGATTTTGGTTTAGAGAGATCGCCAGAAGGGATCTCAAGATGATAAATTTTGATCATAGTTTTTGAAGTTAAGGAGGATTGCTGTAAAAGACAAGTTTCAGGTCAATCAAGCTTCAACAAGATCAGTTTTGGGAGTTCCGTTTAGGGTTTATCTTTATAAAACTTACTGCGCAAAACCTCTGCTCCGTAAGCATTATAAAGAGGGGGCATCTGTTGTAACCCATTTTTGGGTCCCCACAAAATATATATAAAAATATGTATATAGCCAAAGGAGGTTAAGAAAAAATAACAGAAGGCAGAAGCGCTCAGAAAATGGTTGGAAAATCGATCAATAAGGTTAAAAATACAAAGATTGGATTTTTGACAGTATGTTCTTGAAGGAGGAGAGCCCTGTTGAGAAGGAAAATTTGAAATTTGAGGAGAAAAGCCCAAATTTGGATGTTTATGGACTTAATTTGATTTTTAAATGAATTTATAGGGGATTTGATTGCAAGAAAAATTGATTTTTAAGTCAATTTGGGCTTTAATTAGAAGAAATTTAAGTTCTAGGGCCAAAATATATTTTTTAGGAATTTATTAGGTCAAATCAGGGGCCTAATTGCATAAATATTGAAGTTTAAGGGCCAATTAGGGACTTAATTGAGAAAATCCGAAATCAGGGACCAAATTGGAAGAGGCGCGTAAATGGAGGGGCTGGAATTAATTGATTCAGGGGCCTAATTGAAGAAATTAGAAGTTTTTTGATCAATTAAGGGCTCAATTGCATAAATCAGAGACCAAGGACTAAAGTGAAAAACGCGGCCAACAAGAGGGATGGAGACCGAAATTGGCAGGGATGCAATTGAAGAAAGAAAAGATGATTGAGGGCTGATTTGAAATTTGGCGCGTTTTGGCGCCACATTTAAATGAAACGGCGCGTTTTCTCCAAAACGACGCCGTTTCATACATTCAAAAACAAAAAAAAAAAAAAGGGAAAGAGCAGAACGGTGTCGTTTTGAACCGACACTGTTCATCTTCTTCCCCCGATCACGCAGCGGGGAAGAAGGAGAAAGGGAAGCTTTAATTTGAATTTTGCCGGCCACTCTCTCGCCTGGAGCCCACCGACCGGACACAATGGCCGACCATCCACCGCGCACCACCCACCGAACCTCGGCAGCCGCGCCCAATGGCCGACCAGCCGGCTACTCCCCCATGAGAGCTGTAAAAAACAGCATCCTTGGCCTCTATAAATAGAGGCCAAGAACGCTGAGGAAAAGGGGGGAAGAGGGGAGGAGAAAAAGAAAGAAAACGAAGGGAAGAGAAGAGAGATCGGGAAGAAGGAGAAAAAACAAAAACAGAGGAGAGAGAGAGGAAGAACCGACAGAAGAGAGAAACCGAGAGGAGAGAAAAACAGAAAAAAAACAGAGGAAAGAAAAACAGACTGAGAGAAGAGAGGGAGGGGAAGAAAAAGAGAAGACCGAAACATAGAAAAAAAGGAAAACGGACGTCCGGAACAGCTGCAGCGCCGCCTGGAACCGCCGCCCGTGGGCTACGCCTCCGCCACAGCGCCGCCAGAAACGCAGCAAGCCGCTGCCTCCACCGCGCCAGGTAACCCTTTCTCCCTCTCCTCTGCTGGCGTTTCTTTATTTCCTTCTCTGCATGCAGAACGAATAGCGTTCTGCATGCAGGGGCGGGGGGAAATTAATTCCCCTCGCCCGTTTTGTTGCTGGGCCAGGCGGGTCCCGGCCCAGCCCAGTCTTCTGGGCCGGGTCTGGCCCAGAAGAGATTTTTTGTTTGGGCCGATATCGGCCCAGTGATTTTTTGGGCCGAGATCGGCCCAGTGCTTTTTTGGGCCGATATCGGCCCAGTGCTTTTTTGGGCCGAGATCGGCCCAGTGCGTTTTTGGCCGAGATCGGCCCAGTATATTTTTGGGCCGACCCCGGCCCATCATGGTCTTGGGCTGAGTCCGGCCCAGTGGTTTGGGCCGGCCCAGCCCGATTTAATATTATTATATATATATATATTATATTTTGTATTTTTTTTATATATATATATATATATATGAAAAAAAATTATAAAAATTTGCAAAAAATTATAGAAAAATATATGTGATTTTGTTGTAATATTATTACTGTATTTTGATTAATATTGGTTGGTATTTTACACTGTAAAGATACAAAATCCGGTATTAAAATACCCGGTTTTCATCAAAACATCAAAGATTTTCAAAACAAAAATGTCTTTTGCTTTCAAAAAATTTTCTAAAAATATCTTTGAAATATTGTTGATTTTTTAGGCATTTATTTTATCAAAGTGAATTAATATTTGGTTGTATTTTTTACAAACCCAGTATTAAAATACCCGATTTGCGTCAAAGCGTACAAAAATACATATTTTTAAAAAATGTTTTGTTTTAAAATACGGCCTAGTCTCTCCAATATATATATAAATATTGTAACATCATATTTTCACGCAACAAAGAAAATTTCAAAACAATATATGTATTAGAATGCATTTTTGGCTTTAATAACCAGTTTATTCAAGCCATGAGAACTAGGCCAATATTTCAAAAATTCTAAATAATCTTTTTGTCTTTGGGATTACTAATTTATACGTAAAACATATTCTTGATTTTACAAATATGTTTTTTTTTTTAGACATTAGAACGGTTAGGCTTTACCCGATAAGATAAGGACCTCCTTATTGAGGAGGACTTTTCTTGAACCATAGATGGACTAACAACTAGGAAACACATGAAAACACCTTAAATTTTATCAGACAATAAAACGTTGCAGCTTACCTTAGGTAGGGCGTATTTGGGGTGCTAATACCTTCCCTTTACGCAACCAGTCCCCGTACCCGATCTCTGAGACCAGTTAGGGTTCCTAGTGACCAAAATACTAGGTGGCGACTCCCACACCATTTTTCACTGCTAAGAGACAACGAATTCCTTGTCTCCCCCACATTAACCAGATATATATATCCCCCCATCCCCCATTACATATTACATTTTTTGTGGGTGGACGATCGCCGCGACGTCGCTCACGTGCGACAAGGTGTTTCAATAGTTAAAAGAGTAAGTTGCTTGGTCTGTAAGCTATTTTTTTAGTATGAAAGAACTCATATATTCCAACTTGCAAATATCTGTAAAAAAAAAAAAAGTTGAATTGACAGAATTTATATTTTTTAAAAATTTTAAATTTTAGTTAATTATGACTATGGATTATGGACCATAACTCGACTCATATCCACGAACACACCTTCCCCGTAATAAAACCTAGTTGGTAATATGAAAAGATTAATAGCAAAGCAAAAAATGATCATAACACAACTTGCTTGGATAAAAAAAATTGAATAATCAAATTTATATTTTAAAAAATTTCAGAAGTTGAGTTAGTTATGATTATGGATCATAACTTAACCCGATTATATTCATGAACACCTCTACCCGGTAATAAAACTCGGTTGATCATATGAAAAGATTGACTCGTGTAATGGGAGAAAGAAAGAGGAAGAAAACTATGAACCACAAACAATGTTAAGCAGTACTGACAGAACAACTGCAAGTTTTAAAAACAATGGAAGCAAACACAAAGGAAGTCACATTCAAAATACAAGAGATGGAAAAGTGAAGGGAGCATAAAAGAATGGTGCGAGGTAAACCTGCTAAGAAAGGCCAAGGCTCGTGAGAACCCCAATGGAACGCATTGAAATCTGATTCAACAAGCAACTGAACTTGTTGTCCAACCCAAGACAGCAGAGAAAGAAACAGAACGGTCTTCTGAAAAATTGAGATTATGAGGAAATTGAGTGGAGGACTCAAAACAACCCACTAAAAGGCTGTGAAAATGCAATTTGTCAAGCACATCAAATCTGTTAGTAATCATAGAAGACCTGGTAAAAAAAACATGTCCAGCCCAGGGTCCAGTAGAGAAGGAAGCAAAGCAAGGTTCCTCACATAAAAAACCTAAATGGCATCACTGATTTGATTTACTTCTGGTTCAAGACACAAGTTCCTATTTACTCAAGCAGTGTAAGATTGTGTTTGGAATTGTGATAGCAGTGATAATTTAAAGTGTTTTCCACTTAAAAATACATCAAAATTAAGCTTTCAATGAGGGGCTTTTTGGCCTTTTAAAAAACAAAACATAGCAAAGTTACGGTAATGCTCTTTGGAGAGAAAAAATAAACATGCATAGAAGGGTTTCTCCATCTTTTCTATTTTTTTTTAAATTGTAAGATGTCGAGCTTACCCTTGGATCCAAAAAAAAAAGCTTAGTTTCATGGGTGTTTTAGTCATTATCTTCTATTTTTATTTTTCAATATGGTTAGGGGTTGTTTGGTAATTTTTAGTTATTAAATATTATTAAAAACAATTGATGTAGTGTGCGTCAACGCGTGAAGAGCCCCCACAGGGCCCACACCATTCAGGTGGTGCGTGAAGGCTTGTTCATTTACCAAAATCTTGCTTCCGTGGTAGCGTTGGGAGCGGCGACTCGTCCTCTTTCCGGCGGTGTGGCTTGTGCTCACGGAGAAGGTTTGGTTAGGCTGCAATGGAGTTTTTTTCTTTTTTCTCTATTTTCTCTCTCATGCCCTTGAAATTCGCATCTAACGTTCCAAAAAAACAATTGTGTCATCCGGTTTGTAGTTTTATTGATTTTGACCTTCTTTTTTTTATTACTATTTATTTAGCTTTTGATGTTTTTTTAAGTTTAGCTTTTTTTCGATTTCTTCCCTAATCATTTTATTCAATTTAATTTTTTTATCTGATTCAGTCTCTCTACTTTTGATTGCTCTATTTCTGTATTTTATACTTTTCTTTATTATTATTTTTTTGCAATTTTATCCTTTATTATTTTATTGCATTTTTTTTGTCATCATTCTTTTGATTACATATCCTTATCCTTTTCTTAATTTATCTTTCTTTTTAATTTTTTCCCTTGGCATTTAATTTCATTTGATTTTTTATCCAGTTTTGGTCCTCATTCTTTCAATTACTATTTTTATTTTTTATTTTTTCAATTTATCCCCTAATTATTTTATTTTGTTTTGTTTTTATATCATATTTGGTCTATATTGTTTGGGTTTTAAATTGTTTTACGGTTTGATATTTTACTTTGTTATTCTTTTGTGGTTGCCTTCCAACAGGGCAATCCTTTATTGAATTTTCTTTTTTGAAATTCATCGTTTGACATTGGTTATTAGGCTTTTAGTTTCATTGTTTGTTTTACTCTTTTTTTTAAGTTATATCGATCTTATATCTTGAGTAATAGGTTGGTTAGGTTAATCATGGTTGACTCAGATTTTTTTCCCTCAATTTTCTTATGAATTTTTTTTTTTACAATTTCATCCTTTGGTGTTAAATTATTGGCCCTTGAGCTATGTGATTTTTTCACTTTTCTTTCTGTTAGGTTATCCCGAGTGCGAGTTAGTCAAGTTAACCCGGATTAACTTGCATTCTCTTCCTCGATGTTTTTTTATTTAACTTCGGTCTTTTTTATTATGTCCTTCTTTTGCGAGTTTAATTTTTTTTTTAATTTTGATCTCATGTCGTGAGTGGCAGATTGGTCAAGTTTACCCGGGTTGACTCATTTTTTTTCCATAATTTTTTTATGGCTTTCATTTTTTTAATTTCATCATTTTGCATCAGATTATTTTCCATTGACCTTTGTTATTTTTTCACTTTTCTTTCTGTTTTGTTATTTCGAGGGCGAGTTGGTCAAGCTAACCTGGGTTAACTTGCATTTTCTTTCTCAATGTATTTTATTTAACTCCGATCTTTTTTGTTAGGTTCTTGTTTTGAAAGTCTAATTTTTTTTATCTCGATCTCATGTCGCGAGTGGCAGGTTAGTTGAGTTAGCCACGTTGACTTAGATTTTTTTTTTCCATTGATTTAAATGACTTGTTCACTTTTCTTTTTATTTAGTTATTCTGAGAGCGGGTTGGTAAAGTTAACTCGGGTTAACTTAGGTTTTTTTAATGTTTTTTCATTGAAATTTGGTCTTTTTTACTAAGTCATTCTTTTTAAATTTTTTTTATCCCGATCTCATATTGCAGGTAGTGGGTTTGTCAAGTTAGCCCGAGCTGACTCAAGTTTTTTTCTTCAACATTATATTTTTTGAAGATTTTTTTTTTGTTTTCATCTTTGACATTAGGTTATTAGGCCTTGAACTTTACAATTTTTTTTTTGCTTTTCATTTCTGCAGGTTGTTTCGGTCTCATATTCCAGGATATGTTTTAGTAAATTTAACCCGGGTTGTCTCGGATTATCATCGTCTAAATATTATTTTAGCATTGAAAAAAGTTTGGCTACATCGCAGGCCACCTATGCAGTTAGTTATAAATAGATGACAGAAGGATAAAAAGGGGAAAAAGTCAAAACAAAAGAAATAGAATGAGAGGCAGTCCATTTATATTGTTAGAGAAAGACCATGGTTATATAGGGGTAACTAAAAATTAGGAACAAATAGAGATGAAAAATAATTGAAAAAAGAGGAATGTTGTCTAATTGTAACCATACCATAAATGACCCCTCACATCCAGAAAGCCATAGCTTTTTCCCATAACAACAGAAGACAGGTGTAACACTCGATGCTAATATTTAGTTAAGCAATTGCAAATATTTCTAAAATCTCTCATTTTCCTATTACTTAAGAAATCTTAACTTTCCATCTATATTAAATGAACACTCAATGCTGATATTTAATGAATCATGGATCATAAACCCTTTTCAACAAAAAAAAAATAGTTACAAAGAAAAACTTTGTTATTTTAGGATTTAATCATAAAATTTGATTCAAAACCTAAGACCTTTTTAAGGTTGAAGTAAAAAATGGATTGACCCATTATATGTATAAACATCCGAAACATTGTCCCCATCATCTTTTCAAGTGTAAACAATGCTTGCTTTAGGCCACCTTTGATAAATAGACCCTTGAATATAATCAAATAAGCATTCACATTCCTCTTTATAATTTGCTTCTTGATGCAAACAGAAAAAAGGAAAAATAATATTAAATTAAATTACAATTACAATTTTAAAAAAACTATAATGATGTTTCACTATAAACTAAGGCACAAAAGCATAACTAATAAACACTAATATACATGATTTGACATCGTTTTAAATCTTTTAGACATGAAATATTGTCATTTACTCAAAAGTTTTAAGTGATTTTTTTAAAAAAAATTCCCACTTTAGTTTCTAAGTTTAAGTGTTATCCAGAATGCTTCTTGAACTTCATTTATGTTAAATCTATCTTGAATAGAGAAAAGTTAGGAGAAAGGGAAGGAGAGAAAAATCTCTAACAAGCTATAATACAAACATGTAATCAACAATATTGGTGTTGATGTATTCTTCTTTAATATGAAGTTCAAGAAGATGATTTAGCATCCAAAAAAGAACTAATTTGTTGTAAATTGAAAGAACAAGTGGCTTTTTATAGGTTTGCATTGAAAAAAATAAGAGTTGTAAATGTACAAACTTGATGAAGATGGCATGAAAAATTCAAAAGAAAGATGCCTAAAAAATTCAAATACAAGAGGGAAAGCCCAAATTAAAAGAAAATGACTAAGTTAAAATAAAAAGGTATGTCCCAAGAAAATAGAAAAGGGCAAATCAAAGAAATACAACAAAGAAGTTAAACAAATTGAGGTGATCCTAAATTTGTAAACTCCTCAAACACTCTTTAAGCATATGAATCCCTTTCTGTTCATAGCCAAAACCTTAGCCTACATTTTATGTCTATATAAAGTTCTTTTTTAAATAAGCAAGCAATCAATCAGAACTAATAAATGGCACTCTTAAACATTGTAAAGGATTTTTTTATAAGAGTTATGGCTTCACGAGGATTATACATATTATTATTCATATTGTTAAAATAAATGCTCAAATAAAGGTGAAATTTCTTGACAAACCTCAAGCATTTCCTTGAGCCTCTTAAAATCTAAAACCAACACAAAACATAAGGTCATCTCACCACATCCCTTCATCAGATTCAATCTAGTCTGCATGAAAAACCCAAATCGTCATTCCCCAAACCACCCTATGAATTACAAGAAAAATAAAAACAAAATTATTTTATTTTTACATCAAAATAGTTTCAGCCTTCAAAATATAAGATATTTAAATTTTCAGAAAAATCATCCAGAGCAAAGGACTCCTCATAAAATCTAAGAAAAAAAGAGAATAGAAAAACCATGTTACAAACTATGTTTATCCGAGCTACTAACAAGCACAATTAGGGGGCACAATCAGGCAAGGGGGATTATGATGATTAAAAAGGTAGTTGTTCCTTTTTGAATGGTCAGCAAAACAAAAACTTTTTACAGTAAGCACAAGAAGGTAGTAATGATTGTAAAAAACCCAAGTTATGTAACTTATAGACATTCAAACAGATGATTGCATGGGCAAACTCAAGTGGGTTGGTTGACAAAAAGACCATGATAGGCCAAATCATAAATAACAACCCCTACCACCAACGAAAAAGATGAATTGAAAAGGAGGAGGGGCTATATTCTAAAAAGGTAAAATGCATATATGTTATCTAACCCCAAAATACTAGTATTTGTGCAATGTTTTGCAAACATTTTATGGGTAAAAACCCTTAGTGGAGTCCAACAGTGCTCCAATGAACCCAAGTCAATAAAGATCTAACAATGTTTATTTTAACATAATCTTACATCAAAAGATCTAACCCTATAATTAAGGAACACCAAGAATTTGATTATTTAAAAAAAATCCTACAATAGAATTTAACATATATTAAGAACCATATTCTTTCAAAATATTATCATTGAGTTATTGGATTTAAAATGGATTTCAAACCATCACTAGAAGTGCTTAGAGGTTGATCCGAAGTCGCTAGATTTCAAACTAGTGCTAGAAAAATGATCTCGTGTTGGTGGATTTTAAACCATCACCAAAAGTACCTAAAGGTAGATCTTGAGTCACTGGATTTCAAGCCAGTATCAGAAGACTGATCATGTGTTGGTGGATTACCATTACCAGAAGTGCTAAGAGTTAGACCCTAAATCATTGGATCTCAAACTTGTGCTACAATATTGATTCTGAATTGATGGATTTCAAACCATCACTAAATGTACCAAGAGGTAGATCTCAAGTTGGTGGAGTTCAAACCATCACCAAAAGTTAAAATGGTATCTAATATATCATCTCATGGTAGAATTTAACCTATACAAAAAAGAATCACATATGGAGATTTCAATTCAACTAGCATGACGGTTAGGTAAGTTATTCTTGAACCATAAGGCAAGTCACCTTTCTAAGTGGCCAAAATCTCAAATCCTCAATAAAGTCTTTTAAACTTTGGAAATCTTTCAAAATCTTTTTACAAACACTATCTTTTTGTACAAGCTTACTATATAAGCATTGTAAAGAATGAGCAACCGTTATAACATGTTTTTACCCCTCTATTTTATTTTTAAAAATACCAAAAATACTTTTAAAAAACATAAAAAAAAAGAAAGTCCAAAGATAAACTTTAAATTGGGTTGGAAAAAATTTTATGGGTTTTATTAGGCATGATATATTTCCCAAGGGTATAATTAAATAAAAAATGGTTGCAATTGAAAACAACTAAAGGACTAAGGACCAAAATTGTTAATTTGGCATACTTATAGAGGTTCTATGAATCCCATTAAGGGCATAATTGGATAAATTTTCAATTTTATAATAGTTTTTTTATTTTAATTAAAGGGATTTTAAGTTTGACATGTTTCAAGTTTAGCTTTTTCTTTTTGAGTCTATAAAGTTAGCCTATGCTAACCAAGATAGGTCTTTTTAAAGACCTATATATCACTAAAGTTTAGTCTTGTCAAATTATTTTTTTTCTAAAATGTTTTCCATACATATGACTGAGACCCGTACTTCAAGCTCCATCTTGCATTATTAATGGTTCTTGGATATTTAGATAACGTTATAACCTCATGTTGTAGTTTTAAACTTGAAAGTGTCATAACATCAATAATTGTTAGTTATTTCTTTTTGGTTTTCAACTAAAAAAAATCAAAATAGTTCACTCATGCATCATTAGATTTTAGGAAAAGTTTGCAAGGCTCATTAGGTTTCATTTCACATTAAAAGGCCTATTGGGTCAACATTCAAAATTTTCAAAATAATTCATCTTTGTTTTAAAAAAAAAATCTAAAATGTTTTGTAATTCATTCTTAGTGTTTAAGGTAAATAGACTCAACATAAGTTATTACCTTGGATGTTGAGAGAAGTAGTCAATTTTTTTTAATTTTAAATGAAAAAACAAATCTTAGAAATGTCTAAGTCCAATATTCGCCAAAAAACTGGGAGTGTTGGTCTTTTTGATAAATTCCCATATATGCATGTTAATAAGAATCCAAAAAGTTGTCCACTTGTTGTGGATGTGCATACACGAGTTATAACATCGATATCTACAAACACTAATGAGGAGCTAGTTAAACTAAGGTATTTGACAAAAGTAAATTAATAGAACAAAGAATAAAACTTAAGGTTGCAAAGATAATTAAAAAAATAAATTTAGAGCTTTTGATTTTACCTAGTTAATCCCACACAATATTATTATTCCTTGTTATAAAATTCCAAATCTTAATGTTGATGATTAAAAGATCCCGTGATTATTCAATATTTTCTCTTGAACAACATTAAAAATATCCCCACCTAATATTTCAACATATCTTTAAATTAATTGAAGATTCATTAAGTGCTTTGGATTTTTCTTAATCTAAAATTACATTAATCGTGATAAAGTATTTCTATCTTTCGTTTAACTAATGAAATTTAATCCTAAAAGCCTTTAATAATAAATTATCTCTCGGTTTCATTATAATCCAATAGATTAAACAAAATTGGCTAGAAAATTATAAACAATAAGATTAAGGATAAACACTTAACATGAAAAACTTAGAAATTAAATAACTTGGAATTTAAATTGTGTAATCAAAACTAGACTACATCAAAGTCCTATAAAAAATAAAATTTAGTTCATAATGAATAAGAAAATAAATCATGTTCTTATTAGAATACATCAAAGGAAAATTAAGAAGAAAAATAAAAATTTTTTTGCTTGAAATCGGTTAGAGAAGCATTCCATTATAACGTCTGAGTTCTTCTAGTTCTCTCCTTGTTTTCCCTTTCTTTTAATGGTAAAAAGAACCCTATTTTGTCAGCTCTGGCCATGTTTTATTTCTCTATCTTCTCTCTTTTTTTGGTCTAAAATCTTTTTTTATTTGTTTTCTATTTTTTTCTCAAAACTAGCAGATTTTGACCTCTAACTTCTAGCTCTATTTTTTTTATACCAGATGGACTTATTTTGAGATATTCATAAGAATTGAAAGTTATAGATATTCCTTTTAGCTTTTTTTTACTCCAAGATCACTTAATTTGGATATCTATAGAGAAAGTTATGCCTGATTTACTAGGATTTTCTTTTGAAATTTCTAACAAGAAAATTTCCTTATTCTTACATTAAGAAATTTCACTTTCCTCATTCCTTTCTTTTTCAAAACATTTATACAAGTCAATCAGGCCTCTTCAAGGTAGATTTTATCATTTAATTAGTTTTTAAATGAGCTTTCTCGATACCATAAGCTTTAATCCAATTAGGGCTAATGTTTAGTTAGAACTCAAGGATTGATGTTGAATTTTCACTCCAAAGCCCATGAATCCATGAATTTATTTATTTCTACATATAAAAATAAATAAATAAAAATTATATAAAATATAAATATTTAAGATAAACTAGCATAAAATTAAAAGTAATAATATATAAAAATCATATAAAAATCAAGTACATAATCTCGATAGGTGACAAGTTACTCGTTTCTTAAAAGCAAAGAGTAGACAACGAGTCATCTAATCTTGAGGCTAAGGGTGGGTTGATAACCCACAACAGAGGGCTGAAACCCAATAAGCTAATTTGCTTATTGCTCCTATCTCAAAGTAAGAAGTTTATGCTGCTATTCAGGCAATGAAACGTCTTGGTGGTTTGGGCTAAGGGAAAAGGCCTAACTTCCTTTCTTGTTCACAATCCCTTTTAGGTTTGAGGGAAGAAGACGATGCTATATAGAATACCTTCTTGTTGAAATAACCACGGGGATGGATGCCGCTCTCAAATGGAATCCGTTTTAGTTGAATTTGCTGGTATCATAGATAAGATAAAGAAGTAGTTGATCCCGTTAACGGAGTTCTATGTCTGGCTTTCAGTTTACGTGAAAGAGATAGAATAGAGATAGGGTAGGCAATTCCCTAGGCAAAGTCTCTACTATGGTAAGGACCAAGTGATGGATAGGTCGAACTAGGGGAAGCAAATAGAAAAGGAAGACCAAGTAAGATCAAAGAAACTAGCAGACTGATCACTAAATAGATACAAATAGGTGCAATCAAGAAGTGGCCCTTATTTCAACTTGAAAAAAAAACCAGGCATGTGGTTTTTTGTTAAAGACCTAGGAATGTTGGGTCACAAAGGACACATGGCTTTTCTTTTTCTTTGTGTTTTTTTTTTAAATTTTATCACTCAAACATTTGGTTCATTTTAAATCGACTTTCATAATTTATTTTAGTTATTTTTAAAGTTATCGTAGTCTCAAATAAATATCACAATATTTGATTAATGCTCAATTTTATAAATGTTAATTTTTGTTATAATATTATTAAGTAACAAATATTTTTTTTTAAAAAAATAAAGTTGTTAAACTTAGTAGAGTTCATTATACTAGTTATAAGTTTAATAGGTTAAACCGCGAAATTCGAATCGATATAATATGCTATTATCTTAATATTTTAAAAAAATATTATTTTGAATTTTTTAAAAAACAAAATCATATTTTTATTATTAAAATTATGATTGAATTATATGAAGCAATTCCTGCACAAATTAATTTTAAACCTAATCTAAACAAAAAGTTAAATTAATAGATTTCAAAATTACCACTCTAAAATCAAATTTAATAACTTTAGCAGGTAATTCTTTCTCACTTAAATATTTAATTTACCTTAAAGATTTTTTGATCCAACGCGCGTGTCAAAATGCTGACAGTAAACTAGTGAAAATCAGGGAACATCGAAGAGCACGAAATACGAAATACAGTCTCATTGTATTTCATAAGCTCGCAAACAAATAGGAAATCAAACTCCCATAACCCTTCCGTTATTTCAACTGAACAAAACCCTAGTAAAATTCTCTCACTCCCTCCCTCCTCTTGTCAAGTAGGAAGTAAAACCCTAAAAGGAAAAAAGAACACGAAAAAAATGGGCCGTCGGAAGAACAATCAGACCTCAACGAGCCTCAACAACACTCAGCACCAGGCCACCAAAGTCTGCTTCGACGACGACGAAGAAGAAGAGAACATCAATCTCGATGACTCTATTGTAGCCACTGAAAAAGCCATTGCTATGGATGACGTAACTATGTCCGACCCCAACGCCCCCTTTGTTGACGGCGGCGATGATGATAAAACCAGCGCCGATTATTACTTCGATTCATACTCTCACTTTGGTAGTACTCTCCTTGATTCGCTTTACTTTATTTATTTAAATCTTCTCGTGTTTTTTTTTCCTTTGGTAATAGTATACTAGGTTCAGTTGACTTGAATAGAAGTTTTAGACTCCTAATGAATGGTACTCTGGCATAGAAAGTTTTTTGTATCTGTCTTAACCTTTTTTTTTGTTTGTGTTTTTGCAGGTATTCATGAAGTAAGTGTCGTAGCTGGATTCAATTCAGCTCTTTACTGGGTTTCGTAACTTGGTGTTTTTTTATATATTTATTTGTTGGGTTTTAGTTTTGATTATATCTTGTTTGTGCATTATAAGTGATGATTCAGAAGCTTTTGTAACTCAAATAGTGCTGCCACATTTTCTTGTTTTATTTACCTCACAAAACCCCCTTTTGAATCGGCGCTTGTTATTATGTGATACACTTGATTTGTTTCCGAGTAATGCTCTGCATTTTATCAATGGATATTATATTGCTTTACCATTTTGTGTCCGTAGGTTTATTGTTTTGACTTTGTGTAATCTATATTATTTCATCATTTTCAGCTGAGATCAAATTTTTCTTGTATGATTTTTTATATATCTTGAGATCTGGATTTCTAAAACAAATTTTGGAGTTGATTGTGTATCAATGCTTAAACTTCGCCAGCTGTTGATGTTTCCTTACTCATCCTTACACTGCAGGAAATGCTGAAGGATGGAGTGAGAACTAAAACATACCAAAACGTTATTTTTCAGAATAAATTTTTATTTAAGGATAAAGTAGTACTTGATGTTGGTGCTGGGACTGGAATTTTGTCATTGTTTTGTGCCAAAGCTGGGGCTGCCCATGTCTATGCGGTATGCCTTCCCCCCCTTTCCCATCCTGCACCCACCAAGTGGAGTTTATATATGCTAAAAATTGGTTTGCCAATGTTTCTATTTCCAGGTCGAGTGCTCTCATATCGCTAACATGGCCAAAGAGATTGTTGAGTCAAATGGATTTTCCAATGGTAATTCTATTCTCTTTGCATGTTCTAGTAATTTTTTTTATCTCTCTCTGTTGCCTCAAATGCCAAGTCTCACTTCTCACTGCTTACTCGTGTTTCAATGTCATAGTTATAACAGTTTTGAAGGGAAAGATCGAAGATATTGAGCTACCAGTTGCTAAAGTGGACATAATTATTTCAGAGTGGATGGGATATTTTCTGTTGTTTGAGAACATGTTAAACTCAGTCCTGTACGCACGTGATAAATGGCTTGTAAGTTGCAATTACATTTCTCTTTGCAAATTTATAGCTTGTTCTTTGATAAATGTTTATACCTAGAGAGATAAATCAAACAGGCATAGCCGACTAACCTGTCAAAGTCAAATCTATAAGTTTCAGAACCCTGGAGGCACATGAATGCCACAGGAATCTAAGAAAACCATCATATTAGATTTGACTTTGACGGGTTAGTTGGCTATGCCTGTTTGGTTTTTCTCTCTGGGTTCTTGATTGGGATTTCATACAAGTTTGAAAATTTTATTTAATTCTGAGGGAACTGTTCATTGGCAACTGCAAGGAATTTCCTTCTGGATTGAAGGGTTTTGTTCATGCTATTCACATAAAATTTACAGACCAGGGAATATTTTTGGAATGAAAGTCTCTTGGATAAGAATAGAGCTTTCTTGGGATAATGGTGTTTGCTGGTATTATAACATTAACAGAAATTAAAGTCACCAAGCTCTTTGGCTTTAGGTCAACTGGACGCATGCACCTTTGGAAGGATGGGGGGGAAATGCCAACCAACATTTAGGTCATTCATGAGTCTGGAACAACTATACTTGTTTAGTAATTGAAAGTTCTTCTGTTAGCTATTATTATACTCCATGGGATCATCATAGGCGATGCTGAAAAACTTTGCTAAATCAATAATGTCAGCCTTTTTTATTCTATTCTTTGCTTGACTCCAGGTCAGTGACGGAATTGTGCTGCCAGACAAAGCTTCTCTCTATTTGACAGCCATTGAGGATGCTGAATACAAAGAAGATAAGATTGAGTGTAAGTCTATTGTTTGGTGTCATATGTAGATGAGAATCATTTTCATGTGGATCCATCAAATGTGTGGAATTTGGCAGCACAGCCAGACTCCAGTAGTAGGTAGCTGTAGGGAATTTCACTCACATCAGTTGCATGTGTGGTTTCATGTGCTATTTGAATTTGTTTTCCAACTCTAAATGCTTTAGGGGGTGGCATTATAATAGTTCTTATATCTGTTTTGTTGCCTTGGCTTGCATGCTTGCTCCAGTTTGGAATAATGTCTATGGCTTTGATATGACCTGCATCAAGAAGCAGGCCATGGGGGAACCTCTTGTTGACACTGTAGATCAGAATCAAATTGTTACAAATTGCCAGCTGCTCAAGGTTGGATATGCTTGCATATGCATACAATGCATTTGTGTGTGCGTTTGCTTTTGGTCATCCACATTTCTCCAGTTTGCTTTCTGTCGCTGTCTTTACTTGGCTGATATTTTTATTTTTTTTGCCTTTTATCATTTCAGACAATGGACATCTCTAAAATGGTTTCTGGGGATACTTCCTTCACAGTTCCTTTTAAGCTTGTAGCAGAACGTGATGATTACATCCATGCATTAGTAGCCTACTTTGATGTATCATTTACAAAGTGTCACAAGTTGATGGGATTCTCTACAGGTCTAACTTTTTACTTTGCACTCTTCAGTTATATTTTCCATATCTTCCAGTGTAAAGTTTTGTTTTAATACATACAGCGAATCAAGTGGGTTGAGTGTCTTAACACTTTAAATTCCATGACTGGATTATGGGAATATTATATTTGTTAGACTAGAAAGTAACTAGCTCTAACAGTGAGGCAGGAGTACTCCTTTTCAGTGTCTTAGACGGTGTTCTAAGCGAAATCATAAAATAAACATGAAATCAAAATCACAACTTGCATTTTTATGTTCTCAGTCGCATGTACGCATCAATTAAAAACAAAAAATAGTTTTCAGATTGTTCCTATGTGAAGGGGAGGCCAGTTAGGGTACATTTTAACAGTATAGTGAAATGCCTAGTTAGCCTTTCTGATGAATTTGGAAAATGATGCAGGGCCAAGATCACGAGCTACACATTGGAAACAGACAGTCCTATACCTAGAAGATGTGCTAACCATTTGTCAAGGGGAGGCACTAATTGGGAGCATGACTGTCGCACCAAACAAGAAGAATCCTCGGGACATTGATATAACGATCAACTATTCATTGAATGGCCGACGCTGTGTGGCCTCAAGAACTCAACATTATAAAATGCGATGAGTTGCATGAATGGCTCTTCAGATTGCAAGTGTCACTGGGCAGAGATTGATGATGCTCAAACTGCTTCCTTGTTAGTGGGATGTCTTCCGAAACAAGCATGTATTTCAGTTATTTTCCAAGAATGAGAGCAATGTGATTGGTTTCCATAAAATTTCACTTGTTTGAAGTAGTAGTGGATTTTTCAAATTTTGATTTCCAAAATCTTTACAACCGTAGCTGTAATATTAACGTGATGATTCTCTTAATGATAAGTGGCTTCATCTTATTCAGCTTGGGCTTTTGTCCCTTCGCTTTATTTATTTCCCTCAAAGCCATGCAAACAATATCCTTGCATTACCTCCGCTTTTATTTTATCTTGTTCAAGTGCCACCCATGTTCTATTTAAGAATCTAATCACTGATATGATCCAGTTCATGAATCTGTAGCTTCATATGATCATTCTGTTGAATTAATTCCAGCTTTGTGAGTACAGAATGTGAATCCTTGAACTTTCCACACCCATCCTCATCATCAGCTTCATCACCGAACACTTCCGTTGAATACATTTTCATGCCTGGAGCTCCAGGTATACCCTGAAGCGAAGGGAAACAAATTATAGAACCAAATCAACATATAATCACATGCATGCAGGGTTTTAAGCGAGTAGTAGACCTCAAAATCTTATCCATTTCAGCCTCTTTAGATGGTGTTTAGGCACAAATGGTTCCGCAGGTATCCTGTTCTGAAATCCAAGAGAAGAGAGTTTAACAAGAATTAAACTTAAGTCTTCTGTTCTGAAATGGATTGTGCAAAACAAAGTAAGACATAAGCAAGATGGGATAAAAAGGAGTAAAAAAAACAGCCAGAAGAAATGCTTTGATGTGAAGCATGGTGAGGATTCGGTAGGGAGATTCTCTTTGTTCTTCCTTTTATTCCTGAAAACACCAGTAAGTATAAAATTACAGGTTCTGGAACTTGTGAATTTCAAATCCATTTATGCTTCACTGGTTTTAAGATATAATTTGGTTTGAATCTTGAGAACACAAGACAAATAAGTGGCAAATAATTTTCTTCTTTTTTTTTACACTTCACCATTTTCCTCTTATGTGCTCTCATGTTATTGAAATTCATAGATGCAGATACTTACTAATCCATTCCCAGATTTTAGAGCTTGAGCTTCAATCTGGGGAAAGCCATAGATACTCGACAAGCTATATGCTCTGGAAACTGTCCAATATAATGAGAGAGAGAGAGAGTGTGCGAGGCTTCATTCACATAAAGCTGGACGTGTAGCAAGCAAAGCCTTTTCAAATGCTTTCTAAGAATCACGAAAGATGGCTCAAGAAAATTTCATGTCAGATAAGTTTTCTATTAACTAGTATCTAATTATAAGATGGGTCACGAAAGATGGATTAAGAAAATTTATTGGAATATATGGTTTCACGTAATACTAATTTTGTTCGTACAAAAATATTTATTATTTATAAAGATATTTTTATTTTTAATAATTTTTTATATTTGATTAATGAGTTTTCAGTAAAAATAAAGTTTTTCGAACAAAAATATTTTATCAAATAAATTATAAAACTATTATAATTATGAGATATTTATTGTATTAAAACATTATTCTTAAATATTTTTAGTCAATATTCTATTAAAACATGATATTAATTAGAGTTGTTGAGACCAATATATATTTATATTTTTTTTATATATATAAGAAAATATATATTCTTATAAGATGAGGTATTAGTAATATCTAAAGTTAATATGTAGATGTTTTTCAAATAATATATACACTGAATTGATTCATATAAAAATTTCGGATGAAAAAATCATGTGTTTATAAAAAATTTCTTACATGGTAAATTGGTAATTGTATAAGTGATAATTAAATATTAGATCACTAGGTTATCTTGGTTGTAACATGGGCGTTTGACTTGGAGGACTCTTTTCCAACCTGCCATAAAACTTGACAGGGATGGTTTTGTTGTTGCTTCTTATCCTGCATTTTCCATTGCTGAAAGTGTCAAGAAAATCACGAATGATCCTGACTTGCGACAAGTGTTCGCTCCGAATGCCAAGTTGTTAAAAGCTGGTGATAAATGCTGTAATTTGGAGCTAGCCTAAAGCCTGGAGGCAGTTGCAGAACAAGGCCCACAAGCTTTTTATAATGGCACTGTTGGTGAAAAGTTAGTGAAGATGTGAGAGAGGCTGGCGGGATTCTAACAATGGAAGATCTAAAGAATTACAAGGTGGATATAATGGATGCCTTAGCTGCAAACATTCTGGGCTACACTGTATATGGAATGCCACTACCTTCAAGTGGAACGCTTGGATTATCTCTGGTAGGTTATGTTCTCTCGCTTGCCCTTTTATATCTGTGTCAATCAAGTATTTCTTCTGTCAAATCAAGTAATATTCCGGCCGTTTTGATGAATCGACCTCTGGCTCTGAAGGACTGATATCCAGCAAAACTAGGACTAATCAACAAGCTGACTTCATGATATTGATGTTGCATGTTGCTCTGACTAGGATATAGATGAATATGAACAGGAATGACTACTTACTATAAAGCTTTTACTGGTATCAATGTCACTGTGTCGTGATTCTCAAGATCACAAGCTATAATTAGCAGGTGGAGTCGGCTTAGAGATCACGGAACTAGCTACTCTTGCGTTGTGGAAGCAGAAGGGAATGCTGTGTCAACAACAACAACAATAAATTATGGTTTTGGAGCTGGAGTTCTCTTTCCTTCTACTGGAATTGTGCTCAACAACACCCACAGAGATAACCCCTGACATACTCCCTCCTGCTCCAGCAAATTTTATCTAACCTTACAAGAGAGCTTTATCTTCTTCCACGACACCTTTTATTGTCGCCAAGGTTTGGCAGGAGGAGCTGTTGTCCAGCTTCTTGTTCAAACCCTCCAAAACCCCATCGACATGGACCGTGAAAATGCAAGAGATTCTGTAAATACCCTAACATTCCACGGGAGACCTGTAGCAGTAAGCGATCCTAGAAAGGATGACAGGCTGCAGCCATTTGATCTGTCAGATTTTCTAACCGAAAAATCCCTGGAAAGAAAAACCCATTGGTAGCTAGCCACGAAACGTTTGTTCTGTAAAAGATTAGGCGATTTGTTCGCAACTCTTGAAATAAAACTACATTTTCTTAGCAAATTACATGTAGATGATGATACTCCAACTTTCAAAATCCACTTCAACTTGGAAGTCTCCAGATTAGAACAGGGATGAAGCAAGCAAGCGCGCTAATGAGAGCAAAAGGTGCAAGCTGCTGGAGGATCCATCTTTGCTCCAACATTAATATATATCCCAGGGTTGTGGGGGTAATAGTGGTCATGATTGAGGCAAGTGAAACATATTGGTAAGGTTTACGAACTCGTGTTGAAAGAGTGATTAAGGTATGAAAAATAAATTGTGATGACAACAACAGAGTTTTATACAGGGAAAATGTCTCAGATCGAGCTTATTTTACAATACACAGCAAGATAAACAAAAAATACTAACTCGTCACAAGTCCAAGTGAGAACGATTGCGCCTAATCAATCATTTATGATGTTTTGTCCATCAGTTGTATTGGGCTCAGAATGTTAGACTTGCTTGTCTCAACAATGCAACCATTCATGACCATCTCTTCCAGCATGAAATGAGCTTTTTCTAAATGGAACATGATGTCTAGCTCACACTGGTGATAAGAGAAACAAATTAAAAACAAAAGTTAACTTCCATGCGAGGGTAATGAAGGAAAACCAAGAGACAACTTTGGCGACATTGAAGGCAGGACAAAGATTAGTTCATCCTACATTCTCAAAGGAGACGCGGAAAAATAAAAAAAAACCCTCATCCTTAGCATTAGAGGACTTACCACATTGCCAAAATGACGGTCCATGGTTTCAACTAAAAGATGTATGAATTCCAAAATCGCAAGCTCATTCTGCAATTGCCAGAAACAAAGAATATTAACTAAAAAGAGAGTAAGGTGAAGACAGTGATTACGTTAAAATAGCGAGCAGGCATCAGAAAACTCTAAGAGCTGCTCAGTTTGTAAATCCTCCCATCCATTTCCTCCAATATTGACATTGTTCTTGACCATCCATAGCCATGTCAAAGGATATCAAGAAGATAACTCATGTAACGGCATGGAATAGAAATGCTGCTGAATATTAGTGATTACCAGACTTGAGCAATTGAAGCATAAAACTAATAAGTACAGTTGGCTTGAAAGGCACAAAATAATAAATAATAAACAAACAAATAAAATTGAGTATTGTTATGGGTATTACTCACACTGACACTAAAATCTTATAGAAAAGAAGCATTATATAGTTGAAAAGATGAAAACTTACTTCATCATTGTCAACTCCAACCAAGAAAAACAATGATGCGTAGCGTCGGTATATAATTTTGTAGTTGCGATGCTCTACAAAGGAACACTGTTATCAAGCAAAGGATGAAAGAAAACATGAGAGTGTGTTTCAAATGTTAATATAACTATAATCATATATAGTAACATTATTATTTGTTAGTTTTCATTAACAACAACAACAACACAACTCTCAGATCAGATGACGTTCATTAAAATTTCAAAGGAAACCCAAAGTTTTTTCCAAACAGAAAGTAACATGGATGGATGGATGGATGGATGGTACTTACTCTAAACAAAAATTAATCGACTTCATTCTTTCCAGTAATCATAATCATAAAAATGAAAGGAAAAAAAAAACCTGTTGGTCGTTGCGAGCAAGGCATTTGCGAACAATTTCTCCTTCAAGGGCACGGCGTTCTTCGAGGGTGAGCCATTCATAGTATTGGGCTAAACGAGTTTGTCCTTGCTTGTTCACCATTAATATGAATCTTATCCCCATTTCTTCTTTAAACCAAAATTGAACCAAACCAATTAATAGCAGTTGAATTCAGACACAATCCCATTTTCTTCTTTAAACCAAAATTGAACCGAACCAAACCAATTAATAGCAGTTGAATTCAGACACAATCATATCGAATTTTTTTATCAAAAAAATTTAAACAACAATAACAGGATCTTTTAGATCCAAGATGAAGGAGGGAGAGAGGTACCTGGTGGTGGAGTTGATGACGACAAGAGTGATTTCTAGAGAGAGAGAGAGAGAGAGCGCTGCAACAAATATGGGGAGGGACGGGGACGGGGACGGGGACGGGGACGGGTTAAAAAAATAAAAATGAATGATTCCGGTCTTGTGATAAATATATTTTCTCAATTTGTTAAAACTTAATGTTTTTAACCAATTGTATCCCTAATTACTTATATACTAGAACTCGGGGGATTTTCGTACATTAATCACCGTGCAAAATTTTATTTATTTTTAGTTTATTCTTCAAACTTTATTTTTGGGTGATCAAGTCCTATTTAAAGAGCAATTGATTTTAAATTCTTATAAAATGATGAGATTGGAAAAGAGGAGACCGAATAAAAAACATGGCAAACATAGGTGACGTACCATAAGTTTAAAAAACATTCACTTTGGTTCTCTAACTTAAACAATCACACAAATTATACAATTGTGGTCTCTCGAAATTGTTCTAATTATATTTTGGTACAAAGGTTTATTTTTGTTTATTTTTATTCCTGGTTGAAAGAGGAGAGCGAGGGGTCGTTGAATTCCAGCAGTAGAGAGAGAAACTTATCGTTTACATCGATTTAGGACACCAAAATGAGAGATTTTTGTGTCAAATTATTTCATTTGATGCAGAGAGTTCATATTAGGTGTTTTTATACCTTAAAAGTTCATGAAAAAATAGATCTGAGCTTGATTTGATTTTTAGTTTAGGGTTGAGTTTGATTTTTAGGGTGATTTTTTGGTTGTTTTGAGGCCATGAATAAGTTTTTCATGGTTTCTAGGATGTTTTATATGTATTTTGGGTCAAAATGAGTTGTAAAACAAGTTTTGGGTCAAAAAAACATAGACCCTGATTTTCTAGCCACCACAATGACCGAAATCTGGGCAAATTAGGCGGCACATCGTCTACCTCGGCAAGCGATGCATCGTTTGTTGCTGGGATACCTTGGGTCTGGCATGACCACCAGACCTAAGGCCCTTGGGTCTGACATGACAGCAAAACCCACCACCTTGGGTTTGACATTTCGTCAGTCCCAAAGCACTTGAGTTTGGCATTTTGTCAGCCCCAAGACACTTGGGTCTGACATGGCTGCCAGCCGCGCTTGGGTCTGGCATGACGCCACATCCAAGTGCCTTGGACCCGACATGGTTACCATGGAAATATAACTTTAAATAATGCAATTGAAAAGAAATAAAGTGACGTGACCGGTTAAAAAATTAAAAACAAAAAAAATGAACAAAAGTTCATCTCTTTTATTTTGTTTTGAGGGCCTCTTTTAAATAATAAAATATAACTTTGATTCTTTTGTTATATGTTTAATTTTTGGAGAGGTTTTTCTAGTTTATCTTTGGTTTTGTTTTTAACTTTTATATAGATAAACTATGTTTTTAAAAATAAAAAATATTTAATTTCATATGATATTTTTAATATGTGTGGCCTTACATGTTATTTTTTCTTCTTTTTATTTTATGTAATTGATTTAATGTCCTATTTTTCAAGATTAAATATCTTAATCTATATTTATCTCTTAATTTTTTAAGTTTTGTTTTTAGATGTCATTAATAATTTTTTATTTATTTAATAGCGCACATAACTCTTAGTTTATTTGATTGCATATGTGCATAAACCTTTTGATTTGTTATATTTTTTTTAACTACAAAAATGCATTGAAAAAACCTGCATAAATAATTTTTTATGAAAAATAAAAATATTTGACCCGCGACAGAGCACGGGTCACACAGCTAGTTTATCTACGAATTGTCGATTGGTATTTTTATAATAATATTTGGTTACTATTCTATTATTAAAAAACAATAAAAATAGAAAAGACAAGTTAGAAAAAAAAAAAAAAAGATACAATTGTGTTTGGTTGTGATATTAAAAGACAAAATGATTGCTTATGTATCTTATTCAGTTATGATGAACAAGACAAAATAAAATATGAAAAATATATTTTATTTTTAATATGTATTGTTGTCAAACTTATATATTTTAAAAAATAATTTAATGTTTTTTTTTAGTTTATATTGAGTATTGGAATTAGTAATATTATAATAATCTTAGTTATAAAACAAGGACTGACTTGACAGGTTGAATCGGGGCCTGGACTAATCCAAGTTTAAGAAGAAATAAAGGAAGGATTGACTCGACCTAACCTGGTCAAAAACCTAGATCAATCCGAGATAAAACATGGATAAAAAACCCATTGACTCTTTTTTTTTTTGGAAAAATGGTCAAAACAAGATTTCATTGATTATTTAAAAAATAAATTGGGTCAGACAGATTGACCCTCGCAACCCGTGACCTGAACCTTGCCTCGAGTCGACTCTCAAATTGGATTTTAAAACTATGATAATAACCACTTTTATTCTTACATTGACTTGGGTCAACCCGACTCATGATCCGAGCCTCAACTAGTGACATAAGCTTTGCCCTGAATCGACCATCAAGTTGAGTTTTAAAACTATAATAATTATTATCTTTATCTTACATGTCTTAGTTGGACAATTTGGAATTGTGAGTTTTCTACAAAGATTTTTAGAAATAAAAAATAAAAAAAATATTATCTTTGGAGACATGTTCTTTTTGTACTTCCTATTTAAATCCACTCTAAGATTGTCTCAAAGACAAATTTATTTTTATATCTTTGTCTTTGTCTCTTCAACCAAACACGTTTCTGTCTCCACTATCTCAATCTTTTCTATCACAAGACAATAACCAAAAGTTATCTATGCTAACAATTGTTTCTAAGGGGGTGTTTATGATTGTGATACAAGGTAATTTTAAAATAGTTAGGTTTATACTTACGACATTAGCCAAACTAATACTTTTTCCTTTGAAAATGCATTAAAATAAATTTTTTTTATATTTTTTTGACATTAACACATTAAAACTATAAAAAGCACTAAAAAACACATCAATTTAATGTTTTTTTCAAGCCAAAAATATTTTTGAAAAGCACTGAAAATAAAAAGCAAAAGTTATGTCGAACACTCACTAAACCTTTACTCAATTGAATCTCTAACATATGGCCACTTCATAAAATAAAAATTTTAAAATAAAAACATTTCATTAATATGTATCATTTACTTCCATTGAAACATCGTAAAATAAAATCAAATCATGTATAACAAATAACGACTTTATGCAATAGCAGGATAGGATATTGTTTTAAAACTAGACCTGACTTATTGGATTGACTTATAACCTGGTAAGTTAACCCATGATCCAAATGACTCAAGACATAGGCCGGGTCAAGTCTTAACAAAAATAAAAAGAGAATTGATTCGGGGTGATCAAGTAAAAAACCTAGATTGATCTGTGACCTATTTAGCCTAGAAAACTCATTAAAAACTTGTTGATTTTTTTCTTTTTAATTTTTTTTCAAAATAATTTCATTTTAATTTTTTTATATAATAAAAAAATTAGGTTAACTTAGGTTAACCCATCTGACCCCGTGATCTAGAACTTGTCCTGGACTATGTTTAAAAAGTATAAGATAGGCTTGACTACCTCAGTCAATAGTGAGGGGGAAGGATTGTAATGTAATTGCTTGAAATTGGATAAATGAGCTTGAAGTTTTATGCACCATAGGTAAAACTAGAATTATGGCTAGCTTTGAAACTGATGGCTCTAGTCATGAATTTAGAACTAACTCTATAGATAGCAAACCATAAAAAATAACAAAGCAAAAATCTAAAAAAAAAGTTCAAACATAAGAAAACATAAGCTTTAAAAAAGAAAAAAAAAATGAAGCAAACTCGACGTGATCCTCCTAAACTTGATCTAGTCTCTAGAACTTGCAACCTGTGAAATCTTGGACCTGGTTTCAATCAAGAAGTTCAACTCCTAATCAATTTATTTTTAAAAGATGGAAACATGAAAAAAATATCAATCTAAAAAAAACTTGCTAAAGCAAAAGGATAGCAACAAAAAGAACAAGGATCAATTTGATAGAAAAAACTCAAGGAGGATCAAGTTGTAAGAAAAATCTAAGAAATTATCCCAAATAAAACAAATAACAACGAAAAAAATAGGAACTAAATTTGAAAGACTAAAAAATAGTATGGGTGAAACTAAAAAACAGTTGTAATTTAATAAATTATTCAAAATTTTAAAAATAGTAATCAAAAGGCATGGATCAAATGTGAAGGAAAACTAAATTACAAGGGCTGGTTTGACTTTTTGTAGGGATTGACGCAAAATTCAAGGAGAAAAATGAAAAAAAAAAGAAATAGTTATTGACGTCAAACAAGAGACGCGTCTAGTGTAAGCACCACCCTATCATAAAAGGGGTTTTGGGACTTTCAAAAACCGCCATAGAAGGCAACACTTGGAAGCCGGACAGCCTCGTACATGCCGTTTATAGGACGTAAAGATTGTTCACTCGATGGCGCGTGCGTAGTACATGCTATGTTTTTTAATTAATATTTAATATATGATCAATTACAAAAATGCCCTTGATTAACCTTTAATTAACAATAAAACCAATATAAAAGGATAAGAAAAATCTTATGAGAGAGTTATGTTGATTTGTATTTAAGGGCAATAAATTAATTTAACTATTTTGAAAATAAAAATAAAAAGACCATAAAGCCCTTGAATGAAATGCCTTTTTTTTTTTAATTATAGGGGTAAATCAATAAATTTATTATGCATAAAAATTGGAATTATTAACCTAACTCTGCATAAATTATTAAAGATAATTGTATTATGGTGAAAATAGCTTCTTACTCTCATTGGCTTAGGCCTCGTTTGTTTGGTGAAAAGTGGTTTCCTGGAAATCATTTTCCAAACTTTTCTGTGTTTGTTTGCCATTAGAAAAATTAGTTAATGGAAAACACTTTCCACTTATAAGAAAATTTGGCTTGGTTTCCAGAAAAATATTTTCCTTTTATTTTGGGCGGATAACACTTTTCAAAGTTGTGAAAAATTTAGAAATATCATATTATTTGTTGATTATAATAAATTTGGTCCTCAAACTTTTAATTGCTATATATTTTGTTTTGATTTTTTTTTCAATTTCACCCCTTAAAATTTAATTTAATTTGATTTTTCTATTAACTTTAGTCCTCATTTTTATGATTGTTATTTACTTTTCTCTTATTATTATTTTAATTGGAATTTTTTATCTATCAAATTTGGTCCTCATTCTTTTAGTTGTTACTTATTTTATTTGAAAGAATTTATGAAAGTGTAATTATTATTATTTTAATTTCATCATCTTTTAATTTTTTTATCTGTTAAATTTGATCTCTATTATTTTGATTGTTATTTATTTTATTTGAGATAATTTATGAAATTAGTTTTTTTTTTAATTTCATTCCCATTCAACTTTTTAATTTGTAAGATTTGTTTCTTATTATTTTAATAATTTTTTTTAAAATATTAATAAGTTATTTTCCAACTCATTTTTCATGTCATAATCAAACACTGAAAGTGTTTTTCAACTTATTTTTCATAACACTACCAAACATCAAAAAATAATTTACCTTTTAAAGAAACTATTTAAAAGAAAACACTTTATTAAGCTTTCTGGGCTCATACTAATTTCATCAAATCACTGTTCCAATAAATATGGATTTATCACTGTAACTATAAGTAACTTCTACTTCTTATTTAGCTTTTTGTTAATTTTAATTATTAAAGGTTCTCTCATTTTTTATATTTCTTAATTAAAACCCTCTATTATTATAGGTTTGCTAACACCAATAGTCCTTTCTTCCGTCTATCACAGTGATTGATTGATGGAAACAAATTATTCACATTTTCGCTGAATAATTTACATTTTTATTGGACGATGCCAATCTCTTAACAATGATACGAGAGTATTACAATTTATACATTAACATAATTTTATTATGTTATTAGATATGTGGCCCGTTATCGTCTCGACCACACCTATTTTTTTTAATAAAAAATAATAATACAATATTTGCGTGTTTTCACAATAAACTCTTTAGAAGTGCTGTCAACCTGGTTTCACAGGAAAATCTTCTAATGTGCTTTGAACCTGATTTTGTCGGTCTAGTTTGAAACCTCCCCATTTAATTACTTGTCTAACTCAAGTTTTAAATCAAGTCATATAAAAGTTGATCTGAAGTGAACATATTGATATGACGAGTTAAAAATCAATGTGAAAAACCAAGGAAAAACATGCCTAAACTAAAAGATGATATTTTTTTTAATATTGAAGAGAAAATATATTAGATCGATTTAGGTAAATTCATCGTACTCGTGACTTAGATCATAAAATTAACTGGGTTAATAAGTTCACTTTTTTAAAACTATTATTTATCTAATCATATGATAATAAAAATAACAGTCATAGTATTTAAGTTTATAGAAATATTTTTAGAATAATAGCAAGTGATACTTTTATATCGAATTAAGTAACTATATTTTTTGTCAAATGTGGTATGTTTTCTTTTTAATATTGATGTGAGTGTAATTAGTTACTCTGTAATGGAACTAGTGCCTAGAAATAAGTGGATAAACTAGTTGTCTTTTTAATAAAGCTACTACCCAATAATTGGAAGGTGAAATTAATTAATTATTAATTTAAATTATGTCCAGTAATGGGTAATGGGCTGTTGATATCAGTTCAAGAATAAAGAGAACTTATAACTTAGAAAAATGATTTAATAAGACAATATTGTTGACTGAAAGATATATTAAGACTACAACATATCATATCATGACTTATTTATAATATTTGTATTAATTTTAATAAGTATTTCTTATCTTACTTTTATAATATTATGAATTATTTTAGTACATTAGGATTAGGAATGCATAAATTTATTTTAAAATGTTTCCTTATGAATTTGTCTAATGTATTGTATTTGTAATCCAAAATGTTTTCTTTTTACTGCTATAAAGTGTGTTTGGTATTGCGGTAGCTGTTGTGGTTATAGTTTGAAAAAAATTGTTTTATAAAAAGTACTTTTAGTTGAGGTTGGTTTGAAAAAATAGATGTTTGGTTAAAACTGTGGTTGAAATTGAGGTCGAACAAAAAGTAGTTTAATGTGTTTGGTTAATAATGCTTTTCAAATTGAGGTTATAAAATAATTTTAAATATATATATATATATATATATATATATATATATTAATAGTTTTTAATTTAAATATTATATATTTAACTACTGCTATTATATTATTATGAAATGAATAATACTTAATATAAAATATTTTTTATTGTTCTATTAAACTATCTACAATTCTATCACGTATGAAATACATCCGACAAGGACTACAGTTGCATTGGTTTCGTAAGTACGCAACAACATCAGGTAAAATATTATCAGAAATAAAATTGGGATTGCGATCAAATTCTACAAATATTACATCATCAAGCGATCTCCTTCTAATTTATATAGTGTTATTGAATAATGTGAAACACTAGTTTTTCGAATAAAACACAATTAAAAATATTTTTTTTTTACTGGATTGGACCTGGTTCAATGTATTTTTATAGCTTTGAACCGGGCCCGATCTCCACTGTTCACGTGAACAGTGGAGGAACTCTCCACTGTTCACTTGAGAGTTCACTCTCCACAGGAGAAGAACGCAAGCAAGAGCAAGAGAAAAATGTAGGAGAAGCAGATAAAACTTACTTCTCATAAACTGAGTTTCGACCTCAGTTTTTAGGTGGGATCCATGTAAAAAAAGTGTGGTTTACAACAACCAAACACTGATTTTCAATATTTGCTTTTTACCACTGTCGCTGCCGCATTACCAAACGGGGGTCATAGTAATATTGCTACTAGTTATACTCTTTTTTTTTTTATTAATTTTAGTTTTCAAAATAATTTCGTTGCTACTATAAATAAATTTGCTTGTTGTTTTACAACAATATGCGAGCATTTAAGCTAGTTTTAATGGAAATAATTGTGAAGGGTATATTAAAAAATAGGTTAATTATACTAAGCCTCCGACAGTTTGTTTATTGTTTTATTTCTCTTTATTCTTTCAAAAATTATATTTATATCCTCAATTTTATAATTTCATAACATTTTACATCCCCATATTAATACAGAAAAAAACAATAAAAATTATTAAATTATTTACAAAATAACCATTATATTTTGTTTAATAACTAAATTTTTATATATTAAATATTTTAACTTCGCCATTAAATTAAAAAACCTAGCCATCACCCCGACCCTTTTCTCCTTGACTGAACCCGGCCCACCCATTCCCACACAATTGTCTGGAGACTTTGTTCAGTAATGGTCTTTTAACGTTTGTGGCTTTTGGCTAAAACTTCTTAAAGCGACGACAATATTTTTCTGGAAGAAGGAAATGGATACATTTAGGTTTGTTTATGAGCATGGTTGTTGTTGTTTTTTAAAGTGTTTTTTATATTAAAATATATTAAAAAAATATTTTTTTTAAAAAATTATTTTTAAAATCAGCGATCAAAACGATCCAAAACATATAAAAAAATTAATTTTTAATAAAATATTTTTTTAATTTTTTTTTGAAAACATGAGTTTGTCTACGTTTCCAACCATAGAAAGCCTAGGAGCAGCTGTAACACTTACTTAATTATTTTCTAAGTTTCTTTTGATTTTTTTTATTTTTTGAATTTTAGATTTTAAACACTCAAAAGAAAAAATAGAAGAGGAAAAAAAGAAAAGAAAAAGTTGATAGTACTTGATTATGATGTAAAAGAATATATATTTACGTGTTTAGCGGATTTTTTTTGTCATTCTAACACAATTTATTAAAAAATTTAAAAAAATAACATTTGTTAAAAAATAACAAAGTTTGAATATAATTTTTATTAGAAATAGCAGTTGGGTAATTAAAAATAACAATTGTTTCAAAAGTCAAATTTAATTTTTTATAAAAATTCAATGGTCAAGAAATGAAATTTAAGATCTAATGGCCAAGAAAGAAAAGGTCATTAGCGCATATCAAAGCTCTATTTTCAACACAAACAGTACTTTTAAAAAGATTTCAACGAAACGATTTTAATTACATTTTAAAATACCATTAAATGTGGTTCTAATTTTTTAGGGATTTTATTCGAGGTTAATTACGATATTATTTAATAGTTTTCCAATATATAGTTACAATTGTCTTGTCAAGATCTTTCTAACGACACTAAGATAGTGTTTGGCAATGCTTCTGCGGCTGCGGTTAATGAAAAAGCAATATTACACCTGTTTGGTTAACTACAAACCGCAGGTTAATTTGACGTGGGTCCCATTAGAAACTGCGTTTCAAATACAAAAATTGAAAAGCAATTATCTTTTGCTTTTCATGCGTTTTCTGCTCTCTCTCATCACCGACAATTTCCAATTGCTTCCCAACTGTTCTCTCTCAGACCCCATCAATTTGCAATAAACTCTTCCCAACGGTAAAAAAAAACCCAAAAAATTCACTGGAAAGCAGTGTTGTGTTGATCTATCAGTTTTCTTCATGCGGTTTTCTCCCTCACCACCAAAATTGCCCTAACCACCAACGCCAGACAAGCTTTCTCCCCTCTGTCCATTCAAACACAACCCGTCACCGATCCGTCCCTCCATTGTTACAATGCAGAAAAAAACCAAGAGATTGGTCCCGGGAAAGGTCCACGAGCGAGATACCAGGTATTGTCCGTTCCCTTGTCAATTTCTTTTATGTTTCTCAAAATCTAATTTCTGTAATGGGTTTTTTTTTATGCAGAACACAGCTGCAACAACCGCTGGGGTTTGCAGCACAACGCAGAGACTGAGGTAAGTTCCTCCCTTATCTCCATCTTCTTTTCAGTTTTTTAGATGAAAAATTTCATTGTTGCTGCATGCTCGATTACAAATTTTTGATTTGTAATCTTTATAAAAGGGACACTAATGGCTTTCTGAAAAACCCAGCCCTAAACCGCCGTGAACCTTCTCCAAAAACCCCCCTCTATCTTCCCCTCTTCTAATTATTGCATTGATTTAAACAATTCTTTGAATTTATTTTTTTCAATCTGGAGAGGCAATGACGAATCTTTTTAATTGTTGAATGCTCAGACTCTTGGGTTCTTATGATTTATATGCTTGAAAAAAAACTGATCTGATGCTCTCTATCTTTCTGCTTTTATGTCTTCAAGTCTCAGCTTTCATTGTTTTTTTTTAATTACTGTGCTGCCAGCCAATGATGCAAACCCTGATTTTCACTTAAAGCAGGGCTATCGATCTGCCTAAACTGTTGTTAATACATGAACTAGGACGGTCTGAGGCTTGAATGGTTTAGTTTTTTTTGTTTTTCAAGATTTTGTTTTCTATCTTCTTGTTCGAAGGCTAAAAACTTGCTTTGGACTCTGTTTTGTGCATGATGAGAAACATAAAAATAACAGTTATCCCTGGCTAATTCATCTGTGCTGATTCCTTAACCAGGAAAAAAATTAATTTTATGTGTGTTTGCTTGATTCCTTTACGGTAGCTAGCAGATTAGTTGTTCTACTCCTCTCTTTTTCGCAAAAATTCCCATGTTATACTGAACTTTATATTTACAGTAACTTTTTAAGCTATTTTGAACAGAAATTTTTTGATCACCAAACAAGCTAGACTGAGGTAAGTTCCTGCCTTATCTCCATCTTCATTTTCTTTTGTTTTAGATGAAAAATTACATGTCTGTGTACTTGCATGATCAATTACCGTGTGTTCGTCAATTGACAATTATCGTAATGAGTTCCTATTAGCATGTCATGTAGGACTACTTTTATTTATAAATCAAAATTTTTTGTTTAGTTTTGTGTGTTTGCATGCTGCGAAAGAAAGCTGGGTTTCTTTGAATGTATAAATAAATTCTGTTCTGTTTGTTTTTCCCTCTATTTTTGATGAGATAACAGCATGCTGGCAATGAAGTTTTGCATGATCATTCAAATATTATGGCTGAAACTGAGTTTCTGAACAGTTGAAAATTTATGGGTTGCAATTACATTTCATTACAAATTAACATGAACATTCTCATTGACATACATGCACGGTTAATGTTTTTTTGCCAAACACACAGCTTTTGTAAATGCTAAACATTGAGTGCTTTATTATTGTATTAGTCCACGGTTATTTATGTGCCACAATTTAATTGATATCATTTTTATTCATTTCAAACTTTTGTTAAATGTTTTAAAAGATATCATGGAAGGGCTTGAATCTTCTGATAAGGCTGCTTGGACAAAGGAAAGTTGCATATATTTTGTGATATATGCATTAAGGCAATTGATATGGGAATGAGACCTAATACTCATTTCGATAAACCGGGGTGGAAATTTCTTATAACATCATTTAAAGAACAAACTGGGCATGCATTTACTAAAACACAATTGAAAAACAAATGGGATGGATGCAAAAAGGATTGGAGGATATGGAATAAGCTGGTTTCTGAAACCGGTGTTGGCTGGAATAGTGAATTAGGCACAATTGCAGCTAGTGATGAGTGGTGGAAACAAAAAATTCAGGTACATTCCTTGTCATCGGCACAATTATTTTATTATTTTCAAATTCCAGCCCTAAAATTTTACTAGTCTTGATCCTTCATTACTTTATTTAATTTATATGCAGGAAATTAGAGGAGCCAAAAAATTCAGACATGTCGGTATTGAGCCGTCTTTAAAGAATAAATTTGACCGAATGTATTCCAACATTGTCGCAACTGGAGCGTTTGCATGGGCTCCTTCATCAGGTGTACCTGCTGGCAGTGGTGTTGATCCTGGTACAAGCAATGCCGACATTGCTGATGATGGTTTGGAAGAGGGCAGCGGTGATTCGGAGGAAGATGTGATTCCAGATTTCCAGACTGATATGGCTCGAATGGTTGGAGGGATACATATGTCTAGCAGCACCAATACAAAAAGCGGCGAGAAAAGAAAAGAACGAGATCATTATGATGTGCGAGGTAGAAAGAAGAAAACATCTGGAATTGGTGTTAAGTTGCTGACAAGGTGCAATCATCTACTTGAGAGTATGTCAACTAAGAGTGATTCGACGTCTGTTAATATGGATCGTGAAGGCTGTAGTATTCCCGAGGTCATGGCTGAACTGCACTCCATTCCTGGAGTTTCAGTTGACGATGATTTTCATGACTTCGCTACGGAGTATCTTAGTCTAAGAAGGAAAAGAGAAATGTGGTCCAGTATGGGCGATATGCAACAGAAGTTGCGATGGTTGCAGCGAATGTATGAACGAAGTAAACGTGCTTAGCTGACAAGGTATTACTAAAGTATATTAACTGTTAATCAATTAAGTATGTTCAAGTGCTTACAATATTTATACATGTTTTGTTTATTGTTGCAGAGTAATGGGATGCCGGTTTTTAAAAGAGTAGTTTCCATTTGCCGAAGTTTGTTCGAGGCATTGTATTTGCGGTAATTGATGAACTTTTTCTAGATAAACTGCTTTACGGGATTTAACAGACTTGTATGAGAAATTGTTGGTTGTAATGTTGTATTTTATCAATGAATTACAATGTTCAATGGTTAATGTTCAATGGTTGACATTTTAATGAAATTGGTTGGTAATTTACCTTAACTGATTTGTTAACTATATTTGTATTTGCTGCCGTGAGGTCTGCTGGGAATAATAATACATGCTGCTGTGTTTCTTTCCTTAGCTGTACTTTTTTCAATTTGTTAGCAACTGTTAGATTAGGCATGAAAGGAGAAACCAAGATATATGCTTTGTATGAGATGGAGAGAGTAATAATAATAAAGAATCAATAGGCAGCATTTATGTGTGCATCGAATTTAATATTTGATGATATTTGCTGCATTGTTTACCCCTTTAGGATCATTGTCCAAATGGGAGAGGGGGGGATAAAAATGAACCAAGGCAAATAAAAAATGACAGATTGTTGCTTATAATTTACCTTTACTGTTGATCCTTCTTTCTTTGCTGCCATGAGGTTTCATAATACATGCTGCTGTGTATCTTTCATTTGCAGTAATTTTTTCAATTGGTTAGCTAGAGATTGACGTGTTTGCATACTGTTTTTGCCTTGGCTGTCTAGTGTTAGCTTGTGAGGTCTGAAACAACAACATCTTTTGCAAACTGTTTGTGTTTTTTTCATTGTTGCCGTGAGCTGTGATGGGACTAATGTTGTTGCTTTTTCTTCCTTTTCTGTGTTGATGGTCTTCCTACTGGTTCAGTGACTTGTAATTGTTAGGAATGGGCAGCTACTGTTAGCTTGTGAGGTCTGAAAAAGCAACCCCTTTTGCAGTAATTGTTTGTGTTTTTTTCATGGTTGCCGTGAGCTGTGATGGGACTAATGTTGTTGTTTTTTCTTCCTTTTCTGTGTTGCTTGTCTTCCTACTGGTTCAGTGAGTTTTAGCTCTGTTTTTTTTCCTTTAAACATGTCAGGATGGTGTACATGCATGTGCTGTAAAAGATGATTATATGAGCTGTAAAAGATGATTTATATGCTACTTTTACAGCACATGCATACATGTGAATGTACTGATTTTGAAAGCTGAAAAATTGTAAAATATACGTAAAGAGGATTGAAATTTTCTATATAAAGAGGAATGTGTATCATATTTTACAATGACATAGCTTTCTATAACAAGCTTCTAAAACCTTTCAATTGCACCAAATACAAGGAAGCAAGTAGAATACTTCTTTTTTGCTGGCTTTACAGGTATGGAAAAAAACTTATGTCGCACCAACTCTATGATAGTATTTTTATTGAATGTTATTTAATTATTTAAATATTTTTATTAACAACATATAATTTTGTTTTTGTTTCCATGTAATTGAAGTTATGGATGATCCACGATTTAATAACATATTTAATGAAGATTTCGATGGTAATTATGATGATGTAATGAACCGGATTGTAGATCAAATTAATTATCCTAGTTGTGGAGTTAGTGGTGCTTCAGTTGATGGTGCCGGAGATGATAGTAATGGAAACGACTCCGACGACAGTAATGACGACGACGATGATGATGATGCCGACATTGACGGTGATAGTGATGATGACGATGCATTTATTATAAGGAGGCATTTTGATAGGGAAAAATTAAATTTATGCACAGCTGGAGCTATAAACGCGTATATTAATTATATGTATAAAGAACCATGTATGGTTTCCTATAACACAGGGATGCGTTGGTTGACGGAGGTTTTAAGAGGTCATTGGAAACGAAGTGTTAACATGTTCAGGATGGACGCAACAACTTTGTTGAGTTTGTGCACCGACTTGGAAACGCACCATGGCTTAAAACCGTCAAGAAGAATGAGCGTTATTGAAAAGGTGGCAATGTTTCTATTTACAATAGCAGTTGGGGCGTCAAATAGACAAGTGCAGGAAAGATTCCAGCATTCAGGTGAAACTGTTAGTAGATGTTTTAAAGAAGTGCTTAAATCATTACGTTTGTTTGCTGTAGAAATCATAAAACCAGTAGATCCACAATTTACGAGCACACCAAGAGAAATTGCTATGAATCCAAGATTTATGCCACATTTCAAGGTAAGATTAATTTTTTTATATATATAATTAAGTAGTTTAATTAAGTTGTTCGGAGGAGTATGAAATATATTATAAATGTTTATATGAGTACTATAAATTTTTTGTGGCATGTAGAATTGTGTTGGTGCAATTGATGGAACACATGTTCGTGCATGCGTACCAGCTGCAAATCAAATTCCATTTATTGGAAGAAAAGGTGTACCAACACAAAATGTAATGGCCGCTTGTAGTTTCGACATGCAATTCATGTTCGTGTGGGCAGGATGGGAAGGCAGTGCACACGATACTCGTATTTTTCTGGAGGCTATTGACAATAGCACTATCAACTTTCCAAAACCTCCAGAAGGTTGTGATTTTGACTAAATTGAAGATTGGGTAATTGAAGGAATATAATTATTTTTTTTAGTTTTGTTTAAAATTACAATGTTATTTTTTTCAGGAAAATACTATTTGGTTGATGCTGGATATCCAAACGAGTATGGATATTTGGGTCCCTACAAAGCGAGAGGTATCACTTCCAAGAATTTAGACGTCGTGGACAACCAAGTGGTCGGAAAGAAGTGTTTAATCGTGCACACTCGTCACTACGTAACGTGATCGAACGTTCTTTTGGGGTATGGAAACAGAGGTGGAGAATTTTGCAAAACATGCCTGCTTATCCATACAAAACACAAGTTGAAATTGTAGTTGCATCAATGGCACTACATAATTATATTAGAAGGAGATCGCAAGATGATGCAGTTTTTTCTGAGTATGATCGCAACCCCAATTTGATTCCAGATGACTTTTTGCCTGATACTGTTCAGGCTTCGGCCGTTCAAGGCTCACAGAGGCCTTCACGTATGGATTTTGTACGCGATGGAATTGCCAATAGTTTGATGGAACAATAAAAGAGTACATTAATGTATGACAATTTTTCATTTTGTTATGTAATCATAATTACAAAACACCTATGTTTTGGAATATATATATGTGTCTATACATGTCATTTAATTAATTCTAATCAAATATTTAATTCCAATCAATATAAAACACAAACCATATTAACAAAATACAAGAAATTTTTTTTTGAACCACGGTTTTTACCAACACAAAAAACTGCTTTTTTTTCAACCACAATTGTTGAACCAAGTTTTGTAACCAAACACCTAAAACTGCTTTTTTTAAACCCACAACTTCAACCCACAGTTTTTACCAAACACCAATTTTTTTAAAAATCACCTCCACAAAAAGTACTTTTTATGAAACTTGCTTTTTACAAACCGCAACCACAAAAGCTACCCACAATACCAAACACAACTCTAAGAATGTCAGAAACGGATCCCTAGTGATCAAATTTTTCTTTCCAATTTTTTTCCCATCATTTCTCTTTCCTGCCACATCATTTTATCTTCTTAGCCATCAAATCTGAATCTTATCTTTTAACCATTGAATTTTCATAAAATTTTGAGTTGACTTTAATAGGCTAATTATTTTGAAGAAGAGGAACATCACTACACAACCGCGGCTGTGTATAACTAGATATTAAAAAACGAGGTTTGTGTTCAACTGCTATTTTTCAATAATGGTTTTGTATATAATTGATACTTGAAAATACAGTTATGTTCAATCTATGCTATTTCTAAATACCTTATACCTATGTTTACTCAGCCATGTCATTTTTTTTTATATAAAAAATCAGTGTTTTAGTGTAGAAATAAATCTTTTTTAAGAATCTTATCTCACTCCTTTTATTCAATGCTTTAACAGTGAAAGAGCATCTACAAAGATTTATATAACAAAAACCCATCAATTCAAACTTAAAGAAATTAAAAAAAATTATAATTAATATGCTTTCTTCTTATTACACAAGAAAATTAACAAATCAAACCTAAAAATCAACATTAATTGAGTCATCTAAACCCTAGAACTCAAAAACTTCTATTTTGATTGATGGTCTACCATGCTTTATGCTTTCCCTACTAAAAAAATATATATTTTTGATATATTATATAGAAGGATAATTTGATTATTTTATTTGAATTAAAAAACTACTTTGACATAATACATAAAGTGTCATTTCTATATGAATAAAGATATAATTTTTTTTGGATAAACTATAAGGAGGCTTGGTGTTTTAATTAAAAAAATATATAAAATTAAATATATTACAATTTATTGATATTCATCTAATGATATAATTGATAAATGTTGTAAATTGTAGTATTCAAGGTTATTGATAAAAAATGATCTATTGTGAGATGAAGGTAAACCTCACACCAAGAGCCACAGCTATGGCGCTCTCCTTCCACTCTTGCATTTCATCACTGAACCCTCTTCTTCTCCAGCCACAAAACCCCTCTCCATCACTTTTAAATTCACTACTTACTGTCCTTCTAATCGCACAGTTCAGGTTCATGCAGCTAAGTCTAAGAGAAAGCCCAAGCCTAGTTTCTTGAACAAATTCACCATAAATGGTCTCTCAAACTCACTTCAACAAGAGACAAGTTTCCCTGGCAAGAACAAGAACAACAGCAACAACAACAACAAGAAGAGGAAGAGGAAGAGGAAGAGGAAGACATAAAAGAAGTTGATGCAGTACCATCCGTGAGTGATACTGTGAGTTTCAATTTACCAAATCGCTTAACTACACCTCCTTGGATTCATGGAGCCACGCCCAAACAAGCCCATTTCGATTATCAACCTAGAAAAGGAGATAACTCTATTCATGGGGTTTTTGAGAATCGTGAAGATAATGTTGTAAATGGGGGTTATTGATAAAGAAGAAAGAATAGAGAAGGAGGTCAATTTGGATAACAATTTTAAGGAACAAGTTGTCGACTTTGATGATGCTTCTGTTTTCAGTTACCAGAAGCTAAGGAGATAAAAGATTGTTCTGTTCATAGGTATGCGGAGAATCGTGAAGAAGATAATGCCGAAGAAGATAGTCGTGAAGATAATGTTGCTAATAAAAAAGAAAGTGTAGGAAAGAAAATTAATTGCAATTTAAACAAATTTAAGGACAAACATTATTATAATTCAGTTGAGTTACCAGGAGATAAGGAGAAGTCAATAGTTACGGATTTAAATGATGTGGTTTCGCTCACTGAGAAACCTTTGATGGTGACGATGGAGATTTTGGCAATATTGAGGTCTGTAATGATGGTCATTGTGATTCATTTGAAATTTGTCATGCAAGGATTCAAATGGGTAGTTTCTGTGACTAAGAAACAACTTGGGGATTTCGAAAACGTCGAGGTTTCTAATAATGGTGTTAGTAATTCAAATGAGTTGCCATGGAAGCGAACAAGTGGACTAGACTCTTTGGGAGAAGATAAGAGTAGGAAGAAGAGCAACACGGATTTGGCAGAGAGAATGTTGCCTGAACATGAGTTGAAGAGGCTAAGGAATGTGGCATTGAGGATGCTTGAGAGGATAAAAGTTGGGGCCACAGGCATTACGCAGGATTTGGTGGATGCCATTCATGAGAAGTGGAAGCTGGATGAAGTGGTGAAGTTGAAGTTTGAATGGCCGCTGTCATGCAACATGAAAAGGACACATGAGATTTTGGAGGTCAGTTTTTGTATAAGTTTGGTATTTTGCGTTTTTTACACCTACTTAGATATGAAACAATTTTGATTATCTCATAGCTTTCAGTGACTTTGGTAATTCGCTAACACTTGGCTGAATTGTGTTGTTTGAAACTTTTCTGAATGGAAATGAATCATGGTTTTGGAGTGGATTTTTCCTACAAACCGTACTAAAATTTCAATACCCTGCTTATTCATTATTAAGGACATCCTGAATGTTTGTGTACTGCTATGCTGGTGGTAAATGCAGTAGATTCTGCTAGAACCTTATACAGATTTTTTAATTTGTTCTATCAGAGTAGAACTGGAGGTTTGATTATATGGAGATCAGGCAGTTCAGTGGTATGTACAGAGGAACAACCTACAAATTTCAATGTGTACAGTCATATACCAAGCAAAATGAGGCTGGTATGGATGTTCTGCAATATGCGGAAGAAGCAACTAATAGTGCTACTAGCAGTGCAGGAATGAAGGACTTGGCTAGAACTATGGAATCAATTATACCTGATGCTGCTAAGTATTTAAAGGATCTATCTCAAGAAGAACTCATGGACTTCAGTGAACTCAACCATTTGTTAGATGAGTTGGGTCCACGGTATAAAGACTGGTGTGGTCGTGAGCCATTGCCTGTTGATGCAGACTTGCTTCCTGCTGTGGTTCCTGGATATAAATCTCCACTCAGACTTCTTCCTTATGGGGTAAAACCTTGTTTAAGCAACAAGAATACAACAAATTTCCGCAGGCTTGCTAGAACAACACCTCCTCATTTTGTGCTTGGTATGTAAGAGCTAATTTGGCAGTAGTTTTATTCATCAAATCATGTTTCCTTAAAGAGTTTGTATTACTTATTTTTGTAGGAAGGAACAGGGAACTGCAAGGTTTGGCAAATGCTATGGTGAAGCTATGGGAAAGAAGTGCTATTGCAAAGATAGCCATCAAACGTGGAGTACAGTATACACGTAATGAGATTATGGCGGAAGAACTCAAGGTGAGATGAAAAGAACTGAGATGCTTCTTGAATGAAGATGGTATATTAATAGGACTTTATGCTTAAGCATATTAAAGTCGATTTGATATTCCAAGCAAATTTGTGTGATTTAAAATTGTATTGCTACTTGAAACCAGTTATCCTTTGTCTCTCTTGCCTGTTGTAAGCATCAATGTAAAAGGAAAAGGCTACGAATATTTAGAGCTGTGGGCATACTCTTTTTTTTTCTTTTCTGAAGTTCCTCACAAGAAAAGGTGTTTTCTTTGAAGATGCCAGTTTGGCCAACTGATCTTAATCCCTCCACCTGCACGGAAATGGTCTGAGCATGGCTATATATTGAGTGTGTCACACAACTCTGCATTTTCAAAGGTTGTTCTGGTATGAATCAGAAATTTTAGAGACTGTTTATTACTTGGCATTTAATCCTACAATTCATTTGGGCAATTGAAGATAGATTCAAGATTATAGTTTTTTGGGAGTACATATCCCATCTTCAGGTGGGACTAACATCGCTTCAAGATTGTAACAATTACAAGTTCACGGCTTCCATTTCATGACACTATAAAAGGAAAGTTTTCTTTGTACCAGGTAAAATAATTGTTTAAAAATAGAACAAACAAACCATACACTGTTTGTGTGGTTAATTTTTATTGGTTTTCAAGGTTTGATGTTCACTTTTCTTTGAAGTAGCTTGAGGCTACTAAAAATTCTGTTCTGCTAAAGTTTGACGCCAATCTTCTGGTCTTGCCTGCCAATTCCAACTACACCCTGTAGCACATAAGATTCTGAATGCATTGTGGGTGGCGGCACTGTTTTGTTCTTCTATTATGAAAATTGGAATTCTTGCATGCAGAGGTTGACAGGGGGGAACACTGCTTTCTAGAAACAAGGAGTACATCGTATTTTACAGGGGTAATGACTTTTTGCCACCTGTTATTAATGAGACACTGAAAGAGAGGAGGAAACTAGCTTTCCTCTATCAAGATGAAGAAGATCAAGCCCGTCAGATGACCTCAGCCTTTATTGGATCAAGTGTCAAAACTACTAAAGGCCCCTTGGTTGCTGGAACACTCGTTGAAACTGTGGCAGCTATCTCTCGCTGGGGGAACCAACCAAGCAGTGAAGATGTGGAGGAAATGATAAGAGATTCAGCTTTGGCTAGACATGCTTCATTAGTGAAACATCTCGAGAATAAACTAGCTCAGGTAAGTTAAGAAAGTACTAAATTGAATAATATGCAGAATATTGTGGGACACAAGGAGCTCTTCAGAACTTACTGTTTTCTGGGTTTTGAAATTGTTCTAGGCAAAAGGAAAACTCAAAAAATCTGAGAAGGATCTGGCAAAAGTACAGGAGAATCTGGAACCGACTGAACTCCCAACAGATCTGGAAACCATAAGTGATGAGGAGAGGTTCTTGTTCCGTAAGATTGGTCTGAGTATGAAACCCTATCTCTTTCTAGGTAAGAAACGCCACTTTAATTCTGGCCATGATGGTTTCTTTAGGGAAAAGTGAAATATCCTTGTGATTTCTATTTCAGGGAGGCGAGGTGTCTTTGATGGTACCATAGAAAATATGCACTTGCACTGGAAGTATCGTGAGTTGGTGAAGATAATTGTGGAACGAAAAGGTATTGCACAAGTCAAGCATATTGCAATTTCTTTGGAGGCTGAGAGTGGTGGTGTATTAGTCTCTGTGGATAGAACTACGAAAGGTTATGCCATAATTGTCTATCGTGGGAAGAATTATATGCGCCCCCGGGCAATGAGACCTGAGAATTTATTGACGAGGAGGCAGGCATTGGCCAGATCAGTGGAACTTCAGAGATATGAGGTAAGACAACAATAGATTACTCTTGTAGTTGGTGGTTTTCATGATTAAATAAGATACACCATCTGTCTTTCCATCTTATTTCTTTCTTTTCCAGGCTCTGAAGCATCATATCACAGATTTACAGGAAAGAATTGAGTTGGTCACGTCTGAACTTGTAAGACTCCTTTTCCACATTTTGTTGATGTGCTCTGATGCGTATGAGAATTAATTGTGTTAAACCATGACATTTCTTATGAACTTTTAAATATCTTATGTTAATTCCAGGAGGAGATGGAAGCTGACAAGAAATCTGAAGTGTACAAAGCCTTGTACTCAAAGTTTGATGATGCTTCTATTCTCAATGAAGATGAAGAGGTAAATGACTATTTAATATACTTTTCTGAATTCTGCATTTAGAATTCGTTTATGTAATTTTTATGAAGCACTTTTATGTTTGTCACTGTCACTTAGTTGCAAGCTCAACATGGCACTCAGCTGTGATCAGTAGTTTTAACTTTTGATTCTCTGTTTTGGCACCAGTAGGCATTTAATCATTTTGATTTTTTTTTTGATAAATAATTTGAATTTATCATCCTTGAAGGGTGTTAAAGAGTTGTATATATAATTCATGCAGTCATTCTAATAAGTTGTTATGTTGGTGATGTGAAATTATGAACAAATCTTTCTTGCATTGGCAACGAACCTCAATGCCCCATACTGATGGAAACTTGAATATCTAGGCCGGAACTTGGCCGCCTGACTTTTGTTTAATCAACATATTAGGGTAGCATACTAGAAATTAAACATAGAATTTACGGTAATTATCGGACATGAAATGTTAATTGCAATTATGTAATATAGGGTGAAGAAGAGCCTATCTTGAAAGTACAGTACCCTAACAGTGAGGAGGACAAGCTAGAAGACGTACCAGTCTATGATTCCAGCTGATTGCAGCTTGAGATATCAGGCATCATAGATTTTTTCAAAGGACAACAAGTCGTATTTGCCAAGCAATGGACAAGATAACAGTGAGCAAGCATTTGAAAGAAAGGCTTCCCAAGATTATAGTGCATTGGAGTTCAAGGAAAGAGTATCCCATTTCTAGCAGGAAAGTAGGCGAAGTAATCATCTTCTCCTGCTATCAGTGGAAAGGGTAGGAGATAGTGCTTTCACCACCATATTGTGGGACGCAGGTTGGCACAACATGTAATATATCAATGTAAAATCTTGCCATCGCAGTGATCTAATTGAGTAGAGTGCTCATCCCTTCATTCACGTGTATAAGATCTGTTTCTATTTCAATGAAAAATGTGTCATAGAGATTGCAAGCGTAGGCTTCCTGGCAACAGCAAATTGAAGGGGCAAACAGCCGCGTGGGAGAAGCACATGCACGAGTGAATTTTTAAGGCTGGCAGATAATGCATGCAAAAAATTATCTTATTATAATTCATACTGTGGTTTTCAAAATTAGAACTCTATTATTATTATTATTTTCGTCAACTAAATTGAAATGATAAGCAAAATGATACCAAATACCAATAAAGTATTAGATTCGAAATTTTCAGATTTGGATGTGTAATTGCTTTAACCAATTGTTTTTTGGATGGCAAACACTCTATGTTTGGACAGTCATTAATAGTTTTCAAGCAAATTAATAACATCTACTAAAAGCTTGCCTTTTTTCAATTTGGTCATGAAGTTTAGGTTTTTTTTTTTCCTTTTCTATTTTATTTATTTTCTATGGACTTATCTCAGTCTTGTAATCTAAGTTTGATAGGTTAACTCGGGTTGATTTAGATTATTTTTTTAATTAAGTTTTTTCTAACTTTATCTTTTAACGTTAGGTTGATTGAGAAATTTTCTCAGCTTCATATTTTATTTATTTATTTTTTATTGGGTTATCATGATCTTATAATCCGGGTGACAAGTTTTGCCGTTAGCCAAATTGACTTAGGTTTTTTAAGGTTATTTTTTTAATTGAATATTTTTTTTTTCAATTTATCTTTCAACATTGTGTTGATTGGAAAATTTGATTTCATATTTTTTTTTATTTTCTTACACATAAATCACGCGAGCCTTTCCACAGACATAAATGATCTCTCCATATGAAATTTTTATGTGGGCCAATTTCGTGTATATGTCTTATGACAAACACTTACATATTAGTTCTAGATATCTTTTATGTCTTAACTTATGAGAACAACTGCTTCTTTTCATAAAGAAAAGAGAATATGTATCAGTTTCTACAACTCTAATAAATATCTAGTATTTAAGAGAGTATTGACCAATAACATTTTAGGAACAATACTTGATGCAATATGAATCTCATAATTATAATAACTTTATAATTTTATTTGCAAAACATTGTTGTCTCATGGACTTTATTTTTACTCTAGATTCATAAATAAAATATTAGATTTATTAATCTAATATTATATGAATATTAAAGATAAATTAAGCATTTATTAATAATAAATATGTATTTACATGAATATAATAATGTCACGTGTAATCAATGATTGGCTACAAAGCATATTAAACCAATACTAGTGACATAAGTGTTCAGATGACCGATATATATCTTTAAGTAGTTGATCGATGAGTGACTTGTGACATTTGTGTTCAAATAATCAGAAAAATCTTATTAGATTAATTGACTGTGAAGGGTTAGTGAAAACAATATATCTAATTGTCGGGATAATAAAACTATTCAAAGTTTAAAAATTATATGTATGTATGATTTATAGGTGGATTTTAAATGGTGGTGTTAATTTTATTTGTAGCATTAATTTAATGAGTTATATATCTATTAATTTAAAAAACTTTGTAATTTGAGAATGTTAAACTGATATGTATTATAATTTGGATATTTCATTTTGGGTTTGTAATTATGTTTAAGAAAATATGCACATTAATATCTTATCATGGTTTGTAATATTGTTCATCAATATCGAAATTCATATAATTAATTAAGATAAAACCCTAAAGGTGATTACATTCTAAATATTAAATATTAATGTCTTCTAATCATTTCGGGAACAAATTTCAAGTTGCTGTCTCCTCTCTTCACCTAACCAGAACAAAAAACTAGAAGTTTGTCTTCATGATCAGCTTATCATAACTCTTGATTGTGTACACTTAGACTTTTTCTAGTTGCTTTGTATCCATGGGTTTACTATTAGGGAACAAATTGAGTTAGACTTAGGCCTTTCCATGATCATGGGGTAGTCTTTTATTGATCCATCTATGTGTAATCGTGTTTCAAAAAAGAATTTAGCATTGTGAATGATGAGAGCTTGACAAGGATCTAAGAGAGATTTGTTTTACTTTTAAGTTGTTCTATATATGGATTTTATTAATTCTTGCTGTGTGTCCAGGGCCATAGCTTTTTCCTTCTAAATTTACATCTTTAAGATATTCTTTTAGGGTTTATACTGAAGTATATTTGTACTTTCAATTATATTAGTGTTTGTTTTGTATGATGTTATACAATTTCTTGGTATTTTCTTCAGACTGTTTAGATCGAGCCCAGCATCGATGGGACCTTACATGCATTTTCATGCAGTTTAAAACTTCTAACTTCGCTTGATTGTGCACACCTTATATTGCTTCCCTCATTAATTACATCTACACTTTTTTTTTTTACTAACATGGGTGTTCGGGCCAGCTTACGCGTACTTCGACTAATTCCACGGGTCCTGAAGTTAACGACCATGTAAGCCTCCGGTGGCCATCATATTAGCAACCACAAGGCTCGAACCTGAGACTACAGGGAGAGCAAACCCCTTAATCCTAAACTTTTACCACTAGGCCACCTACAAGATTGTTACATCTACACATATTCTATTGATAGAATAGATCAATGCAGTAAACGTATATGGTTTGATCTTTTTTTTGTTTCTTGGTTGTTTCTTTGTGGTATTTTAGTGGGTGGTTCTTTTTGCTCCTAGTTTTGTTGATCTCATGTTCCATTATTTGTGTTTAGCCTTCTTCTCAGCCTATGGCACTCCTCCTGCGTTAGGCTTTTGGTTCGATGCTTTTGTGTATGTTCTTGCTGCTTATTTGTTAGTTGCTCTTCAAAATTCTTAGGACTTCGACTTCTTTTCAGGTCTTTAGAGGCACTTCCCCGCTGCTAGCACATTGTTTTTTGCTTTCTATGGTCGTTTCCGCTCTATTTTTACATTACGAGATTTCACAGTTTTACCGACAGACTGAATTCGTCGGTATGAGATTCAGACTTCCTCGGAAAATTTTTTATCGATTACATCGCCGATGGAAAGTGTCTGTCAGCATGTCTTTCGTCGGTAATTCCCCATTCCGTCGATAAGACTGTCGGAAAAAAAAATTCACTTATGGTTTTACAGATGGAAAATGCGCGCCAAAAAATAATTTCCGCTGGAAATATACCAACGAAAATATTTCGTTGGTGATAGTGACATACGAAGTAAATATTTTTCAACTCTCGGTGAAATAGCGACGGATGACATCCATCTGTAAAGACGTCGGTGATTATGACATTTGCCGTAAATATTTATCAACTTTTGGTAAAATACCGACAAAATGTTTCCATCTGTGATGACGTCGGTGATTGTGGCATTTCCAGTAAATTTTTTTCAACTCTCTGTAAAATACCGACGGAAACACTCCGTCTAGAAATCTGTCTGTGATGTTTTTTAAATTTTTTTAGAATAAATAATATAAAATTATATAAATTAATAGTAAAAAAAAACCAATTATGTAAATAAAATTGTATTAAACATCAAAAATATAAAAATAAAGTTAAATAATATTCATAACAAATTTAATGTGTTTCCAAAAAAAAATTAAACTAGAACAATGACGGAGCGGGAGAAGGAGGAGGAGGTGGTGGAGGCTAGTTGTTCCCGGGACGAAACGACCAAAAAAGAGGCATACATATATCATCACCCATCTTTGATCTAATGTCCATGATCATGTGGTGGAGGTGTTGTAATTCGCCGAGAGTTGAGCGTATTGTTGTTTCAAGGCTATAAACTCCTCAGACTAGGTGCTTGATACTGATTGGGAGCTCCTGATGGTTGAGATACTACGGGCCGCCCGCAAGTTCTCGGCCGTAGTGTTGGAGAGCCCGTATACCTGATTTTTATCGGGTCCACTGGACGATCATACCTCCATCCACAAATCCAAATCGAAATTCGGATGGGTCGAAGGATCGTCCTCATATTTCTCCCTCAATCGGCTATTATATGTTTCCTGAAAATGAAAAAAGAAATAATCATATTCAATTCAAGAAAAATAATAACTTACGAAATAAAATGGTTGAACGAACATACCACAAAGTGTTGAGCGCGGTTGTCAACGAACTGTTGCACCCCTTTTTGGCGATCTTCACTCCGCACGTGCGTCTCTACAAATAGCTCCATTGGGCTCTGCTTACGTCCAAGAGACGTAGCTTGTAAGAAAAAAATTAATTAAGTAACAACAAATTAATTAACGATATATTTCATTTAAATTAATATTACCACCCATTTCGCATGTTCAGCAAATGGAACGGAGCCGCCGGTGTGCGTTGTCACCGACCCATGAATTTGTCGGTTTTGGTTGCCAGCACTGGACTGTGAGCGTCGTGTGAATCGCTCAGACGTCCCATGCTCAATATATTGTGACCATATATCTCCCGAAATGTATAGCGGTTTGAAATCCCTTCAACCCACCACGTTGTTCCATCCTTGGAGACCGTTATCTCTCGCGTTTGTTTTGGCCTTTTTTTGTACTTCATACCAAAAATCACACAACCTATTGCCATAGTGACAAATTAGATTTTAAAACATAATTTTTTTATAAAAAATATCATATTGTTTTCGATGTTACCTAGTTGCCGCGTGATTTTCTCACACCCTCCTCACAACATTGTCAAGCTCGCTGTCCTAGTCGAATTTGTGCTGTGTATAAATAATTTATTTAAAATAAAAATAATAATTTATTAAAAATAAGCTGGAAATTAGAAATTAACACCATCCTCAAATGTGTCAAACCATGTATTGATATAAGGTCTCCATTTAGGATGTCTGGAAACCTGACTCCATTAAAATAATGGAATCTCCATCGACAATTTAAACGCCGATGATATTACTCGGGCAGCCTCAATGTTTGTGAACCTGAAAATAAATTAAATTCATGAAATATTGATTAGTTGTTCATAAATTATGTTATAATTAAAAAAAATAAAACCAAAACAAACTTAAATTGAAAGGTCGTCCTTCCAATGTGCCTCGTACTTGCGGGTGAATTGATTCCGCTGTGAAGGCACACCGCCTCTGCGCTGTGAAACCACGCTGGAAGAGGTAGCATCGCGAGTCGGCGCATGTGCCTCTTCTTAATTGGCACCTAAGGATATGTCATCTTCACTGCTAGAAGAACTAGCTGCGACCATATATGAGCGATGAGCTGTTGATTTTGTTTTACAGATCTACACAATTTTATACAAATAATTACATAATTAAATTCGATTATCAAAAAATTTTTCGGCAGCACCTCCTCTATACTGGAGACTACCAAAAGTTTTCAAACCTGCAAATATTGACAATAGCCACAACCAATTGACCCCATTCAAAAATCTTATATATAACCTAACATCTATATAAATAACAATTAAAATTAATGCAAATAATTAAACACATATCATGCAATAATAGAGTAAAATTGAGATAAAATAATTAAATTGAATCCTATATATTCAATTACTATTTACAAGGAAAATTGAACAATAACAATTAAAATTCAATACAGTATTCAATTAATATGGCAATACAAACAATAAAATATATTGAGCAAATTAAAAAAAACTATAGACTTTAGAAATGAAAAATTCTTACCTTAATAATGTGTGCATTTCAAGACTTTATCTACATTATAAAAATATACCAAAACAAAAAACACAACAAAAATACAACAATAACTAAAATGAAGAAAAAATAAAATAAATAAAATCATTAAGCATATTAAATAGAAATACATACCTTTTAATTTGCTGAAGATTGAACTAGAGATTACAAGCCAAAAAAACAAAAGCTTTAAAGGAGATGAGAGGAAAAAAATGAAAACGAGAGAACTCTCTCTCAAACGAAGGAGAGGAAAAATGAACTGAAAGGGCGGTCGCTGGGATTTATAGTGTAGTTTTACCGACAAACTTACCACGGACTATTTAAATAATATTATTTTTAATTATTCTGTCGGTGTATTTTGCAAAATCCATCGGTAAATTTTGAATTTCACACTAAAAATTTTAAATGACCCTCTAGAATTTTTGCAGTCCGTCGACAAATACACGTGGTCAGAGATGCATTAATACCCGCCATTTGAAATTCACACCGTCCGTTAGCGAGTCTGTCAGTAGTTGTGAACTGCGCCGACAAATACCAACGGGCGGTATTCGTTTGTAAGGACGTCGGTGATGATGACATTTCTAGTAAATATTTTTGCAACTCTTTGTAAAATTCTGACAGAATGTATTCGTTTGTAGAGTCGTCGGTGATTGTGGCAGTGATTGTGGCATTTCTAGTAAATATTTTTGCAACTCTCTGTGAAATGCCGATAGCTGTATCCGTCTGTAGAGTCGTCGGTGATTGTGGCATTTCCGGTAAATATTTATGCAACTCTCTGCGAAATGCCGACGGACGTGCAATCCATCGGTATAGACGTCGGTGATCGTGCACTGTGCATGAAAGATTATGTTTGTATTGCAAACACTTAAATTACAAACTGCCCATCACACAAATCAATAACAATAGTTAACACTTATAAAATAAATATTTCGTGTTACAATTAAAATATCTTCCATAATATATATTACATTATAAAAATTGCTTTACACTTTCCTTGATTCTGATAATTAGTCAGAATTTTCTTCTTCTTCGTCATCAATTGAATAGTCATCAGCTCCATCGGAATCTTCAATATGGATATCATCATCATCATGTTCATCGACATTTGCTTGTCCGGTAAATGTATGGGGAGATGCTCTATTGAGTCAAAAAATGATGGAGGGAATATCATCTCAAGTTTGCATAGTGTCTCAACGATATTTGTTTCAAGCCTCTCAATGTGATCAACATTCAACTTACTGGAGCATATATCTCTAAAGAAATGACTGATCTCCGTGAGTGCATCCCATATTTCTTTTGGCAACAAATCACGATAAGCTAATGGAATGAGTGTTTGCATAAAAACGTGGCAGTCTTAACTCTTCATTCCATACAATCTGCATTCCTTCATATTAACCAATCTTGATATGTTCAAGGCATGTCCATCGGGAAAACGCAGACTTTTAAGCCATTTGTATACTAGTAGTTGTGCATTTTTCTCTAACATGAAGCTTGCTCTTGGTTTTGCGACCCGTGACCCATCACAAACCAATTCCATATTTTTACGATTACAGAACAAAGCTATATCCAATCTAGCCTTGATGTTTTCTTTTGTCTTCCTTTTCACATCCATGACGGTGTTGAAAATATTCTCAAACACGTTCTTTTCTATGTGCATGACGTCAAGGTTATGATGGAGGAAATTAGTCTTCCAATATGAAAGCTCCCAAAAGATACTTCGCTTTACCCAATTGTGGGTCAAACCAAAACCAGGAAACTTCTTCTTACCTAATTGGAGACCAAACACAATGTCACCATACTCTGATACAGCATCATGCAATTCTTCACCAGAAAGACGCGGGGGTGCAACATCCTTTTCAACTATGCCAAAAAAGAAATCATTTTTGTTTTTTCTGTACCTGTGATCCGGTGGCAAGAAACGATGGTGGTAGTAAAAATAAGAAGCTTTACCTCCGTTTGTTAGTGTGAATGCCTTGTTGTTTTCCATGCAGTATGGATATGCTAGTTTTCCATGCAGTATGGATATGCTAGTTTTCCATGCGTGCTCAAACCGGAAACCATTCCATAAGCTGGAAAATCATTGATAGTCCACATCAAAGCCGCCCTCATAACAAAATTTTCTTTCCTCAATATATCATAAGTCAAAGCTCCAGAGGACCACAACTGCTCAACTCATCAATCAATGGTCGAAGACAAACATCTATATTCCGGCCCGGGCTGCTCGGACCGGGTATGATAGTGGATAAAAACATGAAATCCTACCTCATACGGGTGGCAAGTTATAAATCGTGAGTATGACCGACCAACAAGAATAAGGAGCAGCAAATGACCCGAATGAGTTAAATCCGTCTGTACATAACCCAAGACGCACGTTTCTTGATTCAGTTGAAAAGTGAGGATGCACACTGTTAAAGTGTTTCTATGCTTCGCTTTTAAAAGGATGCATCATCACTCCATCAACCACATCATGTGATTGATACCATGTCATGTGCTCAGCAGTCCTTGATGACATGAATAATCTCTGTAGTCTAGGTGTGATTGGGAAGTATCTAAGTTTTTTATATGTCACGAGAGTCTTTTCCCTACCAGTTCTGGGTTTGTAACCGGAATGCCCACATGTCATGTACTCGGTCAGCTCAACATTTTCAAGTTAGTATGACATGTAGAAGTTAGGGCACATGTCAATTTCCTGGTATCCTAAACCGAGGGGTTTCATCATGGACTTTGCAGCATAGAAGTTCTCTTTCAGCCTGTTCCCTTCAGGTAAAATGATTCTCGTCCATTCAATAATTTTATCATAAGCAGCCCCACTCAACTCGCGATCTGACTTGATGGTGAACACCTGTGCTACGGTCGATAATTTACTATGGTTCGTGCAACCATCCCATAATGGTTCGTCAGAATCTTTCAACAAATCAAAAATCCTTTCTTGCATCTGCATTAGGTTCTTCTTCTACGATTGGACATTGACTGACATTACCTTGATTCATTCTCATTGCTTCCATAACTATATTCATGTAAGGATTATTGTTCTCATTTACAACTTCATGCACGTTGCTAGCACTACAAGTTGAACCAACCACCCCTTCTCCCATGCTTTTATTACGAACAAATAGTTCTCCCTGTGTATACAAATGCAGGTAATCCTCTATGAACCCTTTGTGTAGAAGATGCATCATTACAACATCTGGATGCAGATACTTTTTATTCTGACACTTCCTGCATCGACACCTAATACCGTTTCCAGTAAAATTTCTGGGAATAGATATTGTGAAATTAATAAAACCCTAAACCCCGTTCCAATAATCCATCCTCCGCAATCATTGGGGTGAATCTCGATACATCCATGAATGATCATCCATGACTTCTATCGAACTTCTATAAAATTATGATGACAAGATGTATTAATTAACTATATTAGGTAAATAAATTTGCAAAAATATTGGTTTACCTCGAGATTATCCAACAAACTAATTAAAATTTCTCATAAATATTCATTATCAATTATCAAGCTATATACAAACTTATACATATCAATTTACGGAAATTACAACTCCACAATAGCATTGATAAAAATTGAAACGGACCCGTTAAATAAGCTATTAATTATTTCACCACAACACATGTAATTTGGTAATTCAACAAATTTTTAATAATTTACAAACAAATATAATTTTATAAAATCTAAAACAAACCATAACAAGTACAAAATTATACATTCATACTACAAGTTTGTTTAAGAAATAACAATAAAACATGTACATACACTAACAAAATATATATACTAAAAAAACAATAAAATTGACATTTAAATGTTAAAATTAAAAAAGATAGATTTACTTATAAAAAAAATGATAAAATCCATAATAAATCAGAACACGGATGCTGTGACCACATGACTTGTGTTGAGAAGAGGGGGATTTTTTTTAGGTGTTGGTTGTTTGCAGTTTGGGAGGGGAGAGTTGGGATGGGGAAGAAGAAGGAGAAATGGTAGAGGAGATAGTTGGTAGAGTGGTGATATATTAACTTTTGCTGATGGAATCACCGACGAACTCATTCTGTCGGTGGTTTCGTCGGCCATTCTGACGGTGAATTGATCACGTCACTGTACGGAGATCTCGTTTTAAATCCCTCGGTGAGTCCGTCGGTAAAATCGCCCGCAAAAACTTCCACATCATCGAACCGTTTTTTTTATTCTATCTATTCTGTTTGTAATGCTGTCGGTATATACCGACAGACCAATTCCGTTGGTATATTACTATGGCATTACAGATGGAATAATGTCCATTGGTAATTATCAACCCAAGTTATCGACATAATTATTCCGTCGGTAATTCCGTTGGTTTTAGGCGAATTTCTTGTAGTGTTTCCAAACAACTAGTGTGAACTGCTTTGATAATTTGATTTTGTATGTTAATGTTTTTTGTTCCTTTGTTATTCGATCTTAAAACATTTGTTGTTATGTTTTGCTTCAGCTTTGCAGTTTCTTTCTTTTCCAAAGATATATACACAATTGATTTTCTTTTTAACATCGGAGGTAAGGTTGAGTTTGTTGGGGTTGAACTTTTCTTCACTTTGGTTTGTTACTTATAAAATTCTTGTTTTTTTTTTAATTTTTAATTTTTTTATTAGGTATGGCTCACTTGATGTGTTGGTTTTCATCCATGTGAATTTCAAACTTTTTTAATGTCCCGTGTTCCCAAAAAATTTAATTTTTTTTTCAAAAAATTAAATTGTTTTTGTATGTTTTGGATCGTTTTGACGTGCTGATCTCAAAAATGATTTTTAAAAAATGAAAAAACTTCATTTTGATACATTTCAGCACGAAAAGTTATATGAAAAACAACAGCAACCACACTCCCAAACACCCTCTTATAATCTCTTTTTTTCCCTCTTTCTGATATATTTTTTTCTCTTTTTTTTTTAATTTCTTCGTAGGTTTTTCTACATCTTAAATTAATTGTACATAACATTCTTTACGAACTACCACTATCCTTTAAACCTAATCTCACCTTGCATTTCTGCTCGAAGCATGATAGCTTTTCATTCTTTTTCTTTCACTTATTCACCTTTCCTGCACAAATTGTCAACTTTGGTAATGATTAGTTCCTCGTATAATTGCTTCATAGAAGAAGAGTTTGTTGAAAGTAAACTAGATTTTGGATTTTTAAAAATTTAGAAATGGTCAATCGGTTTAGTCGGCAGAATACAATTTTGTTCAAATTAGGATTTCTCTGTATTAGTTTAATTCCTTGATTGTCTAGGACTTTATGCCTATAAAAAGGCTTGTAATTATTTAACATTACTAAAAAGCACAAAAGAGAAAGAGAATAACTAAGAGAGCTTAGAGAGAAATATTTAATAAAAATATACCTTCTTCTCAATCTTCTTAATTCTTATTCTTGAGTTCTTGACCTTGCATTGTTGTGTTAATCTTATACCATATCTGCTTTACTTCTAACAAGTGGTAGCAAAACTTAGGTTTGATTATTTAATATGACTAATCCAAGTTTCCCACTTCAATGTCTTAGGTTGACAAAAGACAACCATGAAACTTGGTATATTCGAGTAAAAGCTTGGTTACGTTCCCAAGATGTATAAGAGACAGTTGAAAAAGGCTTTGAGGAGCTTATAAATGGAGCAATGTTGACTTCAGCCCAAAGGGAGGCCGCACAAAAGGCACGAACGAAAGATCAACAAGCATTAACAACCATCCACCAATGTCTGGATGATGTCACATTTGAGATAGTGATCAACGCAACCACCACCAAGCAAGCAAGGAAAATCTTGCAAGAATCAAACTAAGGAGTTGACAATGTGAAAAAGGTATGTCTACAAAAGTTACGTGGTGACTTTAAAAAGTTACACATGCTTGAATCAAAGAATATTTCAGAATACATTGCAAGAGTATTGGCCATATACAATCAAATGAAGAGATATTGAGAGAAGATTGAAAAGACATGTGTGGTAAAGAAGATCCAACGCTCGTTACAAAAGAAGTTCCATTATGTGATGGTCACGATATAAGAATTGTAAAATATGGACGTTCGTTCAATACAAGGTCTAATGAGAAAATTACAAGTTCATGAGGAAAAAGTCAATGAGATTCAAGAGGATGTGGGTGCACAAGTATTTTTTTCGAAGCAAGATGATTCTGGATATTCTCAAGGAGGTAAAGGACATAAACAAAGTAGAGAAAGAAAAGCAAGAGGCAGATTTGGAAGAGGAGGCCGAGACAGCCTCAACAAGTCAACCGGTCAACCAGTTACACTAACATTGGCAATCCGAGATCCAGGTTTGACAAATCAAAAGTTAAATGCTATAATTTGCAAAAGGCATGTCATTATGCTAGGGATTGCATAATGTTTGACAAACCTTACCATGATGTTAGTAAGGATATTTTTTTAACTCATTTGGTTCAGGTTCATTGAGCTTACGCCATGATATCAGATCCTAGCTGCCCTCAAGTCCATATGGTGCCTTTTAGTATCATGAGGTACCACCGTGGTGTCCTTCGAGCTCTAGTTCGCATTTTTGCTCTTTTTCATAATCGATCGACCGGTTCCGGGCTCTACCAGAAGTTAGTTGATCGGTTTGTGGGTTTTTTTATAGGTTTTTATAGGTTTCTTCTTGTACAACCGGGTGACCAATTCTAGGGTTTCTAGGAACTGATCGACCGGATACCTAACTGTTGTTCAGGCAATCTGTGTCTTGGACCTTTTGATTTTTTCTTTGGTTTATTTAGTACCTATTGCCTGAGGTCTATAGACTCTGGGTAACGAGTCTTTGTACTTCTTGGGATATACCCCTTGTATCTTTGTATAATTTTTCTTTTTTTATACAAATTACTCTTATAAAACTTATGAATATTTAATGAGAATAATTCTTTTATTATTTTTTGTTGTTTATTTTTATATGATTTTTTCATGTTAATTATTTTTTTAACTTTTTATACTGTTTGTAATGTAAGGACATGTTTTTTTTTATATATATATTTTATTGGAAATTACTTTTCAAATCATAGTGATTTAAAAAATAAACTCAAGCTTCTAATAAAAGAGGCATGTTTTCTTTTCCCTTTTCCTTTTAAAAAAAATGCATGAATAAGGAATGAGAGTTTTGATTAAAGAATGTATTTTTTTAAAAAAAATTTAAATTTTTAAAATTTTATGAATATTTATTTTAATTGGCTACAATTTGTTTTTTAAAAAAACATGTTGCTAATAAAAAAAGATATTTTTTTATCAAAAAAAGAAGAAGAAAGGAATGCATGAATGAAAAATAGAGTTTTTTTTTACTGTAGGGATATATTTTTTATTTCAGAATTTAAATGTTTGCTTTATTACAAATATTTATTTTAGTTGCTGTAAAGTATATATAAATATATAAATGCATGAATACCCGCGGCAGTGCGCTACTAGCTAGTTGCTAATTTGAAACTATAATCAAATAATCCATTAGTTGAATCAGCAAATAATTAATCATGGAATGGTCACCCTCTGAAAATGAAGAAAATTCTCCATTGGCACGTGTGAACACATACAGAAGGGTGATTGGGTCTTCATCGATATTTCGAAGTGTGAACAATTTGAAAAGTATTTGAACGAATCACGAGTGAAGAACTCTTCCAAATAGTAAATACTTTATATCATCATTTTCTCTCTTACATGTTCACATTTGTTGTGTCATACGAGACATTGACTTTTGTCGTTTAATAACAAGCAAGTTGGGCTGAGGATGACGAGAAGTGTACCCTCAGAGTAGGGGACCAATAAGAAGACTATAATAAAGAAAATCTCAATTAAAGCATGTGCATCGTAAGTCTTGCCTTTGCAATAATTTAGTTGTTTTTTTTATAAAAAATAAATTATACAATTTTTCCATTCAATTTCAGCTAAAATTAACTAAAAAAAGATTACCCCCAATCATGTTTATTAATTTTATCCTTTATGTTATCCAAAATAATAATTATTCCAACAAGATATTTTTTTGTAAAAAATTTAATTTGTTTTTTTGTTCAAATATCTATTTTAATGATAAAGAATTAAATAAAAAGTGATTTCGATAATTGGCCAATAGCATTATGCGGGAAAATAACTATTTTTTATTTATTTTAAAACTACTTTCATCCCTCAAGTGTTTAATTTTACATTTTGATCCCTGCAAGTTAGTGATTATGATTTTATCCTAAACATTGTTTTCAATTTGATCAATGATTTTTTTAAAAAAGTTCAATTTGTTCCCTCAATTTCATGAAATTTTCATTAATGACCCTTAGTAGTCTTAGTTGTTTATATTTTAGTTTCAAAACTTCATTTATTTTTATGTTGCCTTGCATGTTGAAAAAATTTCAATTGATTCCTTTAAGTTTGGTAAAGGTTAAATCTCATCCATAAAGTTTCTATTTTACATTTTCATTCCTTATAGTTTTAGATTTTTACGATGTGGTTCTAGGATTTCATTTTATTCACATTTTAGTCTTTAATTGTTGAGAAAAAAAAGAAAGTCACCAGAGAACAAAGAGGAAAGAAAAAATCAATCTTTGTGTCAAGGGGAGTCTTCCCTTTAGATTAGGTTTTCTTTAAAAAAATTTTATTTGTAAACTGATTAAAGACCGTGTTGAAGTTGAACATGGGGTTATTATGGTTTCCAAGACTTTTATTTTGTGTGGTTTTTGGCTATAATAAATGAAATTTAGTTGTTTGCAATTAAAAAACATGTTGTTAATAAAAAATACATATTTCACTGGAACAAGAAAAAAATGGATAAATAAAAAATTAGGATTAAGATGAAATAAATAATTTTTTTCCTTCAAAATTTTAATATTTCAAACACCTTTGAATATTTATTGTAATTTTGACAAAATTAAATAAAAATTGATTTTGAGCTTTAGTTTTTAATCAATTGATTTGTATTAACGCCATCTTTGATTAACACAAACCATCCTTTCATTCATTGATTAAAAATATAAAAAACATATCTATAATAGTTTTAACGCTATCTTTGTATGAAACAAGATATGTCCTAATCAGATTACCATCCATGAGTTAGAACAATGAGCCAATTACTCTTTCTTATTTCTCTCCCTCTTTGTATGACTACTGACGAGAGAGACATCCACTGGTTATGGTTTCACTTGATTGGGGGGGGGGGGGGGGGGAGAGAGAGAGAGAGAGGAGAGAGAGAGAGAGAGAGAGAGCTTTTGAGGAGGTCTCTCTTACGAAAAACATAAAAAAACAATGTTCTAACAGGGAAAGGCAAGGAAATAATATTAGAAAATTAAAAGATTTGGGTTTGCGTTGCTTTCAACTAACAATGACAGACTTGAAAGCAGGCTCTATATGGAAGTAGAATACATGCATGTGCTTGGCTACTTAGTGGAATCAAGTTGAACAAATTACCATGTTTAATTCAATATACAGCCAATGCAGACTAATCTTTTGTTCAAGTAAAGAAAACAATAGAAAAAAAATGAAGGTGGTGAGGGTGAGGGTGAGAAGTAGAATGGAAATGAATTAAAAAACAAAATTTACTATACAATGAACAATAAACTTCAATAGTTTAAAATAATAATAAGAAAACATAAATAATAATCATAACATGTAACATGCAAAATGGAGTTTTTTCTTCCTCTTATTTGATCATTTAACATTGCTTTGATTTGTGATTAATCTTCATGATTTATTTTTATTTGCTTTCTAAAGAGTTATCTCGACGTAATAACTCGGGTCGCGGGTTGACATGCTATCTTGAGTTGGCATGGGTTACTTTTTGGTTCTTTTTTTTTTCAATTTCATTGTTTAGTGCTATGTTGTTTCAGAATTGATCTTCATAATTTTTTCAGGCAAGCGTTCTTTTTGTGCAAGTCATCATCATTTTTTTAAATAAAAATTAGTCCATTTATTATCATTGCTTCTTTTTTATTATATAATAAAATAAAAACAACTTATTGGACCAAGTCGGGTATATGACCTGAATCAAAAATTTGTTTTTACTTCTTTAAAACACACTTACAACGCCTGGATATTTTTTTAACATTTAAATAAATTTCAGTCTAGTATGTGGCGTAGCGCATGACACTTATAGTTATAAACTAAAAAAATACAACCTTATGCTATCTTTTTTACTTTTGTTATATATCGAGGCATATTATGGACTATTATAGTGCATCTAGTTCATCTCTCTCTCTCTCTCTCTCTCTCTCTCTCTCTCTCTCTCTTTCTCTCTCCCCCTATCATTGAAAAAATGATCTGTTTCTCGGGCAATGAACTTTATTTTATCTTTTCACATTATGTTCACATAATTTAAATTCAAATAATTCCTTTTGATTTCTGTGATACATTGTACTTGTGGTATTTGTGGTGTTAAAAAATAACATCAGCTTCAAATGATGTTTGATCTTATAGGTTAAAAAAAATTGAAACCACAAGAAACAAGTTTAACACATAAACAAAAAAGACATCCTTATATTGTTGCTATACACCCAATCATACTAGTTTATCCTCTTTTTTTTTTTGTCAATGAAAAATGATTCGTTTTGGGCGCTTTATTTTTAAAATTTCATCTTTTTATATTATGTTCATATGATTTAAATCCTAATAATTCCTTGTAGGTCGTGTGATATGTCGTATTTGCAAAATTTGAAAAATGCCTCAACTTTGAATGATGTTCGATCTTGTAGAATAGAGATAATTTTATTGATTTTAAAATTTAAAACAATAGGAAACAAGTTTAACACATAAACAAAGAGGCAACCCTTTTTCCTTTTCTTTTTTCTATTATTCATGAGGATTTGAAAAGAACAATTTGGTCCTTGTATTTTTATCTTTTTTAGTTTTGATTCCTTTTTGAGGATTTCATACTTCAGTCCTAAACTTTTTTTTTTTTTATATATATTTCATTCCATAAAGTTTAAGAGGAGAGAAAAAGTTGCTAAAAAATAAAAGAGAAGAGAGAGATAGTGGTCGATCAATTACATTCCATGCATTAAAAAGGCTGATCTTGGTGTCTTTGGGTTTCTCTTGATGAGAAAAGTTGCATCGAGGTGTTTTTGAGCTTTTGACTCACTAGAAAAGGTAGATTGGGGTTAAGGAAGAACTTTTTTATTTGATTTAATTTTATCATTTTTTGAACGATCAAGTAGAGTTTTTAGGTTATAAATCAGTTTATGAGCTTTGTAGGGTGTTTAATAAGTGTTTTTTAGGTGAAAATCTGTGAAAATGATTTTTTAATTTAAAAAAACTTCAGACTGGCTTTATAGCCACGAGGTGGTAGTTGGAATCTGGACTACTAGACAACGAGCCACCTACTTAATTTTTCTTGAAAAAATGAAAGTGTGTATGATCATTCGTCTTAAACATATAAAAGAAAACGAAGGCTAAACGCGTGAGCCTATCCTTACAAGTCTATAGGCGCTAACCCTTCTTTTTGTTGAGACAGACACGTGGGCCTAATTTCTTTATCTTAGGCATCTAGCCTTTTATATGGTCTTCTTCTTCTTTTTTCTATTTTTCTTTTTAAGATTTTGATTGAAATGCACTTTAAATAACATACCTAACATTATATTTAAATTATTAGTCAAATTTACCATAGTTTTTAAATAATATTATACCTTTTTTTATGGGAATGTCAACAATTTATTTTTCAATTATTATATACATAATATACAAACACAAATACTCATGGATATTCAATGAAAATAATTTTTTAGTTTTTTTTTCACTTTTTTGATAGATTTTTTACTTGATTTTATTATATTAACTACTTTTTTTCCCTCAATCACATATAAAATATTAAGATTTTACTTTAATATTTTTAATCAAAATTTTCTTTTGATATCATGATGAGTTTTTATTTAAAAAATAGTACTTATGATAAGAAAAAAAAACATGCTTTGGATAAATAATAAAGAGGTATATTAACAAGGAAATGAGTTTTAAATTGAAGAGATACATTTTTTCTACTTATTTTAAATGATTAAAATTTATAACAAGCCTTTATTTTAATTATCATTGTGTTTTATTCAAAAAAAGATGTTGCTAATAAAGTATTATGCCATTATTTTTAATAAAATTATGGTTTTTTTTTTTATAATGATATTATCAATTGTTTTATGGATAATTATGTATTAACCTCATATGCATAATTTTTAAAATAAATTGTTCATTAATATTGAAATAGAATAAAATATAATTTTTTTTATTTTTTTTTATTGTAAATTTATTTATATAATTTGTTTAAAATTTATTGTTAACATATTTGTTTCTATAGTTGTGTAAATTTGATCAATTCATGATTTTCTAATTAATACTTGCTTCAATGATTATAATAATTTTTCCTTGAAAAACAATGCATACTTTTCACAAAGATTAGTCAAAATAAAAAAAATGTGAATATACTCTTTTTTACTTTTTAGTTCATATTGGTATAGTTTTCCCGAATTGTTTTTTTATTGTTGTTATTTTTTATTCAATAAACTTTGTTAAAAAAATCAATTTTTTATCCAAGAAAAAAAATAAATAATTATATAATTTGTTTAAAATTTATTGTTAACATATTTGTTTTTATAGTTATGTAAATTTGATCAATTCATGATTTTCTAATTAATACTTGCTTCAATGATCATAATAATTTTTCCTTGAAAAACAATGCATACTTTTCACAAAGATTAGTCAAAATAAAAAACAAATGTGAATATACTCTTTTTTACTTTTTAGTTTATATTGGTATAGTTTTCCCGAATTCTTTTTTGATTGTTGTTATTTTTTATTTAATAAACTATATTTCTAAAAAAATCAATTTTTTATCCAAGCAAAAAAATAAATAAATTTCATGAATCACAAAAAACAATTTTGATGGAAAAAATACATTTCTCCTTCACAATTGTATTTGTTGTCTTTTTAATGAATATCTATTTTTATTATTGTATAATAAAATAAAAAATAGATTTCAAAAAGTAAAGTTATTAAATCAGGTCATGCCCATAATCTAGGTCACGAGTTTGGCAGACTAACTCGGTTTTATCATGGTCGATTCAAAACATTATTGTTTTATTTTTTATTTTAAAAAAATGTTAAATCAATGGTGTTTCTGAAAAAAATAATAATTTAAAAGTTAAATTGAGTTTTGATAGGTTTGACCAAGTCGTGAGTGCACTCGCTAGTTTGATTAGGTCACACTTAGCCAACTCTCGCCTGATTTGGTTCAGAGGCCATTTCGGCGGGTCACCATGTTGTACCAGTTGTTTATTATTGTTATTATTCCTTTATCAGCTAAAATGATCGACCAATTCAATTTGATCAAGCCAATCGGTCGATTGGTTCCTGCAGAATTCACTGGTGTTCATCACTAATGAAATAAGTGGTCAACCAGTTCATTTAGAATTTCAAATTTAATAGTTTAAACTAGATAAATTCTTAGAACCATATATCTTAGTTTTTATCTTATTATTATTATTATTATTATTATTATTATTATTATCAATCCATTAAATAAATTGATTTATTTATATTTTAAGGTCAAGTATAATACCTAGTAACATGTCATGATTCTTTAAATATTAGAAAAGTCATAAGTGATTTGACTTAATCTTTTAGTGATCAGTTTCATAGTGTAATTATTATCCCTTTATTAAGAATGTTTTGATTTATATATTTGAGCTTGAAATGTAAATGCTCTATAAAATCATATTTTTTTCTCAATACTATAGTCATAGATTCTTTAAATAAGATTTTTTCAAATCTCATTCTATTTTGTTCAAGGATGTCATAATCACTACTATTTTTGAGCATGTGAAACGTTTTCCCTAATTCACAAATGGTGATGAATCCTCTCTTGGTCACTTTAATATCTTTATATGATTCTTATCATACCCAATAAATGCATGTTTGTTAACCTTAATCTAGACAACATGCAATCATAATCAAAGTATAACATTCTCTATATAAGATAACTTAGTGATCTCGAGTATAAAGATCACTTCCACAACTACCACATAAGCATTTCTATAGACATGAGTGATCTCTCCATATAAAATTTTCATGTAGGTCAATTTAGTGCACATGTCATCTGACAATTACTTGCATATTAGTTCCAAATATCCTTCATACCTTAGCTTATAATAACAATTGCTCCTTTTCAAAAAGATAAAAAATATAATATGTATCAATCTCAATAGCTCTATTAATATCCTATTTTAGTAAACAATTGATCAGGAAAATTTAGAAACAATTCTTTAATACAATATGAATCCTTATAATTATAACCAATTTATAATTTTCTTTGCATATTGCTCAACCATATGATGTAATTGACATGGTTAATGATTGGCCAAAACTGGAATTGGCTTATTCATTGTTTTAAGATTTACATGGTTTTCTTGCATGGAATTCTCTTTCTCAATTTCTAGATCAAAGAGGTGGTCTTCCTCTTCTAGTGGCAACTTTTCATAAGCAAGTCTCCGGAAAAAAAAACTTTTAGAAATTTGGATGGAAGCACAAAGCTTCTGACCTGCTAAGTATAGGCCTCCAACTAAGTCAAGGTCATGCAAAGTGATAGCTTGCATCTCATATTTGAAAACAAAAATGTTGGATTTTAACCAAAATAAAAAAAAAGAGTGGCTAACAGTTTCCTATTAGTTTTAGTGGTGATTCTAGATAGCTAAATAACATCGAAGACCTTTTGATGCTTCTATTATTCACTATATCTTTGTTGCGTCCTACTCAATATATGATCACAATACAATGAAATGAACATGGGTAGTGATTGACTATATTGGAATTGACTTATTCCTTGTTTTAGGACTTACATGATTATCTTATAGGGAATTCTATCTTTAAATATCCAAAGCAAAACAATGGTCTTTCTCTTTTTATGGAATCTTTTTATAAGCAAGTCTTCAAAAGAACTTGTAGAAATTTTGACAGAAGCACAAAGCTCCTTACCTGCTACGTATAGGCATCTAAAAAGAAAGACATTGGGTGTCACACCCGAACATTGCGGCGATCGATTAAAAATTAAATCTTAATTGGAAAAAAAAAACAGATATCTAGCATCTTGTTCTTTTAGGGGAAAATGTCTAGTTCTAGGAGTCGCCTCCTAGTATTATGGTCATTAAGAACCTTAACTGGTCAATAGAGATTCTATGGTACGAGACTGGTTACATAAAAGGGAAGATATTATCACCCCTTAAATACCCTATTTAAGGCAGACTGCATTGTTGGTTTTGTCTTAAATTGCTAAGAATTTGTTCTCCCTTTTCTTTTTCTCCTTCTTTTATTCTTCTTTTCATGCTCCTAACTCTGGCGTCAATAAACAGTTCATACGAATATTTTAATCTCTAACATTGGTAAATATTGCACAAACCAAAATGGCATCAGTGAATAATTTTGCAAAAAATTGAATTTGAAGAAGAATTTTTCTATGTCATTTTCTTTTTTGTTTATCCTTTATTATTATTTGCCCTTTTTAGATGGAAATAAAAAGAGCATTGCACAACAGATTTGCATTTAATAATGATAGTCCGCGGATTAAGCACATAGCATAAAAAAAATACATGGACAAGACACAAGGGTGTGTTTTTGCCAAACACACCCTTAGCAACAAAAGTTGGGCCGGCTAGGCTTAAAGCCCAGACGAATCCATTTTTTTTTGGGCTGGGTCCAGTCAAGCCTATGGAGAGCTGACTTGTTCACGCGTGCATGGCACAGTGCGAAGGTAATTAATTACCTTCGCACAGTGCTAAATGCATTGAAGATTAAAAAAGAATGAAAAGGGATAGGAAAGCTTACCTTGCTGGAGATTGCTCTAGAGATGAACAAGCCCAAAGGGATGGCCACCGCGCAACGACTACCTAATATTCCCTGCCTCTGTGTGTTCTCTTCTTCTCTGTTTGGTGTGTTCTCTTCTTCTCTATTTTTCTCTCCGTCGTCCCTCTGTTTCTTTTCTCTTATTCTCTGTTCTACTATGCTTTTCTCTTATGTTTGTTTTCTCTGCTTTACTTTCTGCCTTTTTCTCTTTGTTTCTGTATTTATAAGGGACGTGCCTGGTCTTCTATCTGCGCATGGCTTGTCTCTGGATAAGCATGACTGGGAGGGACGCGTTGGTGTTTTACTAGGACTTGGATACCTAAGCTTGATCCTTATCTCCCCGGGGCAGTGATCTTCATGAGGATAGGGATTAATCTTTGTGTTTTAGCAGGACTGGGATGCTGACATTTCACATTCTTTCTCTTCTTTGCAGGCGGGTTTGCAGCGTCAAAGGAAGAAGAAAAAAAAACTGTGCATGGTTGAAACGGTGCCGTTTTGGACCAAAAATGACCATTTCTCAATTTGGTTCTTGAAGTTTTCAAATTTTGCATTTAAACCCATGATCTTTTAATTTCAAATTTTAACCCCTTAAAATTAGATTAAAATGCAAATTGGTCAAAATTCGGGTTATAACATTGGGTTTTGTCAAAATAAAGAAAGAGTGACTAACAGTTCCTTGTTAGGTTTGGTGGTGATTCTAGATAGCTAAATATCATTGAAGATATTTTGATGCTTCCATTATTCACTGAAGCTTTGTTGTATCCTACTCAACTATATGATATTATTAACTAGATCAATGCTTGGCCAGATCGGAATTGGCTTATTTCTTGTATTAAGATTTACATGATTGTATTTGAGGGAATTCTCTCTCTTAATATCCAGAGAAAAATGGTGATCATACTATTCTTGTGACATCTTTACATAAAACTAGCCATGACAATTTCGATCCATGTCTCCTAATGTAACACTAATGATAGACCATTTGACTTTGGGTAAGTAGTTCATGAGGTTTCGATAAGGAGAGATAATATGGGTTTTGATGGAGAAAAGCTTAAGACTGTCATTCTTGTCTTAAAAAAAAATAAAAAGGTTGTTTAAGGTATTTGGTTGAATCTTTACTGGAGAATTTCTAAGTGTGTTAAAAAAGGTTAGGAAATTTTCAAGTAAAAGATGAAGAATTAGGAGTGGTATGAGAAACTTAAAAAATTGTACCTTAAAAGCTAGAACACATATTTTTTAAATTAATTTGGTTGACTAAAACATTTAACATGTCAAACATATGTTTATACATAATTAACGATATTAAGTGAACAATGCAATTCCACCTCGTACTTGATTGATTTTATCAATCGATTTCAGTACAAATATGATAGGGTTAATATTCTTTCATTTGAGCAATAAAGAAATATGAGGTTATTTGACACGACCAAAAGATTGATGTCTTCTCCCAAGTGCAGAAGTGTCGAAGTAATAAATAATCCGGCAAGACCGGGGTCGAACCACATGGAGGTTAACTATATAAATTATAAACAACAACAACAACAACAATAATAATAAGTTAAAGAGAGCTTTGAGATGTGATATTGATGTAAGGATTAAACAAGGATAAAATGATTGTCAAGGTTAGAGGATCCACTAATAGTATTTCAAACAAGTATAGTATAAACTCTTTTTATTACTCAACTGGAAACCACACACAAAGGAGGTTCCAATCGGATTACAAATTGTTAACATGATTGTATTAGTTATCTTATTTGAATAATGCTAATACTTGTAAATGTTGTCAGGAATTCATGATTATAACTTATGTTAACAACAAATCAAGTTCCTTTCATAGCACAGGTGTCGGTTATACCATACGGTTGGGCTATGAAAGTGCCAAGTATTTGTTGTACCAAGGGTTATACAACATAAATCTAGATTAACCATTTAACAAGCAAATTATTAAAAGTGAACAAGATAACAAATATAAAACATGTTAGTATCAAACATTAAGGTCCATGTTGAGTTTATATTATACTTATTCTTACACCATTAGTATAACCTTTTCACCTTGACATGATAAACTTAGCTAAACATAATGAAAGAGAGAAAGATAAATAAACAAGGGAATGAAAAGAATAAGCAAGAGATTCATATAAGCAAAACTTAAGCATTACAAAATAGAGAGAGAGCAGGAGCATGATCTTGATTTGAAAACCAAGATGCCTAAAAACATGGCAAATGCCTCATTTTATAGGTCAAAATTCAGAACTATTGATTTGTTGACTAATTATTGAGTGGGTGGCCACATCTTGACTTGGTAACAATCCTTATCTTCTTGTCTGCCAAAAACATCATTGATAACGTCATAATTTGAACAGACTTAAATCATGAAAGTTCTAGGAAATTGTCTCAGCTTTCCAGGAAAAAAACGTTGAGGTCATTTGGACTTCTAGAACTCGAGATATGGGCTGAACACTGAACAATGTCTGGGCTGCAGGACAGATTCAGACTTTTCCGTTGTTGCTACAATTTGGACTTGAAAACGGCCTTTTTAAATCTTGGACTCCCATGAAAGTTTTAGGCATATGTCTTATCTTTCCATCCATATAAGGCAGACCTAAATCCAAGATCTACAGCTTCAGATATGACCCAATGACCGAACAGTGTTCCAGTTTGGACTGAACCAGCATCTCTTTTCTAAGTTTGGCCCTCTCTTTGTCCTTTCAATTTCCGTAATTAAACTCATCAATCAATCATTTCATTTATGTGATAGGCCTACATTTAAGATGAATATTTACCATAAATTAAATGTATCTTATGATATCAGACTTGTTATTATAAAACATGCTTTAGTTAAGGAGTTATTGATACTTCAAGTGCAAAATGATGATATAAAACTTTGATAAAAATGTACTTTCAGGTACTAATCATGTTTACACTTAAAATAAACATGCACATATTAATTATAGAGAACAATAATTTTTCATGAAAAAATAGGGGAAGAAATCTAAATCAATTATGAATAAAAAGAGATGACTAAGTGACCAGAAATCACGATTAACCAAGAGAAAGCAATTGACCTATAAAGTTTGAAAGCTTGTGGATAAACTAGAAGATGTAGTTCTATTTAGAATATGAGTCTTCATAAAATAAAAAACCAAAACTCATAAATTAGCATATGATTCATATAAGTATCAATAAAAAAGGAGTTAAGTTTGTATTAGGATTTATAAATCTCTTTATCTAATACTGACATATTTACAACATTAGAATTACTTGTGTAATTAGGACTCAAACTCTACAATAGTATAAATAGAGCAATTAGTACAACTATAAACGAGGTCTTACTCCACATATTCAATTTTTACTTTTAAATTTATCTTTTCTAACATAGGATTTTTGTTGTTTTTCTTTCTTTCTTTTATTTACATTTTTCTTTTATCTTTCCAGTACATTTAAATTCATGCAATTTATTTCCTTAAACTCTTGTTCTTTTCTACATGGTGGTGCATATTGCAATAGACATCCCTTTTTTAGGGTATAGATAAAGCACCCTCAAATTGTAGATCCAACACACTTGAATAGAGAAATATTAGTATAATAATAATAAGCACCCTCAAATTGTAGATCCAACACACTTGAATAGAGAAATATTAGTATAATAATAATAAGCACCCTCAAATTATCTACCACCATTAATGTAGACAATAGTCCTATAAGGATATAAGGATTGATGAACAAATAATGATGTAGACAACCTTGTCCTTGAGATGATGGTGGACTTATTAAATAACATATATAACATGCAGATAAATAAGAAAAAGCAAAAAAAAAAAAAAACAAGTATTATAAATAATTATACGACAACAAGTAAAGTATAAGCAAACATGTCAGGGTTTAATTATTGAAGCATAACCAGTTTCATAACAAAATCACCAATTTGTTTTAAACGCATATATGCACTACAAATTAGATTGAGTTGACTCAATAACCAAGCATATATACAAACACAAAAGTATAACAATACTCATAATTAGTAACCCACCTTCAAAAAAAAATTTAATTCTTTTAAAAACTAAGATATAATGTGATAATATATAATGTGAAATGATAAGTAGAAACATATAATAGCAAATGCAAAGCAAATAGTTTTTATCAAAACAAGCAAAACATAAATAAGCATGAAAATGGACAAAATAAAATGAAACTAAAGAAATAAGACAAAGACTAAGGATGATGAAACATAAACTTTTAAAATGATATGAATTGAGTGAAATCTAAAACAAAAATTAGCATGAAAAATAAGAGCAATACATGAAAAAAAAAATCCTAAAAGAGACATGAATCTAAAACATAAATAGGGATTACCAATTACAACAACTAAGAAAAAAAACTAAAAACACAATTAACTATCACTAAAGGAGATTAGCCTTTTATCGTGGATTGCACAATACAATCCACAGTGAAAAGTCTGATGCTTTTAGTTAAAAAGTGTTTTTTTTTGCTTTTATTTTGGTTTTTTTCTTTTTTTTAATATTTTTTTTGTTTGATTTGGTTTGTTAATATTAATTTTTTTTTATTTAGTTATCTCACTCTCATGACATGGATCCCAGGTTTGACGGGTTAACTTGATTTGGCGGGTTAACCCAATTGATTCAGATTTCTTTTTTTTTTAATTAGTTTTTTTCTTTTAATTTCATCTTTTAATATCGATTTGATTGATAATTAAATTTCATAATTTGTTTTGTTTACTTTTCATTAGATTATCGTGATCTCATGAGGGGATTTTACTGTACCCCTTCTCGCAAAGCACTATTCATTGGAATAGTGCTTTGCTTTGTTTTTTCCTTTTCAATTAATCTTTTTTTTTAATTTTATTCTTTAATGTTAAATTTTATTCTACTATTCATTGGAATAGTGCTTTGCTTTGTTTTTTTTCTTTGTTTTTTTCTTTTTAATTAATCTTTTTTTTTTAAATTTTATTCTTTAATATTAAATTTTTTTCTATTTAGTTATCATACTTTGACACGACATTGCAACCAGACCCACATCCAAGGCTCTTGGGCTTGGCGTTGCAGCTAAACCCACTTAAACTTGGGTCATGTAAGTTTATTATTATTATTATTATTATTATTATTATTTGTATTATAAATACTATTATTTCATTATAATGAATATTGCTAATATAATAATTAATAAATTTTAAAAAATATTATTAGTCATAAGTTTTTTTTTTTTGCTTTTTTTTTCATTGTGGATTGCACTATGCATATCCAAAGTGAAAGGCGGATGCCTTTTAGTTATAGGCGGATGCCTTTTAGTTATAGGTTTTTTTTTGTTTTTTTTAATTAATCTTTTTTTGTTTGATTTAGTTCGTTAATATTAATTTCTTTTCTATTTAGTTATTACACTCTCATGACACGGAACCTAGGTTTGACAAGTTAACATGGTTTGGCAAGTTAACCCAGTTGATTCAATTTTTTTTCTTTTTCTTAATTAATTTTTTTCTTTCAATTTCATTTTTTAATATGGATTTGATTAAGAATTAAACTTCATGATTTGTTTTGTTTACTTTTCATTAGATTATCATGATCTCATGAGAGGATTTTACTATACCCTTCCTCGCAAAGCACTATTCATTAGAATAAGTAGTGTAGTTATTCTAAGGATTTTATTGTACCCAAGACAATTGGTATTATAATTAATATTATAAATATTATTCTTGAATTAGACATTGCAGCCAAACCTAAGGCTCTTGGGTTTAATTTTGCAGATCGACCTAACGCTCTTGGATATTAATGTTTTTTGATATTTTTTATGCCAAAACAATTAACCCGCAGTGTAGCGCAAGCCACCCCCAGTAGTGTAAAACTAAAACAACTCAAAGTTATTCCTATATAAATGTTTGTTTATGACAAACTATAAACAAAACCAAGAACGAGAACCTAAACAATGAGAGTTGACGTGAAATATAAAGTATATTGTAACTAGCAAACATATTAACTTAAGAAACAAAGATTTTTTTGAAGCCTAAAATAGATTAAAAATTGTTTGGACATATATAAAATATTTTATTGTACTTAGAGAGTAATTACTAATACTTACTTAATAGAAAAAAGATATACCCAAGGAGAAGAAATGGTAAAAAATATATATTTTTGTGTCTAAACATTGACATTGTTATCATTTTTTACATATACAGATATTATTTTCTCTTTCATCTCTATATTTGTCTCTCTCTTCATATTGGATTCATTAAATAGTGTAGTTATTGATTGAGTATTTTAAAATTTCTTTAAAGAAAATTAATTACATGAATAAATATAAACAAAGAATTAAATATTGTTTCTAACACCTAAAAGAGTTTTAATTATTATAAATGCCAACTAGCCACTGCAATAATTGCTAAAAAGAAAACTAACTATTAATACTAAAATAGACTCGAAACCATTTTAAACTAAAGTGACAACCATGAAAATTAGAAAAATATTTTTAAAAAATATTTTTGGTTTAATTTTGAAGACATCATAACTACAATTTACAAAAGTTACAAACACTAAAAAAAAAAAAAAAGGTTTGGTCCCACTTAAACACACTTAAATAATAACAAACAAGCATGTAATAGGCTTAAGGTAGTCTTACAAAAAATTATAAAATAAACACTCAAATAATCAACCAATCAAACCAACAAGAGACAATTACATCTTAATAAAAGGTATAAAATCTACATCCACCTAACCTAAAATGTATTTTAAATGACTTGTGGTGTTTGTAAGTTAACTTTTGAGATTTTGTTCTGGTGCATGCTCAATTGGCGATATGGCTGAAGCTTAAATTACACTTAGTCTCATTCTTTTAATTCTAGTTGTTTCCTTCAATAGTCTTCCAATATTTTCTTTCTATTTTATGCTTTGCATAAGTTTGCTTTGATATTTTGTAATAGTGTTGCTTGATCTTTTAAATGCTCCTTTTCAACTGAAAAAACCTGTTTTAGATTGATGAGTGCTTCCATAGGATCATCATAGGTTGATGCCTCAAATCTAATATGCAATGGATCCTCCTTATTAAACCCTAGAAAATCTAATTTAATTGGCCTTAATTGAATCTTGTTGTCACTAGGTGGTTCGGCTTCGTGTCGATGATGTACATTGATCAAGGTTAAAGGGGTAGTAGAAGGAAATTCTATAGGTTTTTTCTTTGCATTTTAATAAGTTGTTGTGCCTTGACTAACATATGTTGTAATTGTTGAGCTAGTTATTCCAAAATCCATTTTTGTTTCATATTGTCAACTATTTCCAACTATTTTCAGTGATTGCGATATTCATTTGCCATTGCTCGCCTAACGCTGACACTTATTTGTAACAAACTCAGAAATTAAAACTAGAAATCAGAAAATTTTATTGATTATAAAAAGACTGAATTACAAGAATAATAAGGGTTTAATTGAAATAAAAAACAATTTTTGGGCATATTCAAGATAGCCCATGCCTCTAAGAACTAAACCAGCTCAATCAAAGATATTTTCTCCATGTTGAAACACTCTTATACTAATAACCAACAATTTAAATTTTGAAACAAATTTGAAAAGAATTGGATTTAATTTAATTTAATACTTATTCTTGAATTTAAATTTAAAAATGATTATACCATATATTAAACTATCATGGACTAGTAAACATCCACTATCCACCTCACAAAGTCTTTGATCCATGATCAAAATCAGCCCCCATGTCCATTATAGTATCTCTATCATATGCCAACACACTATTTCCTCAAGTCCGGGCCTCTTTTTCTATAAATGTATTTTTAGGGTTGGAAAAACAACACACCTACATGTATGTCTCTTGTTCTATACAGTGTAGAGATATATTCAACACCTTTGATTAAAAGCTTTATGTATTAATTAGTGTTCGTTGCCAATAAGTGAAGGGTGAATTAGTTGTTGTTGATTTGGTATTTTCTAAGAAAATAAGAAAAGCGTAGGTATTTTGAAAATGTCAATTCCCTAACTATGCCAAATGGTTATGAAGGGAGCAATTTGTAAATAAATTTCAACATTTTTAGAAAATAGCTTTCGAGGGACTAAGAATATCTTTAAAAGGGAAGTTTGATCAATGATTTTTTTTTTCAAGTGTGGGCAGGTGAAACTGCACTCCCACATACAAACAGACCACCTCTTTTCAAGTATTAGCCTATTTTTTATTGGTTCTTTTAGGGTTAGAAAAGCCCAACCTTTCATTCTTACAAGTGCCTAACTATCAGCTTTTTATACTTTCTTTCTTTTTTTTTTATTTTTTTTTATATTATATGGTAAAATTCTCTTTAAATAAAATTATTAAAATGACAAAGCCATCATTTTCAAATAAGATTAGAGATTTTTATTGTAATATCAACAATTACTTGATGAATGATTATACATAAACCTAATATTCAAATTGTTTTTTAATTGATAATGAATATGCAATGAGAATAAAAAGATAAATTTTATAGTGTTCAAATAGTAACTAGTGACATCCTATTAAATATTTTATATTTGACTCACTTTAAAAAAAAAAAAAAAAAAGACAGGCAACAAAGCCTAGGTGGACTTAAGGGTGACAATGAGTATATGCGGGTTGAATTTCTTAATATTCATACTCTACCCATTACCCATCAAATAAAAAGTTTAGATATTCATAAATTATCTATAGGGTTTCAGGTATCTATATGAGTATTCATTATATGATTATTATTTATGATTCAATAAAAAATAAAATAGTTAATACACACACATGATATCGATAAAGTGATAATATTATACATATATTAGTGTTCTATGTCAAATTTGAAATATATGTATATATCATATTGTATTAAGAAAAATCTAAATATTCTACAAATATATCAATATAATATAAATTATATATTTTGGGTTAGGTTCGGGTGAATTTCGGATTAAGTTTGACAATATCTATCTAAAAAATACACATCTATTCAGGTCGGGTTAGTATATTCATTGGATTCAGATTAAATTATTATCCCCATATAAAGTTTTTTCTGTGTTCTCGTGTTGTATTTTTTTAAAAGTGAGCTATAATTAAATAATAAGTAATATAATATCACCATTAAACTATAATTTTTAAAATAAAAAAAGGGATTTTAACTTAAAAAAATATTTATTTTAATTATAAGAAAATTAAAAAGAAATAAGAGTGCAGAAACTGGATAGTTATATCGCACTTGTTATAATAAAAAGCAAATCCATAATGCGAAATATAAGAGAACAAAACGACGGTAGGACTAGTTGCCGACAAATTGGTATCCCACAATTTATACTTGAAATCTGAGAGCATAAAGAGGTGCGTATCTATATTGCCTTGTCTGATTTATCCATCACGACTGAGATTTACTTCGACGGTCTTCCATTTTCATCATCCGAAGGTCCTTTTTCTTCCATTATACCAACAAAATATATATATATATATATATATATATATATATATATATATATATATATATATATATATATATATATATATATATTTGTTTTTAGAAAATCGATATACATCAGTAATTATTTGCTAGTATTCCTATATTAGAATAAATGGGGTGTTTGAGAGTGTAGTAATGGTTATTTTTCAAAGTGTTTTTCGCTTGAAAATACATCAAAATAATATATTTTTTTATTTTTTAAAAATAATTTTTGACATTAGCATATCAAAATAATTCAAAAACAAATAAAATAATTATTTGAAACAAATAGAAAAATTTATATTTTTTAAAAACATAAAAATATACAGACACGTAATTAACTCGCCACCTCTTGCATGAATTATTAACCTTCTTCACTGAGAATTACATTCGCCATTTACACACCAATAACATTAATTGAACATAGAATTAGTCGAAGGACATCTACCATATATTAAAAATTAAGAACATATAAAAAGTTTTTTGACCATAAATTAACTTTCCTGTGAAGTAATTAATTAATGAATTACTCTAAAAAGACATCACATCAGTTCATTTAAGGTTTATTTAGCAGGGCGGGGGGGGAAGAATTTAGAACAAGGCAATGGTCAGAAGAAAGCAACAAGCAACGAAGAAAGATTGAAAATTGGAAGGAAGGAAGGAGACACACTGCCTTCCTCTCTTGACTATTTTCAAACCCTCTCCCAAAGGTGGACTTTGACCATTACTTTTCTCAATCCCTGCCTGCATTATTCAATATTTTTCTATGTCCTAAGCTACTAGTCCTCATACTTTTCAAATTCTTGCACACCAGACAACCTCCTCTCTATTTGCTTGCATTATTCTTTTACTTTCCTCTTTGTTGTTCATACATGACCAATTGGTGGTCCCTTATAATCCCTAACACTGCTACTTTTCAAAGCTGCTCTCTCTCTTCCTCCAGCCCCAGCGAGAGAGCAGGCTCAGTTTGCTTATTTTTCAACTCTCAGTGCCTTCGTTCTCTTCCCTCCTTAAATAGTTTGCTTACTTTTCTCAAAC